>NC_040099.1:60843298-61143298 GCF_003369695.1 Bos indicus x Bos taurus
CCCTGTGCGAGCCCTTCTCCATGAGTCAGAACTTGGACTTGAGTGAGCAGGGTGGTTATGGCCACCAAGAAAATCACATTGTCTGTCTATCCTGTATTCCATTGCATTCTGAGCTGATAGAACACATCATCATCTTTTAATAGGTTTGGCAAGGTGTTGTGTCAAGAAATGATGTTTAATATAAAATTTGAAGGAGTCTAGAAATATTTGACTTGGAATGATTTAGGGATAAAAAGATAATTTGAAAATTAGTTTAAAGGTTGTTATGTAGAAAAAAACTTAGGCCCATTTGTGTAAATGCTGACGAGCAGGGAGGCCTGTGATCTGAGAAGAACTTTCTGAGTTATCTAAAAGTACAATGGCCTCTTCTGTGAGACTGAATGTCCTGTCAGAGGCCTTGTGCCATCACTCACGGATGAGGTAGAGGTGGTTTCTAACCTCAGACAGGACTAAATGACCTATAAGTTTCCAACTCTTGAGACACTGTGGGGTTTCATGGGGGAGAGGACCAAACAGTGAGTAGGGAGAGAGGAGGCTTTATTCCTCTCTGTCTTGAAAATAACTATATTTTCAAGGCAGTAGTTATATGGATTTTTTTTTTACTTAATAAAGTTTATTGTAATTTGCTTCAGAAAAATCAGTTCATCTTTATAGGGGAAGTCATTTACTGGCACTTTTCACTTTAATATTAATATGGTATATTAAATAAGAACTATTTTTAAATGGCTCACAACTATGATAGGTGAGAAAGTGTCATTAAGTAATGTGAATGAACAGGGTGAATTGTTTTCTTGGGAAATGCATCTACTTTCCCGACTCCCTTCAATGTCATATAATCAGCTAAACTCATAGGACTAAGAAATATAGGCAGTACTAAACTCATTACAGCAAAACCTCTCTCGCCCAATTCAATCAGGACCAGTGTGGGTCAGTTTAACAGAATGGTTGAAGTAAGAAATCAAGAAAATGATAGATACCTAAGGTAACTTCTTTTAACTTAAAACACATAAATGTAACTTATTTTACCAATCTTTTGGTGTAGAGTTAAAGAATTTCTTCTGTCAGTCTGCTGATTAGAGTTTTAAACATCAGCCGCCTTAGAATAATCACATTTGTAATATAATTGTCTATGAATTTCAACTTAACTTTGTTTAAAGAGAATCCGGAAACATTTCTGATAATGGGTACTGAATTTTTCTAGATTTTTGTATTTTTCTTTATATTTTAATATGCATATATTTTAAACAGCAATGTTTTAAGCAACTGGGCTTTCAACTTAAATGTCATGGAAACATTAATTTTCTTTTTATCCTCATTTAATCATCCAGTTAAATTTCATGATTTCATTTTCACCCTTATTATTTCGTATGTTTACATACCATGTTATTAAACTATGTGCTGTAACAATAACCAGTGCTTCTGACATGAAGAAATTTGTGGCAATAAACACAGTTGACTTTTGACAAGTAACTAACACAACAGATAAGAATGAGGCTTGAGGGAAGCCTGTTGGCTCTAAGTGATAAGCATACCATGGGCATCATTTAAGAAATCTGCTTCTGTTGTTCTGTTGGACATACCAGTTTGGTTTTTGTAAATGTCCTTAACTACTTTCTCTCAAGTCATTTCAGAGGATTTAATGGTTAATCACTTTTTACCTGGTCTCAGATGTTTACGCATCGACATGGAACATCTTTCTCCAGAGCACGAAGTAAGCTGCTGTCATGATTAAGCCACTGTGATTATCAGCACCATGACCATGTGTTTTAATATCTCCTATGCGTGCGTGCTAAGTCGCTTCAGTCGTGTCTGACTCTTTGCAACCCCATGGACTGTAGCCCTCCAGGCTCCCCTGTCCATGGGATTCTCAGGCAAGAACACTGGAGTGGGTTGCCGTGCCCGCCTCCAAGGGATCTTCCCCACCCCGGGATCCAACCTTGTCTCCTTGTCTGCTGCATTGGCAAGCGGTTTCTTTACCACTAGCACCACCTGGGAAGTTCATTTTCTCCTATTCAGACTTTCATTCCTCTTCGTGTGAGGCCTGATTATGGTATGCTGTGCTTAATTTTTTCAAATTGAGTTCAGTGTCATTTTACAGATTTATTAACTAGTGATGAGATCTTAAGCAGCTCCTTTTGCATCTCTCTGAAGTAGGCATAACGAACTGTCTAGAATTTAGCAAGGAATGTATGTGAAATGCTTTTTATCTGCAAACTACTGTACAGTATTATCTCAGACCATCAGCTTTCTTAGAGGCAGAGTTTCTATTTTCTGTCTCCATTTCCTCATAACACTTCTCATTCTGTTTATCTTCCTGTGACCTCAGGACAGAAGACACAGGTTTTATCATTTATTTCCTATTCTATGTCATCAATCTGTTTTTCTATCAGCTTTTCTTTAGCCTATTACCATGTTTGACTCTCCGTCCTAAACAAAACAAAACAAAACAAAAATCTTCCCGTTACCCCTTCACCACACCTCTTTTTCCTCCCAGTAGTCCACGCTCACTCTCAACTCTCACACACTCAGTACAGCGTATCCACCGTCACACTCAGCCAGCAAAGCTTCTGTCTCTGAGCTCACTGGTGATCCAAGTGCTGCACTGAACGGACACGCTGGAGTTGTAACCTTTTCCTCCTTGTCTTTGTCAGTGCTCGATGTTTTTGGACTTCTTTGAATTCGGTAGATACAAAGTGGTATCTCATGATGGTTTTCATTGCATTTCCTTGATTGTTTTCAAACTTGGAATTCTTTATGTGCTTACTAACATCAAAGCCTTTTTAGGTTTTTTTGCCCATTTTTCTCACTTTGGATGATATTTTTTCCTATTATTTCTTTGATGTTTGTTATATAATTGGAATACCAGTATTCTGTTCATTTTGTATTTTGTGAATATCTTTTCCCAATTTTTTTTGTATTTTTGGCCTATTTGAACACTGATTTTTAATTTTAATAGATTGATTAAATCTTTCTAAGACATGATCTCCTATACTTTCTTCTTAAAATGTTTAAAATTGTATTTTTACAATAAAATTCATAATCCATCTAAAATTAGTTTTTATGTATGGTGTGAGGTAGTGCTTAAATTATGTTTTTTTCTATACAGATGACCAGCTGTCCCATTATTGTTTATGGAGCAGTTCATTATGTCTGTACTGATTGGCAGTTCCACTTCTGTCATACCTGATGTTTCCTTGTATTCCTGTGTCTGTTACTCAGGAACATTCTTTTCTGCTGATCTCCTTGGTTATTATAACATTGATATGAACTGTATCATTGTAATGAACTGTCTTTATTACAGTCACTTGTTAAAAAGTCCTGAAATCTAACAGGGCAGGTTCAGCATCCTGTCATTTTTTTAGAACTTTTCATGACTCTTATCATTTTTATGTAAACTTTAGCATTAAACAAGGTTCCCAGAATGATCTTGTTCATATTGTGATGAAGTTTAATTGATTCTATAAATTAATTGGGAGAGACATCAACTTCATAATTTTGAGTCTTCTATCTAGAACATGGGGCTTCCCAGTGGTAAAAAAAAAATCCACCTGCCAATGCAGAAGGTGCAAGAGACACAGGCTCCGTGCCTGGGTCAGGAAGATGCTCTGGAGGAGAAGGTGGCAATCCGTTCCAGTACTCTTGTCTAGAAAATCCCATGGACAGTCCATGGGGTCAAAAATAGACACGACTTAGCAACTGAGCATGCACGCAAGCATCCAGAACATACTGTATCTTACATTTATTTAGGTCTCCTTTAATGTCTTTCAATAAAGTTTTATAATTTTGTTTGAACAAAACTGTCACCTTATATTTATAATGCTATAATGCTAACTTTTTTTAGGATTATATGTTTTTTAACACTTTGTTATTGGTGTGTAGAAATGTATGTAACTTTTATATGTTGAATTTATGTCTGGCTAACCTGAGAAACTTTATTATTAATTCTAATAATAAAATGTCTCTGGATTTTTTAAGTAAGTTTCAAATGCAGGAAAGTCACTATTATTATAGTAAATAATATATTATTTTCTAATACTTTTACTGTATTTTTTTCCCTTTTCCTTACTGTAGGCTCTATATTGCTATACCTTTTTACTTCTGATATTAATTTGTTTTTTGCTTTCTTTTTAAAATAGTTTTGTTAAGGGTTATGAATTTTATTAACCTTTTCAAATACTGAACTTTGTTGATTTTTCTCTGGTTTTTAGTTTGACTACTATTTTCATCTTTATTTCCTTCTGCTTTCTTTAGGTTTGATTTTTTTTTTTTCCTGTTTTTCTAACTCCTTAAGGAGGAAGCTTGGATTTTTCACTTGTTAACTTTTCTTCTCTTCTGATACATAAATTTAAGGCTGTCAGTGTTCCTTTAGCCACATCCCTTTTGCTCCACTGTAGCTTTGTTATCACTTAGTTCAAATTAGATTCTCATTTCCATTATTTCTTTATTGATCCCTGGATTTTTGCTTCATGAGGTAAAGGTAGTTAATTTTATGAGCCAGTTCTCTTATATTTGTATTAACTTTTTGTGATCTGATTGTTCTATCAGCTATGAAAGACATGTTAAAATTATGATTAGGAATTGCTTTCTTTCCCTCTTTTTAGCTTTTTCCCTATTGTGCTTTGTACATTTTATAGTTGCCCTTTCCAACCTGAGGGAATTCATTTTTACTGCTGGTTGGTTGAGTATTTTTATCATGAGGGGTGATTGGATATTGTTAGATGTATTTTTCTGAGTCAGTTGAGATGATTACATAATTATGGTTTTTTATTCTCTCACAATATTTGATATTAATGGGTTTTTATATGCTAAAGCAATCTTTGAACCCTGTAAAAAATCCCACTTAGTTATGATGCATAATTCCTTTTATTAATAGATGAAGGTAGATTCAACTTGCTAGTATTTTGTTCAGGATTTTTGCATCGAAGATGGAGGCTATCTGTAGAATAGAACAAACAAGAGGCAAGCCTTTAACAAAGTAACTGCCAAAAGTTTCCTCTTTTAATTAACATATTAGCTTATGGCAATATTAAATACTCAATTAAATCTTTAATTTTACTGTGCTACCTATATTTCACTAAAGTCAATTTTTTTTTAATCAGGTTATTTTAACTTCCATGATAAAAGAATGTGAACAAAAAATAGAGAACAAGACCGTCCAAGAGCCTCAAGGGTAAAACCTTAATTCTTTTTATGGCTTTGTGTTAACCTTAACTTCTCTACATAAAATTTTTGTCAGTGGGTCAAGTGTTTTATATTGTGTTGTTTTGTGGTAATTAATTTAGAAGGCAAGAAAAGCCTTTAAATGGGCAGTTCACACATACTAATCCATAAACCATCTAGGGAATTTAAAATTCAGATCTCTGCCTCATTCTCTGTGCCCTCATCTTTCTAAGATGGCCTAGAGATTTGTATATTTAAAAGCTTCCAGCCAAAACACCAGTTCAAAGAGACTTGCACCCCAATGTTCATAGAAGCATTATTTACAATTGCCAAGGTATGGAAGGCAGACTAAGTGTCTATGAACAGATGAATGGGTAAAGATGTGTGTGTGTCTGTATATATACACACACATAATGGAATACTGCTACACCATAAAAAAGAGGGTGTTCTACCAAGTGAAATAAGTCAGGGCAAGACAAATACTGTATAATATCATTTATGTAGAATCTAAGAAATACAACAGGATTGAATAATATAACAAAAAAGAAACAGACTCAGATACAGAAAACGAACCAGTGGTTACTAGAAGGGTTGAGGAAACGGGGAGGGGCAATATGGGGGCAGAAGATTAAGAGGAACAAACTGTTGTATGTAAAATAAATTACAAGGGTATATTGTACAATGCAGGGAATATAGCCAGTATTTTATAATAACTATAAATGGAATATAGCCTTTAAAAATTGTGCATCATTATATTGTACACCTGTAACTTACATAAGATTGTATACCATCTATCAGTTCAGTTCAGTTCAGTCACTCAGTTGTGTCCAGCTCTCTGTAACCCCATGGACTGCAGCATGCCAGGCCTCCCTGTCCATCACCAACTCTCGGAGTTTACTCAAACCCGTGTCCATCGAGTCAGCGATGCCATCCAACCATCTCATCCTCTGTCATCCCCTTCTCCTCCTGCCCTCAATCTTTCCCAGCATCAGGGTCTTTTCCAATAAGTCAGTTCTTCGCATGAGGTGGCCAAAGTATTGGAGTTTCAGCTTCAGCATCAGTCCTTCCGATGAATATTCAGGACTGATCTCTTTAGGATGGACTGGTTGGATCTCCTTGCAGTCCAAGGGACTCTCAAGAGTCTTCTCCAACACCACAGTTCAGAAGCATCAATTCTTCAGTGCTCAGCTTTCTTTACTGTCCAACTCTCACATCCATACATGACTACTGGAAAAACCATAGCTTTGACTTTGTTGGCAAAGTAATGTCTCTGCTTTTTAAAATGCTGTCTAGGTTGGTCATAGCTTTTCTTCCAAGGAGCAAGTGTCTTTTAATTTCATGGCTGCAGTCACCATCTGCCGTGATTTTGGAGCCCAAGAAAATAAAGTCTCTCACTGTTTCCACTGTTTCCTCATCTTTTTGCCATGAAGTGATGGGACCAGATGCCATGATCTTCGTTTTCTGAATGTTAAGCTTGAAGCCAACTTTTTCACTCTCCTCCTTCACTTTCATCAAGAAGCTTTTGAGTTCCTCTTCACTTTCTGCCATAAGGGTGGTGTCATCTGCATATCTGAGGTTATTGTTATTTCTCCCGGCAGTCTTGATTCCAGCTTGTTGCTTCATCCAGCCCAGCGTTTCTCTTGATGTACTCTGCGTAGAAGTTAAATAAGCAGGGTGACGATATACAGCCTTGATGTACTCCTTTCCTGATTTGGAGCCAGTCTGTTGTTCCATGTCCAGTTCTAACTGTTGCTTCTCGACCTGCATACAGATTTCTCAGGAGGCAGGTCAGGTGGTCTAGTATTGCCATCTCTTGAAGAATTTTCCATAGTTTGTTGTGATCCACACAATCAAACGCTTTGGCATAGTCAATAAAGCAGAAATAGATGTTTTTCTGGAACCCTTTTGCTTTTTTGGTGATCTGACGAATGTTGGCAATTTGATCTCTGGTTCCTCTTCCTTTTCTAAATCCAGCTTGAACATCTGGAAGTTCATGGTTCACGTATTGTTGAAGCCTGACTTGGAGAATTTTGAGCATTACTTTACTAGTGTGTGAGATGAGTGTAATTGTGCAGTAGTTTGAGCATTTTTTGGCATTACCTTTCTTTGGGAATGGAATGAAATGAAAACTGACCTTTTCCAGGTCAGGTCTCCTGCATTGCAGGCAGATTCTTTACCAGCTGAGCTGCAAGGGGAGCCCAAGAATCCTGCAGTGGGCAGCCTATCCTTTGTCCAGGGCATCTTCCCTACCCAGGAATCAAACCAGGGTCTCCTGCATTGCAGGTGGATTCTTTACCAACTGAGCTATCAGGGACGCCTTTATAAGCTATATTTCAATAAAATATTAAAAAGAAAATAAATAAAAACTTCCAAAGAGATTCTGACAGGTAGTTGGATTTGGGAATCACTGGTGAAAATAGTTTCTAAAAATTTGTGACAAGAATTGTGACAGTTAATGTGATTCACTGCATAAAGGGTTGTCAGCATGTGAATGTTCTAGTCACGTGCTTCTAACCAGACTAATTAGAGCTCAAAGATTTAGTGAAATTAAAATATGAACATAGATGTGGAAGAATAAAGTTGGTCATTTCAGGATAGGAAGTAATTTATAAATAGTCTGTTGTACTCTTTCTAAAGTAACCTTGAACAGTTAATCTTAAGTGGAATCTTTTAGGCATGAAAAACTCAAAGGTGTTTCCTTTATAAAAGTGACTCCCAGGAATAAGTGTTTCATCTTGTCAGGCCAGGTGCCCATACAGACACTCCTCCATACTCCCAACCCCAATACACACACACACACACTCACAGTCTTTTCCTCCACACTCCCAACCCAGATACACACGCACACATACACACAGTCTTTTGCCCCTTAGCACAGCTCAGAACTGTTGCCTTCGTCTCCTGGAATGGTGGGGGCTCTTCTATCATTTTAGCCATGGAAAGTTGTAAAATAGAAATACTTTGATAGGTTTCTACTCTGAACACAAAATCCATAAAGTTATCATTAAAGCATATAATTCTGTTCATTTTTATACATTGAATATGAACAGTTTTGATGCCTTATTAGTTTAAAATGTAAAAGGTTTGGGACCAAAATTGAGAAAAATTATATGTGAAATACCTTCTAAATGACATTTCATAAAGTAGCATGCAGGAAAGAAAGAAGTCTCTGTACTGTCCTGAAACACATTTGGTTATATGACCTTCCATTTAAAAAGAAAAGTTCACTTTTATAATCATAGTTTTCCTGTGTTATTCAAATCTTCTGTATTATTATTTTTTTAATTCTTATTCCACAGAATTTCAAATAGACACAAAAAATAAACATGACATAATGAATCCTCATCGGAGAAGGCAATGGCACCCACTCCAGTACTCTTGCCTGGAAAATCCCATGGATGGAGGAGGCTGGTGGGCTGCAGTCCAGGGGGTCTCTAAGAGTCGGACACGACTGAGCGACTTCACTTTCACTCTTCACTTTCATGCATTGGAGAAGGAAATGGCAACCCACTCCAGTGTTCTTTCCTGGAGAATCCCAGGGACGGGGAAGCCTGGTTGGGCTGCTGTCTATGGGGTCACACAGAGTCAGACATGACTGAAGTGACTTAGCAGCAGCAGCAGCAGCAGCAATGAATCCTCATGTATTCACTACTCAGCTTATATATAACAGTCAATATGAGAATTAAGGTGGATTCAGGATATATTCAAATGTGAGTTCAGTTTAACTTGGCAACAGGTTAGACTAAGAACTAGAATCTAAGGGTTCCTGGGTTGGGTGATGGCACAGTACAACCCAGTGGAGCTATTCTGAAGAGAAGTGTTTATTCACAGTTTGAAGTACAGTTAGAAAAGCACTGTAAGCAGTTACTGAGATTTAGGAACTATTAAAATATTAGTGGTGACCAGAGGGGTGGAGCTGGATGGATGATCTCACGTGGAAAGAGGGCTCAGACATAAAATTAGACCAGTGTTTAAAATGCAGCGTCTAGGAGAAGCTTGGGCTTTCCAGGTGGCTCAGTGGTAAAGAACATGCCTGCCAGTGCAGGAGACTCAGGCTCAGTCCCTGGGTCAGGACGTCTGCCTGGAAGTGGGCACGGCAATCCACTCCAGTCTTCTTGCCTGGAGAATACCATGGACAGAGGAGCCTGGCAGACTACAGTCCATAGGGTCGCAAAGAGTCAGACACGACTGAGCAACTAACACTTCACTTCAAGAGAAGCTTCGCTTAGAATTAGGAGGCAATTCAGAGTGGTGTCAAAAAATCAAACAGGAATTTAAAAGAGAAGGAGCAGTGGTCTTCCATTTGTAAGATAGAGTGATGTGGAGAGGGAGAGAAGTATTCTAGGACATAAATAATTTTAAAACTAGGCCAGAAGTAAGAGTTTCTATAGATGCAGAATCAACAGGTAGTGGGAAGTGGTTGCCTATGACTTGCAATGGAAAGGTCAGATTTCCCTGAAAGCCTGCAGTAAGAAGACAGTACTTTACAGGGCAGTCCATTTCATTTTTAACCACTTGTTTTTTAAAAAATTCCTTTCATATTCTGAGTTAAAGTCTCCCTTCCTATAACATCTACTCTCTAAAACAAGTTTTGGCAGAGGGGTCAGAGTCAGACTCTTTTGTCAAAGTAATAAAAAATGTAAACTCTTCAGAAAAACAAAACAAAAAAATGCTATAATGCAGTGGTTCTTTACTAGAAAGCTTTGTAACATACCTACCTGGGTCCTCGACCCTGGAAGGAGAAACTCAGAATCACTGGGGTCAGGTCTAGGAGCCACATCCAGAAGCTCCCCAGATGATCGTGGTGCGCCTCACAGGTCTCTGTAGACGCACACAGCTGTGCGGATGCGTAGCACATGTTTCGTTCTTCATGGGAAGGTGTCGTAAGCCCCTAACTCCCCTCCAAACTGAACGCTGGTCATTCCGTTCACTTCTGTGTGCTGGCTTCTAGACTCCGTTAGCATACTGTTGTGCTCCTCTTAGAATCATTGACTTGATGGTATCTCAGATATTATCTGACCCATGTCTCCTGTTTTTCTAGATGCAGACTAAAATAATACTTATCTTCTGACTTAACACTGTTTCCTACAGAAAGAAAACAGTACCATCAACCTACAGTGTTAAGGAAAGGCATCATGGAATTTAAAACTTGGTTAGACATCAAAGAAGAGATATTTAAGTTGAGAATAGTTCGAACAGTTAGACTAGGCAAACATGACTCAAGGGAGTCGAGGAGTTAATCAGTGAAGGTTGGTTTAAAACACACACCCACACAAGAATTAGATTGCTGTTTCTTGAATCCCATGCATATTTTATCTTGGAGGTAGTAAGTGGCCACTGAAGATTTTGAGAAAGGGGTGTGATATAAAGAAGTGATTATTTAAGTGGTGAGTGACTAATACAAGAAGACCAGATCCAAGATTATTGGAATAATCCAGTTGTGAAGTGTTGGCATTAGAAATAAAAGTAAACGATAGAGATGTTGTAAAGTCACAAGATTTGACGATAGTTTGAGAGCCATCATACTCACTGCTAGGAAGAGAGGGAAACGTTAGAAGCGCTGGCAAGGAAAGACGTAAAAGCAGGGTTGTTGCTGAGGCACTAAACCGTGTCTGACTCTTTGCAGCCCCATGGACTGCAGCACACTGGGCTTGCCCATCCTTCACCGTCTCCCTGAGTTTGCTCAGACTCATGTCCATCGAGTCGGGGATGCCATCCAACCATCTCATCCTCTGTCCCCCCACTTCTCCTGCCCTCAGTCTTTACCAGCATCAGGGTGTTGTCCAGTGAATTGGTTCTTCGCATCAGGTGGCCAAAGTATTGGAGCTCCAGGGAGTTATTTCTAAAGTTAGGGTCTGAAAAAAATGCTTGGGACGTTGCTTGATCCAGTGTACAACAGTTGATGACTCTGGCCCTCAGCGAAGTGTTGCGTTTCAGTAACCATTTTGTAGTCATCCTATGGAAATTTATTTGAAACATAGAGAATGAGTATATTTTGTAATTGAAGAACTACTGAGCCTGCTGGAGGATTACTTGTGGGAAGAGGGAAACCAGCAAGAGAGGCATGCTCAGAGACACAGGGACACAGCAGGCGGAGGCACTGGTGGAAGAGCAAAAGGAAGAAGAGATTTTCAAGGCAGTGTCACGGCCGGGTACTGAACTCAGTGACTTACAGTGCCTCCTATAAAGACCACACGGAACCAGAAGGGCTCGTAGCAGTGCGTCCTCCGTGTGTAGATGTAACAGACGTCTGTTGAGCTCCTGTACCTGGCTCACCGCTCACTTGTCTCTGACAGGGTCAGACATATTCTCTTACTTAGACCTCAAGACATTTTGCAGAGGAGGAAACTGAATCAGAGTGATTTAAAGTATCTTGGCCAGAGTCACAAAGCCAGCAAGCTGGACTCCTGAATCTACTTATTACAGCACAATTGTTGAATCACTGAAAAATGTCCCTGATCAATAGTTTGTTCAATAGTATGATGTATCAGCAGTCTTTAGTAGTCATTTGGATTGTGCTTACTCCCCACACAAAAGGTTGGCTAAAGAGAAACAAGATTTGGCGTTGTTGACTGACACTAGTGCAGTTGGTGATCGACCTCAAAGACCTCAGTGTGGCTTTGTTTATGCATTTGTGAAAATAGGAATAATATCTATCTTCCAGGATTGCTGTAAGCATTAGATGAAATAATGCTAAGAAGAAGAAGAATAACTAACACTTACACCTGCTATTAATGCCTGGCACTGCTAATGAGCCCTGTATACTCATCAGGGAACCCAGTGTCAGTCGCTCAGTTCAGTTCAGTCGCTCAGTTGTGTCTGACTCTTTGCGACCCCATGAACCGCAGCACGCCAGGCCTCCCTGTCCATCACCAACTCCCGGAGTTCACCCAGACTCAAGTCCATCGAGTCAGTGATACCATCCAGCCATCTCATCCTCTGTCGTCCCCTTCTCCTCCTGCCCCCAATCCCTCCCAGCATCAGAGTCTTTTCCAATAAGTCAACTCTTCACATGAGGTGGCCAAAGTACTGGAGTTTCAACTTTAGCATCATTCCTTCCAAAGAAATTCCAGGGCTGATCTCCTTCAGAATGGACTGGTTGGACCTCCTGGCAGTCCAAGGGACTCTCAAGAGTCTTCTCCAACACCACAGTTCAAAAGCATCAATTCTTCGGTGCTCAGCCTTCTTCACAGTCCAACTCTCACATCCATACATGACCACAGGAAAAACCATAGCCTTGACTAGACGAACCTTTGTTGGCAAAGTGATATCTCTGCTTTTGAATATGCTATCTAGGTTGGTCATAACTTTCCTTCCAAGGAGTAAGCGTCTTTTAATTTCATGGCTGCAATCACCATCTGCAGTGATTTTGGAGCCCCCCAAAATAAAGTCTGACACTGTATCCACTGTTTCCTCATCTATTTCCCATGAAGTGATGGGACCGGATGGCATGATCTTCGTTTTCTGAATGTTGAGCTTCAAGCCAACTTTTTCACTCTCCTCTTTCACTGTCATGAAGAGGCTTTTGAGTTCCTCTTCACTTTCTGCCATAAGGGTGGTGTCATCTGCATATCTGGGGTTATTGATATTTCTCCCAGCAATCGAGTTCAGCTTGTGTTTCTTCCAGTCCAGCGTTTCTCATGATGTACTCTGCATATAAGTTAAATAAGCAGGGTGACAATATACAGCCTTGACGTACTCCTTTTCCTATTTGGAACCAGTCTGTTGTTCCATGCTCAGTTCTAACTGTTGCTTCCTGACCTGCATACAGATTTCTCAAGAGGCAGATCAGGTGGTCTGGTATTCCCATCTCTTTCAGAATTTTCCACAGTTTATTGTGATCCACACAGGCAAAGGCTTTGGCATAGTCAATAAAGCAGAAATAGATGTTTTTCTGGAACTCTCTTGCTTTTTCCATGATTCAGCGGATGTTGGCAATTTGATCTCTGGTTCCTCTGCCTTTTGTAAAACCAGCTTGAACATCAGGAAGTTCATGGTTCACATATTGCTGAAGCCTGGCTTGGAGAATTTTGAGCATTACTTTACTAGCGTGTAAAATGAGTGCAATTGTGCAGTAGTTTGAGCATTTTTTGGCATTGCCTTTCTTTGGGACTGGAATGAAAACTGACCTTTTCCAGTCCTGTGGCCACTGCTGAGTTTTCCAAATTTGCTGGCATACTGAGTGCAGCACTTTCACAGCATCATCTTTCAGGATTTGAAATAGCTCAACTGGAATTCCATCACCTCCACTAGCTTTGTTCGTAGTGATGCTTCATGTCCAATTCTTTGCAATCCCATGAACTGTAGCCCACCAGGCTCTTCTGTCCATGGAAGTTTCCAGGCAGGAATACTGCAGTGGGTTGCCCCTCCCTTCTACAGGGGATCTCCCTGACCCAGGGCTGGAACCCGGGTCTCCTGCATTGCAGGCAGATTGTTTACCAGCTGAGCCACCAGGGAAGCCTTTTTAATCCTTGAATAGCCCTATGAGGTAGGTACTAGAATTATGTTCATTTAATAGATGAGGAAACAGAGATTAAATAACTTGCCCAAAGTCACACAGCTCGTGAATGACAGAACTGAGCTTCAGTCTCATTCCAGACTTGCTCCTAATCACTACACCACACTGCTTCCTTTCAAGAAATGATTAACACAAAAGCCACTAACCTCCGATGGTACCAAAAAGCTCTACTCCCTAAGTGTTAGTTTCCCTTTTGTGATACCAGTTCAGAATGTATTTCTTAATGTTCTGTTACTAAAGACTTGAAAAAAAACATAAGATAATTTTCATTTTCTAATTGCTTTACACGAATTTCAAAATCTTTTTCCTAGCTCAATGTCAATTGCTGCAAGCTTAGTGAGTGAAGATGCGAAGACCAAGTTCTTGAACAAAATGGGCCAGTTGACAACATCCGGCGCCATGCTGGCCACCGTGTTTCAGAGGAAGAAGTAAGCGTGGGAGGAGGCCCCGGCGAGCGCTGAGGTGGGCCCCAGGCAGACTGGCTCCTGGTACTGGACGTGCTTGCCTGTTTATTTCTGGTTTCCGTTCTTGCATCCTAATGTCATCTTAACCTCCAAAGACGCTGGCACTGCTTCTGATCGTTGCTGTATGTCTGTCAGTGTTGGAGTGCCCACTGTGGTGGTAAACCTGAGTTGACAGTCTGTACCAAGTCCCCTCTATGTTCTTGTCTTTCAGAATATTTTTTTTATATATAATATATATATATAGTGAAGTTTTTTTTTTAATTTTTGGATGGGATATTAGCAAATACTTGTATGATACACTAAGCTATTACAGTGGTACTTAAAATAATGTAAATTTGAAGTCATTGTTATAAAGTAATAAAAATGGAGATGACTTAAGTATTTAAATTACGAAAGGATGACGCAGACTTTATTGCTTCTTAACTGACTAGAAAGAGCCACCAGCATCACTCTGTGCCTTTGGACTCAGTTTGTGCGTCTGTAGGACATGTGTGCGCTCCATTCACACGGTATTTACAATACTGTAATGAATCTGAATTACACATCCTACAGTCAGTAGATAATAGTGTAACCTTCAACATTTCAGTGCTCTCATGAGTGTTCTTTAAGTGCTATGTAAATCTCCCCATTACTTATATGGATATAACGGACTTACCTGAGGAAGGAGAGCACGCATCGCATGGGGAGTGGTAACCAAGGTGAATTTTACAAACTGGTGTGTAGTAGATTTAAATACTCAAACTAAATTTAAGTAAGAAAAGCTAATAATTGTGACTTTTTTTTCCCAAGTGGGAAAAAAGAAGAAAGTATGGTTCGGATCTGAAAGTTAATACTTATTTACATAAAACATTCTATTTAAGGTGATAAATTTTCTGATGAATTTTAATTTCAGAGATTATCTTTTCACCCTATGCGTTACAGAGAGGTACAGAAAAGTTCGGGACATTTGGGGCTGCTTTTTTCCCTAGAGACAAAAAATGACATTGGCTTCCTTACTATTGGTCTCAGTCGTCACCTTGTCCCCTAAAGTCAGTGCCTGTTCTTGTGTTTGATATATATCACATAGAGTCTTAAGTCAGTGTACAGTTCCCTGGAATTTGACAATTGTCTGTCAAGTAATGCAACTTTCAGTAGAAAAGAGTGATCCTGGACATAGGAGGGAGGCGGTTGGTTTAATGGTTTAATGTGAGGCCTTTCTGAAAAATGCGTATTTCGGTAAAGAGAATTCTCTTTTGAGCACAGCTGATACACATGGGTGATTGTCATGTTTGTTGTATAAACTGGTTTTAATACACTTGGAATATAGTTGGATTACATTCACTTCCTGGGCAAAGCTAGCTTACTACACATTCAAGCGTATAAAAAATAAGTTTCCATAGGCAGAGCCATTTAAAAAGTGTATTCTGAAATTATTTCTTTAACCTACAGTGAAATAATTGTTAGCTAGTATTTATGGAAACTGTTGGATTCTAGGCATTCCTGAGAAATTGAAAGTGGCTTCCTTTCATGTCAAAAATGTTGATCTATTATAAATAAAATGTTTTTGCATACTTCTTTTGGTTTTGATTTTGGCTATGTGTATTTATTTTCATTTTGAAACACTATATCCTCCAGCCAAGCAAAATGAAATGAGAAGCTGTATATCCACTTCAATATATTTTAATTTAGGAATATAATCTCCATAAGTTACCTCTTTTAGTTTACTTTTATTTAAAAAGCATTGTGTTGTATAAAATGAAAACATTTCTGAGATGATTTAAAGAAAAAAATGTTTAAATTCTCATTTGCTTTGAACTATAGTAACATTAGTATGTTTGTTACCTGATGAATAAATATAATGTATTTTTAATGTGATAAGTTTTATTAATTTGTGAATCCATTTATCCAAATGCTAACAGGTTTTCATGAAAGGCACCATCCAGTAAGATACACAGTGTGTTTCGAGTCCCTCTTATTATGCTATTAAACCCCTTAATGTCAGTAAGACTTTACATTTATTTTTTTCATGGCAAAATATAGATTCTTTAATGATAAAACAGACACTAATCATAAAACTGGGTGCGTTCTTCCAAAACAAGCTGGAAAACTCCCATCCTCGCTCTTTTTAAACAGACGTAAAAATGATACAAATAAAAGCAAAGTTTGCAAAGTAATGAAAAGTTAATTTGAAATTATGCTCCAAAGCAAGCCAGAGACTAAAATTTTTCAGAAATCCACAAGAACTGTAGTTAACAATTTCACTGTATTAACCTGAGAACATTGCTTGCGTGGTAGCATCACTATATGTACGTACCTCTGTACACGGTATCCTTGACCTTCATCTGTTGGCAGTCAGCACCTCTTTTGAGAGATTACTTGCTAAACATCAGATTAACTTAAAACCTGAATGAAATTGTGAATAATTTAAGTAACTTTAATGGGGTATCAATTCAGGTGCTATCAAGCTTCCTTTCCTTATAGGAAAAGAAAAAATGGTTCAAATAAATAGTCTCTGAAATAAACTAAAGTTTGGGGACGTGAAATCAGTGTGTATTGAGTTGTCTTTTCACGAACCTGCTTTTTAAGATAAACTATTTTAGGCCATTCAGTTCAGTTCAGTCACTCAGTTGTGTCTGACTCTTTGCAACCCCATGAATCACAGCACGCCAGGCCTCCCTGTCCATCACCAGCTCCTGGAGTTTACTCAAACTCGTGTCCATCAAGTCAGTGATGCCATCCAGCCATCTCATCCTCTGTCATCCCTTCTCCTCCTGCCCCCAATCCCTCCCAGCATCAGGGTCTTTTCCAATGAGTCAACTCTTCACATGAGGTGGCCAAAGTACTGGAGTTTCAGCTTTAGCATCATTCCTTCCAAAGAAATCCCAGGGCTGATCTTCAGAATGGACTGGTTGGACCTCCTTGCAGTCCAAGGGACTCTCAAGAGTCTTCTCCAACACCACAGTTCAAAAGCATCAGTTCTTCAGCGCTCAGCCTTCTTCACAGTCCAGCTCTCACATCCATACGTGACCACTGGGAAAACCATAGCCTTGTTTGACCCTTAGGAACATAACTTTGTCTAGACCCACCTTGTGGATATTTAAACAGTGATAGCCAACCGCAGCTAACATTTTATGCTGATTATAAGTTCTTAACTATTTTTTGTGTAAATAATATATATTTATTTTAAGAGGTTTGTAATTGGCTACTCCAAATCCTCAAATTCTTCAGATTGCCCAGGTAAGTATATTCCAGCTTTATCTTAGCTGTTAACTCTTACAAGCAAACTGTGAAATAAACTTAGCCTTTCACATGAATAGACGTGTTTGAAAACTTTACAGTGTACCTCATTTGGTTACTATTTTATTTCAGTATATTTAAAAAATAATAGGTTAAAGATATATGTTACTAATAAAAATAATAAATGTATCTGGTATCTGCATATCGGTGAAATAATTGGGTTTTAGACTATTTTCATACTATATAAGAATGTTCTGTTTACCTTTCATCTAGCTGTAACCTAATGTTCTTTTCATAGAGCCATTATATGTGGATCAGAATTGTGTAGTCTTACACATTTTGAACTCAGCAAGGTATCTGACTGATTGTCTTAACGTCTTTCTTTATTTCCAAGGTAAAAAATATAGGTAAATAAAAGCAAAAATAAAGCGCTGTGCTGTGGGCACATGGCCTAAAAAGCTCAGCAGAGCTTGTCTCCTTATCTCTGGCTCTGAGCAGCCCGATTTATCAACAAACCTTACCACGTTTGCTAAGCCATTTGTAAATGTAGTAAAACCATCCCTTTCTAAAGATTATAAAGTCACTCACCATCAACATGTTTATTATTTATGGAGTACCTATGTTGTGCTGGGCACGGGAGGTGATGGATAAGGCCAACATAGAACAGAGCTTGCAGCCAGGCAGGGAAACAAACAGTTTGAGAGGGAAGGACTGAGGAAGCCTTACCGTAAGTAGGATGAGTACTTTGGAAGGCCTCCGTAAGGTGACGTTGTACCTGAAAATTAGGAAGACTGGGCTTTACCCATGTGAAAACAGGAAGAGAAAAAAGAGCAGTACGTGCAAAGGCCTTGGAGGGTTTAGGGAATTGGAAAAAGAAGACCAGTGTGACTCCAGCATTTCGAATATGATGGGGTATCAACAGATTAAACTGGAGAGGGGTATAGCCAGATCACACAGGTTCAATCCCTGGGTTGGGAAGATCCCCTGAAGTAGGAAATGGCAACCCATTCCAGTATTCTTGCCTGGAAAATTCCATGGATGGAGAAGCCTGGTAGGCTGTAATCCATGGGGTCGCAAAGAGCTGGACCTGACTGAGCGACTTCACTTTCTTCTCACATAGTTGAAGTAGTACACTGGCTTGATCAGTTTACATGATGGTTAGACAGGCTTTGGAAGAACGCTTTGGAAAAAGGCAGGAGTAGAGGCTGCAGGGGTTCCCCGAGTGGCACTGGTGGTCAAGAACCCACCTGCCAATGCAGGAGACACTGGAGAGAACGGATCGGTCCCTGGGGTAAGAAGATCCCCTGGAGGAGGGCGTGGCAGCCCAGACCGGTGTCCTTGCCCGGAGAATTCCACGGACAGAGGAGCCTGGCGGGCTACAGTCCATGGGGTTGCCAAGAGTCGGACACGACTGAGCAACTTAGCAAGCGTGCAGAGGCTGCAGAAGCCAAGGCAATGTCTAAGCAAGAGGTGGTGGCAGCCTGGACGGAAAGGGCGGGGAAAGGGCAGACCTGAGGTAAACTGGGGATAGATTTGGGACGTAATATTGGCATGACAGGTTGGGTATGAAGAGTGAGGGAAAAAGAAAAGTCAAAGATGTCACTGAGATTTTTGGCTGGATTAACTGAATAAATAATGAGTGATAACAACAGGAAATTTTAGGATGAATCTACAGTTTGAGATGTGCCAGAATTGAGATATCTGAGAGGTACCTGTCTCGAGGTCAAGTGAGAAGTTAGTTATCCAAGTGTGGGTCTCAACAGAGGTCAGGCTTAAATCCAGATTGTGGGGTCATTGATATTTGACTAAAGCCACGAAACTAAATGAGATGGGCTGGGGAGAGAGCACCCGTGGAGAAGAGTCCGACTCTGAGCCCCGAGACACTCCCGAATCTGGACGTTCAGTAGAGCAGGAGAACGTACTCATAAGGCTCAGGGGAGTGAGGCTGGAGAGAAACCAAGAAAGGGTGCTTTCCTGGAGCCAAAGAAGAACACCCCAAGGAACAGCGGTGGCCCCTTGGCAGTCAGTAGGAGGGTGGATCTAAGATTGGTGGAAGATTAAAGTCACTGATGACGTCAATCGTAAGCTCAGTGGGTCTGTGGAGATAGAGGCCTGACTGCACACGGTGAAGAGAGACGGACAGGGTTGCCGGCTCTTTCAGGAAACGTTGCCATAAAGGGGAGCAGAAGCCCTGGCATCTAGAAAGGATCGTGAGGTCCAGGAGAGGTGTGGAGGGAAGCTTTGTAACAAGAGAAATTAGATCTGTACATAGGCTGCTGAGAGCAAGTCAGTAAATTGAGAGAGAATGGTGGTGCGACAGCAAGAGTAGGTGAGGACTGTGCAACAGTGAAGTCCCTGGGAAGGCAAGAGGGGGTGCGGTTCAGGACACAAAGGCATCGGGGCCTCCTCCGTGATTGGAGAGAATAGGTGCGCTGGAGGTAATTTGGTAGATACAGTGGTGGGAAGGTTTGGGGTTTTCCATCTCTTCTCAGTAAAGGATGAAGCAAAGATATTAGTGTGGCTGGCATGTGGAAAGTTTTGGAGGTTTGAGGAGAAAGAAGGTAGAAATGGTTGTCTCCAAGAATAGCAGAGTATTACGGACACAACGGTTAAATTGCCAAGCAATTGTGAGAGCTGATTTGAGAATAGTAATTACGAATTTAAAGACAGGCAGTTAACACAATTGTGGTTTGTTGTGTTTTTTTTTTTCTTCCAGACAAAATTAGCTGTTCAGAACAGATGTGAAGTATACATACAATAAAGTAGAACCAGGTCTGGGTTTTTCCAGATGCATAAGATGAGAAAAGACAAGGATATTAAACCTCTTGCAAAGAAATTATTATTGTGATGGACCCACAGAATTGAACTGGGAACGAGGGGGAAACAATCGGACGGATGGGCCTAAATAAAGTCAACAGTATGTAAGTGAGCTGGAAGGAGCTTCCTTTGAGAGTAGAAGTGAAAAGCAAATACTATTCCTGTTCTACGTCCAGCCTTTAAGGTACAGAGGTTTGTGGAAACAAAATGGAAAAGCCTGCACTCTACAGAATAGCAATGAAGGTGATGTTTTAGGGGTGATGGTGGTTTAGTCCCTAAGTCGCATCTGACTCTTGCAACCCCATGGGCTGTAGCCCACCAGGCTCCTCTGTCCATGGGGTTTTCCAGGCAAGAATACTGGAGTGGGTGGCCATTTCCTCCTCCAGCGGGTCCTCCCAACCCAGGGATCACACCCAGGTCTCCTACATTGCAGGCGGTGTCTTTACCAAGGGGTAGTCAGGATTTAATTAGCGTAAGATGTGTCCAAGAGAAGCGGCTGAGGGTGTAGATGAGAAATCTGAAGACACCTTGAGTCCCCATGTGCCCAGTGCGAAGGGTTAGAGATTGAGGAAGTTTTCCGCTGACATCTGTGAACCTGGTCGAGCTCCTGGAGGTAAGAACAAAGAGCAGGGACCTCTCTCTGGCTGGGCTCCCTAGAGTCTGTGACTTAACACTTGTCCTCTCTGGGACTCCAGCAGTTGATCAATTACAGTTCTAGTTTTTCCACCCCTGCCTCGGTTCCCACAGAGGTTATAGCTTGTGAGTTTTCTGCTCTGATAATTTGTGATTCTCTGTGTTTACCTGTCAGTCTCTCCAGTTTGGGGGGCAGTGGTATGCCCTGGGACCTCCCTTCTCTTAAATGGATTTAGGAAGAGTTACTGATTTCCTGGTGGCTCAGTTGGTAAAGAATCAGCCTACAGTGCAGGAGACTAGGGTCCCATCTCTTGGTCAGGAAGATCCCCTGGAGAAAGAACTGGCAACCCACTCCAGTATTCTTGCCTGGGAAATCCCATGGACAGAGGAGCCTGGCAGGCTGCAGTCCATGGAGCCGAGAGAGTTGGACACGACTTAACGACTAAACCATTGATCGTTCAGCTTTTTACTCATCAGGACAGAGTGGGGACTTCAAGCTCCCTATATGTGGAACTGGAAACAGGAAGCAGCACAGATTTTTTTTTTTTTTTAAATGCAAAACACAGAAAAGAGGGTAAAAGTCATTTGGGGCAGAAGGGAAGAGAGAGATTGGGCAGAAATGTTATTTGAGGAGAGAATGGACACAAAAATGCTTAAGCTGACAAAAAACATCAAGAAAGGCAATGAATTACAAACAGGATCGATTCAAAGAAAACTAACCTCCCCACGTTGGTGTAAACCTGCTGAAAACCAAATACAAACAAAATCTTAAAAGCAGCAACTGTAAGGCTGATAGTTGGCATATCAAAGAAAACAAAGCAATTATGTTTTTTAAATGCCGAAGGAAAATAGCTGCCACCCTACAACTTCAAATGAAGGCAAGTTAAGGTATTTTTAGACACTCTTCCCCTAGAAAAAAAACCCAAAACAGAATTTGTTAGCAGCAGACTCACCCCAAAGAAAAACCCGAGAAAGTTATTCAAGCGAAAGGAGAGTGATCCTAGGTAGCATCTTACAGATGTAAAAAACAATATGGAGCAAAAAAAGGATACATAGGGACTTCCCTGGCGGTCCAGTGGCCAGGACTCTGTGCTCCCAATGCAGGGACCTGGGTTCAAGCCCTGCTCAGGGGACTAGATCCCACATGCCCCAACCAAGACCTGGGGCAGCCAAATTTTTTTTTTTTTTTTTTTTAGGAAACTGGAAAATATCAAATGTTAGAGATGTAAGCAATGTGCTTTTAAAAGGAACCATAGGTTAAGGAAACTACAACAAAATTAGAAAACATTTTTATTAAATAATGGGAAATATGAAACTTGTGAGATAAAACTAAAGCCATTCTTACAGGGAGCTGTACATACAGCTTTAAATACATAAATGAGGAAAGAATGTTTAAGGTCAATTAACATTCATTTTAAGAAGTTTGAAAAGAACCATGAAGCAGAAGAATCAATAAAGTTCAGAAATTAAATAGAAAACTCAAACACAATAAAGAAGATAAAGAAAGATAAAAATTTGATTCTAATTAATTGAACTAATAAAACCTGATTAAACCCCAGAAAGACTTACCAAGAAAAGGAGAAGGCATAAATAAATTACCAGGTGGTGTTCAGTCACTCAGGGGTGTCAGACTCTTTGCAACCCCATGGACTGCGGCACGCCAGACCTCCCTGCTGCTGCTGCTGCTAAGTTGCTTCAGTCGTGTCTGACGCTGTGTGACCCCATAGACCGCAGCCCACCAGGCTCCCCCGTCCCTGGGATTCTCCAGGCAAGAACACTGGAGTGGGCTGCCATTTCCTTCTCCAATGCAGGAAAGTGAAAAGTGAAAGTGAAGTCGCTCAGTCGTGTCCGACCCTCAGCGACCCCATGGACTGCAGCCCACCAGGCTCCTCCGTCCATGGGATTTTCAAGGCAAGAGTACTGGAGTTGGGTGCCATTGCCTTCTCCCTGGCCATCACCAACTCCCAGAGTTTACCCAAACTCATGTCCATCGAGTTGATGATGCCATCCAACCTCTCGTACTCTGTCGTCCCCTTCTCCCCTGTCCTCAATCTTTCCCAGCATCAGGGTCTTTTCCAATGAGTCAGCTCTTTGCATCAAGTGGCCAAAGTACTGGAGTTTGAGCTTCGGTCCTTCCAATGAATATTCAGGACTGATCTCCTTTAGGATGGACTGGCTGAATCTCCTTGCAGCCCAAGAGACTCTCAGGAATTTTTCCAACACCTCTGTTCAAAACATCAATTCTTCGGCAGTCAGCCTTCTTTATGGTCCACCTCTCGGACACATCCATACGTGACTACTGGAAAAACCATAGCTTTGACTAGACGGACTTTTATCAGAAAGGTAATGTCTCTGCTTTTTAATACACTGTCTAGGTTGGTCATACTTTTCTTCCAAGGAGCAAGTGTCTTTTAAAAATTTCATGGCTGCAGTCACCATCTGCAGTGATTTTGGAGCCCAGGAATATAAAATCTCTCACTGTTTCCATTGTTTCCCCATCTATCTGCCATGAAGTGATGGGACGAGATGCCATGATCTTAGTTTTCTGAATGCTGAGTTTTAAGCCGACTTTTTCACTCTCCTCTTTCACCTTCATCAAGAGGCTCTTTAGTTCCTCTTCTCTTTCTGACATTACCAGTATTAGAAACTAAAAAGAAGAAATCCTTACAAACACTACATTTAAAATATAATGAGATTTTATAAATGACTGTACACCAGCAAAGTTAAAAGATTAGATGGAATGAACACACTTCTATTTAAAAACACACATACACCACTTCTTACCAAAACCAGCACAAAAGGAAACAAGCTCTCTGAAGCTGTCTGTCAAATACAGTGAACCTGTCATTTAAAGCCATAAGGAAACCTCAATGCCCGGATGGTTTCATGGGTGAATTCTACCAAATATTTAAGGAAAAAGTAATACCGTACTATACACCTTTTCGAAGGTCTTCCATATTCCTCAGTCTTGTCCAGCAAAACACTGACACTGAAACTTGACAAGACCCGATTCAGGAAGGGTACGGCAGGCCAGCCTCTCTCACAGACCTGGATATGGAATTTCTTCATGTCACTGTGGGATAGCATCGCCCCTTGATTCATCTGTGAGTGAACACTGATTTATCAAGGTTTACTGTGGTTTAAAAAGTGTTTTGTAGGTGAGATGACAGCACAAGCAAGCAGAGTGAATAATAAAAACATTTGTATTTACTAGTGAGCTTTTCCTGAAAGATTTGTAAAGTCTTATGTTTACTTAATAACTTCGCTTTTTATGTATTTGCTTTAGCTCTGTGCCCAGTAATTATTTTCTGTCACCACATGAAAAAAATTACATAAGCTGATTAATTCTCATTCTTGTGGACATTTATAAGCATTTTATTAACAAGATTGTATGTATTTTCTGGTGCCTAGTACAGACCATTAAAATATAATCCTATTGATAGGATACTTACGAAGCATTCACCTGAAACGAAAATGACAGCCGTGCTTTAACTTACCTTTTTGATTCTGGAAACTCAAAAGAGTTCTTACAGAAGCGGGAAGTAGTGAGGGTTTTCAGGGTTAGTTGCACATTACCCATGTAAAATAGTTTTCTACTAAAGCTATGATTCTTTTATTTTTCTCCCCAGTACAAATAAAACAATTCACCATTGGCTGATTACTCTGTAAAAATTGGAAATGTTTAATGAATGTTAAAACATCTGTTGTTTAAGATGAATTCTGCATTTATTACATATAACCAAAATTTAATTATACATTTTGCATATATTACATATAACCAAAATTTAATTATACATGTGCTTGTAAATGGACTTATAAAAATAATAAATAACACTTTCTGTAAATGAAGAGAAATATCTAGTTATAGTGCAAGCATTCTTCACTTAATAGGGAAAAATAGTATTTAACTTCCATGTTTCTCATAATAACGCCATTTATATAGGAAAGATGATGTCCTCAAGCTCATTTAATGGATCTTGTTAATAACAAATGTATTCTACATTAATCTCTATAAAGTATTTGAACTATTTGAGTGATCTGTAAATATTGAAATAGAGTCTTTAAAAGTAATTATTTTTTCAGTTAAACTTGTTTTAGTAGATTTAATATGGTAACCCGGGCATTCTGTTGTTTACAGCGCTTCCAAAACCAGCACACTCACCTCTGGGACTTTCCAAGCAGAAGTTTTAAGTCCCCTAATCTTTTTTTGAAAAAAGAAGGGGTTGACGTTGGAAATACGCCAGGAGTAGGCCTTGGTATTTCTCGTGAAGTGCCACAGTGAATATACCCTCTCCCACAAGTCAGTTCCTTTTATCAAAATCAGAATCTCACACACAGCCATTTCCAGAAAGTCTGTCCCCACATTCAAGACAATAGGCCAGATAAATATTTTTTTTAGTCTTAATTTTGTACAATTCCTATACTTAATTTCATCTGGAGTTTTAACCTCTATTTACCAAACGTACATACCTGTCAGTTGAAGTACAAAAGTACTTTTTCCTCAGTGTAAACAGCTTAGGAACATCAAAAGTTAAAATGAGTAGTTTCTACTATGATTCACCTAATGCTAATATTTGGTGCTTTAACCTAAATGTCCATCAACAGATAAATGGATAAAGAAGATGTGATATACACACCATGGAATAATACCCAGCCATAAAAAGAATGAAATGTCATTTGCAACAACATGGATGGAGCTAGATATTATCATACTCAGTGAAGCAAGTTAGCTTAATATGTGGAATCTAAAAAAAAAATAAAAGAAGCAAATGAACTTATTTAGAAAAGAGAAACCGACTTACAGGCATAGAAAAAAACTTATGGTTACCAAAGGGAAAAGGGGAGAAGGGATAAATCTGGAGATGAGATCAACAGACATACACCCACTGTATTTAAAACAGTTGAGCAACAAGGACTTACGGTATAGCACTCGCAGTACCTTGTAGTAACCTATAACTGAAAAAAGTCTGAAAAATAAACATAACTGAATCACTTTACTATATATCTAACGCAGTATCACTATATAAACTAACGCAGTGTTGTGAATCAACTGTAGTTCCATTTTTAAAACCTGGGGAGAAGTTGGTGCTTAGTAATAAGATGCACTCCAGAGCCAGACAGCCAAGGTTTGAATTCCAGCTCTGGCATTTACTGCAGGTGACCCTAGGTAAGTTATTAGCCTCTATGCCTCAGTTTCCTCATCTGTAGAAAGGGTTTAGTATTCCTTGCGAAGCTGTTGCAAGAATTGAATGAATTTGTAAGTGTAAATATGCTATTAGTATTTGCTATTGTTGTCTCTCCAGAAACTTCCTTTGCTTTGATAAATAAAATCATGTTTTTTTTTTATTTTTACAGACATGGGACGATATTACTCTGTAACTAGCTTTTTCTACTATGATATGGAATTGCTTTGCCAAAGGATATTTGCACTTTTAATTTTTTTTTTAACCAAACACTACAGATTGCTTTCCAAAAAGCAGAAAAGTAACTGGCAGTGTACCCATCAGGCTGCCCAGGAGGGAGTCACAAAGTAAAGGAACCAGCATGACTGCGGTAGCCCAAGGCGGGAGGGGAAACGGAAGTGTGCTGTTGTAAGGTTCTTCCGTATACCTGCTGCTGCTGCTAAGTCACTTCAGTCATGTCCCACTCTATGCGACCCCATAGATGGCAGCCCACCAGGCTCCCCCGTCCCTGGGATTCTCCAGGCAAGAACACTGGAGTGGGTTGCCATTTCCTTCTCCGACGCATGAAAGTGAAAAGTCAAAGTGAAGTCTCTCGGTCATGTCTGACTCTTCAGGACCCCATAGACTGCAGCCTACCAGGCTCCTCCGTCCATGGGATTTTCCAGGCAAGAGTACTGGAGTGGGGTGCCATTGCCTTCTCCAACCGTATACCTAGAGCGGCAGAATTTCATCTGTAGGTAAACTGTCATGTCATACAGTCATGTTGTAAACCCAGAACTAAAACAACAAAACAAACAAGAGGTATATAAAATAAGCTACCAATGGAGAAAAAAACATAACCCTAAAAATACTCAAATCATCCAAAAGAAGGTAAGAAAAAAACGAGCAAAGGTGGAACAAATAGAAAACAAAGAGCCAGACTTAATTTTACCGTATTTATAATCACATCGAAGTACGTGTTAGTTGCTCAGTCGTATCCGACTCTTCACGACCCCATGGACTGTTGGACTGTAGCCCACCAGGCTCCTCTGTCCATGGGATTCTCCAGGTAAGAATACTGGAACGGGCAGTCATGCCCTCCTCCAGGGGATCTTCCCGACCCAGAGTTCGAACCTGGATCTCCTGCATTGCAGGCAGATTGTTTACCGTCTGTGTAAACAGCCGATAAGGGGGTTCCCTTATCGGCTACGTGATTTGCAAATATTTTCTCCCATTCATTAGGCTGTTGAAGCCTCAAGCCAACCCACTCAAGTATTCTTGCCTGGAGAATTCCACGGACAGAGGGAGCTGGCGGGCTACAGTCCATGGGGTCGCAAAGACTGGACACGACTGAAGCGACTTAGCACAAGCACCCAAGTGGGGAGGGCTTAGAGGGGTGTCTCTGACACTTCTGACATAAGTGTCTCTGACACTCCAAGAGCTTGCCCTGCTCTGCTGTCAGCCAGGCTGCTCTTTCTTTTCTTCTTTGGCCGAGGCGCGCCGCTTGTGGGGTCTTAGCCGACTCATTTGAAAACACCCTGATGCTGGGAAAGACTGAAGGCAGGAGGAAAAGGGGACGACAGAGGATGAGGTGGTTGGATGGCATCACCCACTCGATGGACTGAGCCCGAGCAAGCACTGGGAGTTGGTGATGGACAAAGGAACCTGACGGGCTGCAGTCCATGGGGCCGCAGAGTCGGACACGACTGACCGACTGGACTGGACTGAACTGAGCTGAGTTCCCCACCAGGGAACTGAACCCGCGCCCTCGGCAGTGATCGCGAGGAGTTCTCCGCGTGACCTTTGGTCGCTGGGCATTCGCTTCGGGAGGTCCCGGCTTGGAAGGGTGAGCGCGGGCTCGGGGCGCGCGCGAGGCTGGCCCGGGCTATCGGGCTACCTTCTTCCGGGGAGTGTGCCCCCGACAGTCCGGGGATGCGGGCCCGCAGTCTCTGCGAGAGCCTCCCGAAGGCAGGAGCTCCGCGGGGGCGCGGCGAGAGCCCCCGGATCACCCCCAGCACCCCCAGCGCGCTGGACTCGGGCGTCGCCTCCTAGCCCGGGCCCTGCGCCGGGCGCGGCCTGAGGAGGGCGCAGCGCCGACAGGGAGGGTGCCCGGGGGTGGGGCGGGGCGGGGCTGGACGGGGCGGAGCGGGCGGACCCGAGGTCCCGGGCCTCCGCGCGGGCAGCAGAGGCCGCAGAGCGGGCCACCGTCCCCCGCCCTCCGCGCCATGGCACCGCGCGCCCGGCGGCGCCGCCCGCTGCCCGCGCCGCTGGCGCTGCTGGCGCTGCTCGGCCGGCTGCAGGTAAGGAGGCCGCCCGCCGCCCGCGCCCGCGCCCGGGCTCCCTGCGCGCCCTCCTCCGCGCGGCCGGGGGCTCCGAGACCCGCACGGAGCCTGGGGGCTGAGGATCTGGGGGGAGAGCCACGGCGGGTGCGGTCGGACTGTGGGAGGAGGGAACCGGGAGCCTCAGGGATGCTGGGGTGCTGCGGGACCCCGGCACCCGAAAGCGGACCAGGGGCCCCCGCACGATCGCTGCCGCGGAGACAGCGGCGTAGACACGGCCCCTTCCCCTGCGGACGGACTCGAGAGAAAACTTCAGAACCGCAGGCAGCGCCCAAGTTAACCAACCGTCCTAAGTAGGATTCTCCTTTCGGGCCATTCTGAGCCCCGGTCCTTAACTCTACCTGCGCCTCACTCCGTCTCCCCACCTCCGCTTGGCGGCTGTCGGAAGGTGGACTGGCTGATGCTTGCCCCTTGCGGGGGTGTCCATCCAGAGCGCGCGCTGAGACCGGGTTTGGTAGTTTAGTGGCTCAGATGGTAAAGAATCCGTCGGCAGTGCAGAAGACCCTGGGTTCTCCTTCCAGAGTTCCATCCCCGGGTCGGGAAGATCCCCTGGAGAAGGGCATGGCAACCCACTCCAGCATTCTTGTCTGGCGAATCCCATGGACAGAGGAGATTTTTTTCTGAAAAAGGAAATCAAAAAAAAAAAGAAAAGAAAATCAGAATGTTTTCCTACGTTCCCCTCTTTCTGTAAATCTCCCTTCTCCCCTCCAGTTCCACCGCCCCCACCGCACTCCCACAAACCTGCAAGCAGTTCAAGAACCACCGGCTCAGGTTCCGGACCAGAATGACGCAGAGTCACTTCTCAGAACCCCTGTGATGATACTGGGACAAAATAGTCTTCACAGTTGGAAAAACCAACGCACCTGGGGTGCTTGAAGTCAGTCGGGGAGCCGGTCTGTAGGGCGCTGCTCTCCGGGTGCTGAGCGGGCGGGCAGGCGGGGCAGGGGGCGGCCTCAGCGCGGCCAGGCCCCGCTGGGGCTCCAGCCCGGGAGCAGCCCGGGACTCCCCTCTGCGGCCTTTCCCCTCGAGTCCCGGGGGCTGTTCAAGACTCAAGGGGGCTGAGGGGACCGGGAAACCGAATTCCCCTATCCGGGTTCCCTCCCCATCCCAAGCCCTCCGGAGAAATTTCTCTATGGGATCACTTGGTCCAGTTGCCAGGTGAATAAAAGCAGGTACTGGTTTTCTGTCCCCTGGAGGAGAGCTATAGTGTGGGAAAGCCAGCCCCACAGTCCTCTGACAGCCTGTCCCCTTGGAAGTCCCTTAGAGGGCAAGTGCTGGTGGCTTTCTGCTTTCAGCAGTTTCAGATTCCCCTGCTCTGTAAAGACTGGCTTCGGCTCTTGCTGACAGCTTCCAGAGAGAACAGCACTTCTAGGGCTGTGTTTGGAGTGAGGAGAGATGGCAAACCAACCTGGGACTAGAGCCTGGACGGAAGTACAGGCTGTGGGCTGGAGCAGACGGTTCTCTTGGAAGATGTGGCCTGTTCCCTTTCTGCCTAAGGGAGCCTCTGGGAATGGCTGAGGGCAGGGAAGCCGGGAAAGCCTGAAGGCATTTTCTCATTGTAAGCACTTTAGGTGTTGCTTAATGAAGTGTTCAACAGGTTGGACAGGTGTGCTGCTTTATTTAAACCACAGGAGGAGGGCTCCAGGGAATAGCTAGCCACCTGAGAAAACCCTGCTCACTACACAGCTTTAAAAAAAAAAACACCTCACAGTGTTAATTGCAAAAACTTCATATGTACATATATGTGTACATGTAGTGCTGTAGGTTCTAACATTGACAGCAATTGCTATCAAAACATTTCTTTCTCAGGACTTCCCTGGCAGTTCAGTGGTTAAGACTCCATGCTTCCAATGCGGGAGACATGGGTTGGATCACAGGTAGGGGAACTAAGATCCCACACGCCTCACGATGCAGCCAAAAAAAAAAAAAAGCCAAAATACCCATTTATTTCTCAGAGCTATCTTTCAGCAAGTACTATCTACTCTCCCCAACCATCCCGCCCTTTCCCTTTGAGCTGCATGAATTATGTGCATTTTTAAATCATACCTAAACAGGAAACGGGGCTTCCCAGGTGGCTCAGTGGTAAAGAATCTGCCTGCCATGAAGGAGACTGGGGGTTTAATCCCTGGGTCGGGAAGATCCCCTGGAGAAGGAAATGGCAACCCACTCCAATATTCTTCCCTGGAGAATTCTATGGAGAGACAAACTGGCAGGCTACCGTACATGAGGTCGCCAAGAGCTGGACGCAGCTCGGCAACTAAACACCAACAGGAAGCAATGGAAGGGTGCTGGGACAGCTCCGATCAAGTGACAAGTGACGTGTGTGCGTCTAGTCTCCCCAGCGCAGACGCGTTGATTCTGAGCCGGGGTGGCCGTGGCCCCCTGCAGAAACTGGGGTTCCAAGAGCCATCCTGCAGGTACGGCTGCTTTGGGCCCACCTGGTCTGTTCAGAGAGAGGAATTGCCTTGGTGGTTAGTTCTCACCCACTAGGCAAGGCCTGAAGAACTGTTTAGTGTGGGGCGTGGCGGAGGTATCGCTTTTGTAAAATAGTTGGCAAAAACAGCTTCCAGAAAGGGCCTTATCTGCAAGCATTGTATTTCGTTCCATGAACATTATATTAAATCAATTTAAACGTACCTGGAAGGCTGTAAGGTTTGCCTTTTAAAACATCTCTGCGATTGTATCTCTGTGTGTCTGTGTCAGTGAGGGCATTTGAGTTCAGACAGAAGAGTGTTTGTCTACAGAAAGAAAAACACTGAAAACTTCTATGTTGATCATTCTGCTGTTAGAGTTGAGAAATTATAGGACCAGACTGTGTTCATTGAGGTCATTGATCACACAGCCGTGTTTATCCCTAGTAATCCAAGACCTAAGTAAGGGCAGAGTCGCTCATACCCCGGCCAGCAAGTGTATTTGGTATTTGGGATGTAAAGCCTTGTTCTGGGGAAATGCACAGCCAAGACACAGCTGGGTCTTCACTGTCGGGTCCAGAGGACAAGGCGGGCGAAGAGTAACACCTTCTGTACATGAAGCGGTGCAGGGAAGGAAGGAGGGATACAGCTGGAGGAACCAGGAAGGGCTTCGGAGCAGGACGCTCCCGAGGCCATCTTGGAAGGACGGCTGGGAAATCAGGGGTCAGAGGCAGTTGGGGAAGAAAGCTCTCTATTGGAGAAGATGGCTTGAATGGTTTAGGCCTAAAGCAATCTTGCCAAGAAAAGAAAACCCACATATTTTTATGACTTTATGGATAGCAAATAGCACTCTGTAAAGCTAGCTGAAGGAAGCCTGCCACAGACAGGGCAGTAAACATTTGCAGTGTTTGAGATAACACTTGTGTGGCCCTCATTGAGGTGGCAAGGTAGACTAATCAGGAACAGAGAGGTCGTGGGCCCTGGAAGGCCCGTGGGGAGACCCCGCAGAGGAAATCCCCTGGGTGGGGCTGCAGGGCTCGTGGGTGCCCGCCCTGGCCCAACAATCTCCCTGCCCCACTGGCCCATCCTAGCGGGAAGACCTGGCCGTGTGTTCCTACTTTGTTTAGAGAGTCACAGACTCCGGGATCAGCGTCCTTTTCGTTGGTTTTGTTGATCACAGATATTTCGAATGCCCCCGCCACCCCCCACCCCCGCCCCGGTATTTCCTTCCCACCACTTCCCCTGAAAATGGCACATCTGTAATCTGAACGTATTCTCTGTGTTGATAAGGAAATATGAGTTTGCTTTTACAGTTATCTACCAGAAATTCTTATGCCAGGAAAACTGAAACAATAAAGGTGTATCTTTGAAGGTCAGTAAATCAGTGTTTTATGAGGCCATGAAAAGGGGAGTTCCAAGCCAGGGCCTCCTTTGCAGAGAGTGCTGTTTGAAGAAGGAGCCACGTGAACTTTCTCTGCCAGCTCAGTATTAAAATTCCCCCCATGCTGTTTTCCTATTTTTGAAGTGCATGGGAAAAGAAAGCGGTGTGTTTTCTGCATGTGTGTCCAGAGGAGGCTGGCGGGCCGTCTTGCTGTGGATGTGGATCTGCATCCCGCCTAGATGGTCCTCAGCTCTCCAAGTGACTCACGCCCCAGGGAACCCACCCTCGGGCCAGCGGGGCTGGTGGACAGCCATGGCCTGTCTGCTGTCTGCTGTCTGCCTGCAGAGTCCGGACCCCAGCCCGCAGGAGAAACACCCGACCCCACCTCAGTCACCCCCCGCTGCAGTGGGTGGGATTGGGATCCCCGCCGACAGCTGATTTTCCTTCCCACCACCCGTACCTTCCCAATCTTATGGGTCACTCCAGCTGCCATCTGGGAGCTTAGACATTCAGTCATCTCAGAGTCTTTGTGACCCCATGGACTGTAGCCTGCCAGGCTCCTCTGTCCATGGGATTCTCCCGGCAAGAACACTGGAGTGGGTGCCACTTCCCCACTCAGGAAGGAACCCGCGTCTCCTGTCTCCTCCACTGGAGTGCGTGGCCCTGGCCTCTTCCAGGAGATCTTCCCCACCCAGGGATTGAACCCGCGTCTCCTGTCTCCTGCATTGGCAGGTGGATTCTTTACCACTAGCGCCACCTGGGAAGCTCCAAGCACCGAGCTGCCTCGTGGGACCCACTGCTAGAAACAGATTAAACTCAGCTCCTTTCCGCCCCAAACCCAGCCTCTGAGCCTGAAAACCCCAGAGTGAGACGGTGGACTTGGGCAGAACAGAAGACCCGGTGGGAGTGATCTCTCAGAGAGCTCGTGGGCTTGGCGCTGAGCGGGAGGCGCGGCCCGCCGGTATCTCTGCCCTCCATCCGCGGGCGCTGTCAGTCTGTTTCCTGGCGGGGGCCCGGCCTGCCGGCTCCCCAGCCCTCCCCCTCCCTGGCCCTGCTGAGCTAAGGCAGCCCCGTCAGCATTTAGGCGCTCGCCTGCGTGGATGTGTGCTCACGACCCAGCTGTCCGCGTCCTGTGGGCCAGCAGTGACCTCCAGCCTCAGGTTTCCGTGGGCTGCCATGTTCAGGGTAAGAAAGAAGACTGTGTTGAACGTGTTCATTTAGCTCAACAAAAGGAGCGCCTCCTCCCGGTGGGACGCCAGGAGAGCAGGCCCAGCCCTGGTCTCCCGGCACCGCTGAGTCTAGCCGCGAGCAGACAGAACGCGACGGAACCCGTGCGTCCCCGGAGCGCGCTCAGAGTGCGGGTGCGCGCCCAGGGCAAGAGGGCCTTCACCTGCTTGGAGGCGTCGGGGGAATGGCCCCACTTTCTTGCCGTGCGGCTGTGCACGTCTAAGGCGCAGAAGGAGGGCGAGGGGGCGGCCTGGGCGGGGGTCTGAGGCTGGTGGGCGCCCTGCCTGGCGGTGGGAGCCGCTGGGGGATAACAGGGGTGGACGGAGTCCAGTGTTTGGGGTGACTCCAGAGGGCCGTGTTCCCGGGCTGCCAGGGCAGGTGGCGAGAGGGAGGCCGAGAAGGGCTTTATGTGCAAATAGTCTAGGTTTTACCCCCGCGTGTTGTGTGCTGGGGAGGGACGCGCGGTCAGATCTGCAGGTTGTGGGGAGCAGCGCCATGGGGAACGGGGGTGGGTCCCCAGGGGGCGGGAAGGAGGCCAGGGCTCCTGCTCTGGGGAGGAACTTGGAGAAGCTTGAATGGGGTCAGGAAGGTGGGGAGAGAAAGGAGGCAAGTGCAGGGTGCCCCGAGGTGTGCCAGGTGCTGAAGACACAGGGGCAGAGGATGTGGTCGCACCTATTATTTAAAAATATATATATATATGATAGATGTCAGGACAACACAGCTAACTATTTGCGTGATCCTTCTGCACAGTTTATTAAGGAAACTTCTTAGTCCAAATCCAAGTCAAATCAGTTTCAGTTGCAAGTAAAGGATTTTTCCCCTAAACTGTAAAGAAGAATGCAGTGTAGGATATGGAATCCCATTTGCTTCGGATTGTTGTACTGGGAAGCAAAATTCCTTAGAGCCCCTAGAGGTAAAAACAAGCTAAGAGCCCCAAGGCACTGCAGGAAATTTGTGTGCCTTAGAATTCAGAGCCATTTCCTGGCCTAAAGGTGTCTTTGAATCAGAGGGTCAGGATGTAGGCAGAGTTTGAGAACTCAGGACTACAGAGATAAGCGGCCGGCGGTCCCCTGAGTCCATCATCAGGGCTGGCGTGACCTACCCCGTGGTCTTCTACAGTGCCCTGGGCGCACCCGCCCCCAGCCCAAGCCGTGTTTACCTTGGACGGCAGCTGGGCAGAGCTCTTTCTCCTGCAGGAGGCCCCTTTTCCTGGTGGCTGTCGGTGCCTCAGCTGAGTGTTTCTCTTCCACTCTGCCTGCCCCCTCTGCGCCCCCACCCCCAAAAGCCCTGGCCTCACAGGTGACACAGAGGCCCTCCTGGCACAGGCAAAGGCAGAGAGCTGCCAGGTCTCCAAGTGGCAGGAAGAACCGTGGGCAAAAAAACGACCCTTTGGGTTCATTGGAATAATAATAACTCATGACATTTCCTGTTCAGTGTTCAGAGTACAAGAACCACTTCCTCCAGCCACCAGAAATTTGAAGACTTTCCATGAAAAATGAGGAAGAAAAACTCTTTAACATGTTGTGAACGTGATGGCTGAACCTGGGAGGCGGGAAGAGAACAGGGGTTCTGTCACACAAGTCCTGTCTGCACCACGGCCTCTGCCAGCTCCGTCCTCCTTACTTCCCCCAATAGGAAGGGAACCTTTTTTCTGAGGTTCTGACTCTTTAAAAACATTTGCTCCTCTCTGCAATGTGCATGCATGCACGCTAAGTCCTTTGGTCGTGTCCTATGCTTTGCGACCGCGTGGACTATAGCCCGCCAGGCTCCTCTTTCTGTGGATTCTCCAGGTAGGAACACTGGAGTGGGTTGCCATGCCCTCCCCAGGGGATCTTCCTGATCCCAGGATTGAACCTGAGTCTGTTATGTCTCCTGCATTGGCAGGCAGGTTCTTGACCACTGGCACCACCTCACTGAAAACTGTGCCCTTAAGTAGCACAGACAGCTGCCAAGCGCCTGTCCAGTTGAAAAACTTGTCAGGGGCTCTCAGTTTTGTACCCAGGGTAGAAAAGCAGCATCACGTCTGAAACATTCATGTTAATGGAGACTCTGGTCCCTGTTTCAAGCCTAGTGGGGATTGATCACATCTGCCCTGGTTCTGCCGCGAATCCTTCAACAATTCTCAGCGGCTGGAACGTCCCTGTGGCCCTAAATCTAGTACTGTCTCATAGTTCGACCCGGTTCCTCGCATTTGCTCTGTTTGGGGGTGAAGATCCGCTGGCCACTGTCTCTATTTTCGTGTTTCTCTCGTTGAAGACCGTCAGCCCACTACTTCCTCTCACTCAAGTTATTCATGCGACTTCCTTTAACCTCGCTGTCAGCTTCTTTCCTTTCAATTCTCTGGATCCTGGCTTTGCAGTTCCAGGAGGTGCTCTGGAAAACAGAACTCCCCTCTGCGCCCGGGCCCCAGAACACTCCTGCCTCGTATTGAGGCTGAGACCGCCCATCTGCGTCCCTGGCAGTTAAGCGGGTCAACAGCTGCCCGGAGGGTTGAGCCAGGTGCCTAGGGCGTGCAGGGCAGGACAGGGGCCAAGGAAGCCTCTGGGCCTGGACGGACGTGATGCCAAGCGGGAGAAAACCAAGGCCTGGCTGGTGTCTAAGACCCGAGCCGGCCTGGTGGGGGCGGCCTGGACCCTGGGAGCTGAGGAATGCATGTCCCCAGGCCCGGACATCAGACACCCTGTGGGTGGGACCCTCCATCGGTGTCACCCCCTCCGCAGGGGATTCTGAGGCACGCTGGAGTTTGAGACCTGCTGCTGTAGACGTCGGATGCCACGGAACGATTTTGAGCTCAGAGCTAAAGGAGTATTGCCTGATGACCGTCTTAAACGCACCTGCCACCTGTCAAAGCCCTCCCGTGTGCCTGGCACGTGCTAGGTGCTGCTCGCAGAGGTCTAATCCCCACTCCAGCTCACCGGGAAGACAGGACTAACGCCCAGGACCCCATGAGAACGGCACGTTCAGGGCAGGCGTCAGCCCCGGGGCGCGGCCCTCACCCCACAGGGAAGCCGCGTCTGCGGTTGCTGCGTGACAGGCAGGGCTCAGACAGGGAGAGCTCCAGGCCTGGGGCGTGCAGAGAGAGAAGCAGGCTCCTTAGGGCTTGGGGAAATAGCACCGCCGGTCTGCATCTGTGGGACCCGCTCGAGGAGGTTCATCTGCGGAGGGCGCTCTGTTGTCGACTGTCACCGAGCAGAAGGGGAAAGGCTGTGACTTGAAGGCTGGGTTTAGGCGGGCACCCTGGGCAGCCTCAGCTCAGGGTCCATGTGCGGGTCGCTCCCTGACTCAGGAGGAAAAGAAATGTGACAGACTGAGTCACCGCTGCCACTTCCCGGCGCGAGGGCATCTCTGACTGCGGGCAGCCCTGGGGTGCCGGGAAGAAGCTGTCCTGTCCCCGCTGGGCCAGGCACTCCAGCCCTGCCCTGCGTTTGTCAGGACGTCCCGGGCGTGTTCATCCCCTTCTGCCGCCCCCCAGGCTCTGTCCTCCGTGTGGGGGGCTGGGGGGGCCCCTTCTGAGGAGCTTAGGTTTTCCTTATTCCAGTCGGGGTCCCTGTGCCCAGGTCACCGAGGTCCTATTTATGTGTCTGGTTACAAATGACCAAAGCACCAGATGGTGGGATGGCATCACCGACTCCATGGACATGAACTTAGGCAAACTCTGGGAGCTCGTGAGGGACAGGGATGCCCGGCGCGCTGCAGGCCATGGGGTCGCAAGGAGTCGGACACAACTGAGCGACTGAACAACAGCCAAAGCCCTAGAATGGGCAGCTCGTCATCGTAACTAAGTGGGGCGATCCTTGGGACGAGGGATGTGGGGGTGATGGGCGCCCGCTGCTCTGCGCCCGCACGGTGAGTCCAGGGCGTCCCGGGTGGGGCCGTCGTGTGAGAGGCCCCCTCCCGACGGCAGCGGGAGCAGCCGCATGTGGGCCAGGTGGGCCTGCCTTCCGTCCCCGTTGGAGAGCGAATCCGAGCCCAGGAAGGGATTTCCGATCTTGGTCTGGCCTCCCGTTCGCCCCAGGGTGTCTCTGACTCTGCCCCGATTGGTGGAGCCCTTTTGAGCCCGTGCTGAGGAGCGTGAATCTGATTCAGAACTCGTAGGAAACCATTACAGTTTTCTGTAAGGGGAAGTTGTAAGATCACAATCAGTCCTTCAGGAAATATTATTCATAATTTACTGAGAATTTGAGCATTTGCTGCATGCCTGGCACTGTGCCACTCTGCTTATCACGCACGGTCTGAGTGGGCCACCTTGTCTCTTGGTGAGGAAGAAGGGAGCTGGGGAAGATAAGGAAGGGAGAGCCTCGAGCGCGGTGCCCGGCCAGCGGGAGACGTTCAGTGAGGACCTGCTCTGCCCTTCGCCCCCTCCCGCCGCGCGGCATCTGCGCGGTGGTGGGCGCGGCAGGGCTCAGGGTCCCTCGTGCGGATGGAGATGACGGTGCAGAGCCCGGAAGTGCTCTCGGGCCCTTCCTTTGGCTCTCGGGCCTTGAGGCCGTCTCTGACCTTGCTCCTCCAAGACCAGCAGTGTCGGCATCACCTGGGACTTGTTAGAAAACCTGCATCTTTATGAGAGGTTCAGGTGGCTCGCTTGCGCAGTGAGGCTGAGAAGCGCTCGTCTCTGAACAGTGTAGGCGAGTCAGATTCCCGTACCTGGCACCGTGCAGCGCTCAGAGGTGTTGAGTATCCTGGGTGGTTGAGTTCGTGTGTGTTTCTTTTTAAGTGTAGCTCACTTGTGGCTGAGACAAGAGAAGGTGGAGCTCAACTATGTTCAGGAAAGAAAGGAAGAGGGCGAGTTCAGCCAAGTCCAGGAATGGCCCTAGACCTGGGCTTTAAGTCTTGAAAAGCGAGGCAGACGAAGGCTGTCGAGTGTGGCAGTGACTGTACCAGAGAGGGGGCCGTGGTGCTCCCCTCCCAGCCGCCGAGATGGGGAGAGTCTCCCCCGGGCGGCTCCCCAGGGCCCGGGGTCCTGTGGGCACCGGCTCAGCACCCGGAGCGGGCTTCATCCTTCCTTGAACCTGGAATCGAGCCGAAGTCCTAGGATGTGACCCCAGGAGCCTGCCCCCGGAGGCTGTGAGATGCGTGGGGGGTTAGGGCCTCGTGGCTCAGTGGCCCTGGACAGGCTCCCCAGGAGAGGCGGGCTGTGCGCCTGGCAGGCGGGGTACAGCTGGCGATGGATGGCCCAGCCGGGGCGGGGAGGGCGCAGCGAAGCTGGGGGTCAGGGTTGACCCAGGGGCGGGCGGGCTCGCCAGAGTGGCATGGGGGGAGGTCCGAGGCCCGGGGGTCGCAAAGACAGCCAGTGCGCTCACTGAAGGTCCTGAGCAGGGGGTGACCCCGAAAGTGACGTGGGGGGCAGGCAAGTGGGGGAGGTGGGGAGTGTGCGGTTGACTGGGAAGAGGAGGAACACAGAAACCCACCTTAGATCTGGGGGAGAATGGGTGCGTGGGATGCTTGTACATGTATGGCTGAGTTCACTGTTCACCCCAGCCTGTCACACCATTGTTTGGTTATCAGCCGTACCCCACTACAAAAGAGAAAGTTTAAAAAAACAAAACCGCCGGTGATCCTCAGCGTGACTGTGAGAGGAGACAGTCCGGGTGGCTGAGACCTTCTAGCACAGGGGCTGAGCAGTCCAGGTGTGAGACCTTCGCTTAAATGACAGTGGCCCGAGTGGGGAGTCAACTGATCGGCCTTGCTGACCCGGGCCGAGGGTTGAGCAGGACCGCAAGGCTGGAAGGGACAGGGCGAGGGGCCGCGCGGTATGCTTCCGGCCTCGGTCCTGGGCAGGGCCGCTGGCGAGATGGCAGAAGTGGATGGGGGCGGGCCGGGGCAGGTGTGGGGGCCTGGGGAGCCCTGAGGGGCCTTCATCTCGGTCTGACCCATCTCTGACCTTGGCGCTCGACTCGCAGCAGTGCTGGCATCACCCGAGAGCCTGTTAGGAGTGCAGACCCCACCCCAGACCCGCCCACCGAGCGGCACCTTTGCATTCATTTTCCAGGTCACGCTGTGCACACTTAAGCAGCAGGCCTGGGGCTTCCCGGGCGCAGTGGGGACGTCACCTCCCCGTGCAGGGGGTGCAGGCTGACCCCTGGTCAGGGGGCTAAGATCCCGCACCCTGTGGCCGAAAACCCAAAACGGAAGGCAGAGGCCACATTGTAACAAGTTCAAAAAACACTTTAAAATCGGTCCACATCAAAAAAGGCTGAGCGCCAAAGAACTGATGCTTTTGAACTGTGGTGTTGGAGAAGACTCTTGAGAGTCCCTTGGACTGCAAGGCGATCCAACCAGTCCATTCTGAAGGAGATCAGCCTTGGGATTTCTTTGGAAGGAATGATGCTGAAGCTGAAACTCCAGTACTTTGGCCACCTCATGTGAAGAGTTGATTCATTGGAAAAGACTCTGATGCTGGGAGGGATTGGGGGCAGCAGGAGAAGGGGACGACAGAGGGTGAGATGGCTGGATGGCATCACTGACTCGATGGACGTGAGTCTGGGTGAACTCCGGGAGTTGGTGATGGACAGGGAGGCCTGGCGTGCTGCGATTCATGGAGTCGCAAAGAGTCGGACACAACTGAGTGACTGAACTGAACTGAACATCAAAAAAAAAAAAGGTAGAACAGGAATTGTTTTTTGAAAAGGAAGCAGGCCAGGGCAGTCTAGCCCCTTCCCTGGCCCCTTTGGGGTCTAAAGGCCTTATTAGCCGGGTGCACTCCCACCATGGGCTTCCCTGGTGGCTCAGCTGGTAAAGAATCTGCCTGCAATGTGGGAAACCCAGGTTCAACCTCTGGTTCAGGAAGATCCCCTGGAGAAGGGAATGGCTACCACTCCAGTGTTCCTTCCTGGAGAATCCCATGACAGAGGCTGCAGTCCACGCGGTCACAAAGAGTCAGACGTGACTGAGGACTGACACGTCACTTCCCCCAAAGAGCAGAGCAGAGCCTCGCAGGGCCCTGGGCACCCAGCAGAGCAGCGTGAGCTGAGAAGCTCGGGTTCGTAACGGTTACTGCAGGGAAGAGGAGAAAGGAGCTCTCCTGTCAAATGAATAAAAGTTAAAACAAAAAATTCAAGAATGGCAAAGAAAAAAAAAAAAACCCTCCACACTGGGAGAATAAAGGGGGCATTCACAGAGCCTGGGAGGGTTGGTGTGAGGACGAGTCACCCACCCTAATCGCGCTGTTTAGGGAACAGACGTTCCCTCTGCTGCAGGTAGCGCACAGCTGCAGACTTGCTTCACCCCTCATCTCCCAGAAGACAAAGACACTTGCAATTAAAGTTTTGAAATGCAAGGTTATTTCTTCATTTTCCCTTGGGCCATATGTTTTCTAGGAGCAGAGATAATACATGCATTGTGAGCCGAGTAAGAAAGAGAGATGAGCAGAAATCAATAGACCTTTGATATGCTCTTGTCTGAGTAAGATTTTTTTTTAATGAGCTTATCTGGAATCAAGGTGATCAGGGGGGAAAAGATGCTGATGGGGCCATAAAACCAACTTTCAAGACAGCTCGTGAAGTCGACTGTATTGTTTGGTAGATCGAAATGGTGACTATGCCAAGACTTCTAAAAGGCCACAATTACTCTACATTTTTACGGGTTTTTTTTTTTTTTTCCAGTTAAATCTGACCTGAGTCAGATTTTTGTTTCTGTGTGCAGTATCTATTTTTAAAAAATCTCATAGCAAAATGGTTAAGATAGTAAATTTTGTTATGAGTATTTTATCTCGGTTAAACTTTAAAATTAAAAAAGTCTTATGACAAATTATTTCCTCCCTGATGATAAAAATAGCACGGAGTGCTTATTATTTCAAGTGTTATGTCCACTGGGAACCTGCAGTCTGTACCTCAGTCCTGAAGCTGCAGGTACATGTTAACTCGTGATGTGGATAAACTATGTCACCAGTTGTGTGGATTTAGACTTCCCGTTAACCTGACTTGTTCCCTCACTTCATGCAGGTCTCCACTCAAAAGTCACCTTATCAGTGAGGCTCCCCTCGTAATTCCATCACCTTATCCTGTTTCATTTTTCCATCGTGATCATTCCAGCCAGATTCCATTGCATGTTTGCTTCCTGCCATTCTTCTCCCAAGGACTGTAAGCAAGGACTCTCTCTGGCTAATATCTACCATGTCCACAAAACTTAAAATTGTCTCTGGCACATAGGATGTGTTCAATCAGCATTTGGGGAGTAAATGAATGCAGTGTGTCCCACTTTTAGGTTGTACACTGGCCAAGCACGTCTTACTTAAATGCTAAACCTCCTTGATTATTTTCTAGAGAACCACGCAGTGATGCTGTTTAGATTGGGAAAGTTTTTCTTCAATAGGACAATCAAGGATTTCTTTCAAGATGGTGAAAATGAATCCAAGGGTCCTACAGCCCTCTGGTAACCATTCTGGTCCTATATAATGAGTCAGCCCTGTTGACAGCTAAGTCTAGTCCCGTGCACAAGTCTGGGCAAAATGAAATCACCCCATAAGAATGGATAAAGGACTTAGGCAGATATTTCTCTAAAAGTGGCCGATAGGCACATAAAATAGATATTCAGCATCACTGATCATTAGGGACATGCAGGTCACAAGCACACTGAGTGGCCCGTGGCTAAGGTTCGGTGCTCCCAATGCAGGGGGTCCAGGTTCGGTCCCTGCTCCATGAACTAGATCCCACATGCTGCAACTAACAGCTAGTGCTGCAAATACACAAATTAATTAATTATGAAAAACCACTCTCATTAGGATCACTTACCAAAAGAAATGAAAAGTAACAAGTGTTGGCAAAGACATGGAGAAGCTGGAAGCCTCGTGCGTTTCTGCTGAAAGTGTCAGTCACTCAGTTGTGTCTGTTTCTTTTTTGACCCCGTGGACTGTAGCCCTCCAGGCTCCTCAGTTCAAGGAGTTCTCCAGGCAAGAATACTGGAGTGGGTTGCCACTCCCTTCTCCAGGGATCTTCCCTACCCAGGGACTGAACCTCTGTCTCCTGCACTGCAGGCAGATTCTTTACCAGCTGGTGCATTTCTGCTGGGAATGGATTAAGACAGTGCAGCAACCGTGGGGGGATGCCTGGCAGCTCCTCTAAGAGCTGAACACGGAACGACTGTGTGACTCGGGTGTGACTCCAGAGAACCGAAAGCAGCAACCTCAGCAGGTTCCTGTGTGCCGGTGCTCACTGCCGCTCACAGCAGCCCCGTCACAACAGGGAGATGGAAGCAACCCACACACCCACCCACAGACGAACGGCTAAGCAAACTGACTCATTCATACAATGGGGCATCATTCTGCCATCAAAAGGAACGAAGTTCCCACATACGCTACAACACGGACGAACCTTGAAGACCAGGCCAAGTGAAATAAGCCAGACACAGAGACAAGTCCTGTATGATCCCACTTACGCGGGGTGCCTAGAAAGTCAAGTTCACAGAGACAGGAGGCAGAAAGAGGTTGCCAGGGGCTGGAGGAAATATGGCAGTGTTCTTTAACTCCAGGGCTCCCAGACAGCGGTGAGAAGGAGGAGGTACTGTGTAGTGCCTAAGACAGTTTCTGTTTGGGGTGGCACGAATGTTCTGCGGAGACCATAGTGATGGTTGTACATCTGAGTCTAATTATCACCACTAACTGTATACACTAAGAAATGGTTCAAATGGCAAATTATGTTATGTATATATATACGTGCATTTTTAAATATATACATAACATTTTTACTTTTCAAAGGGCTGACGTGAAAGAGCCAAATTTAGTGTTTCCAGATGGAGACAGCCCTTTATCCCCTCCCTAAAAAGAGCCTCTTTCTTCGCCCTCCTCCATGACTGAGACTCCCTGCCTCGTGCGCTCACACCTGCTTTTGGCCTGGCCGTCCCGTCACTGAGACGCTGGTCATCCCCCGATCAGACACTGTGCATCGTCAGAAGGAGCGTACGCCTTCTTATCGGCCTTTCTCACGCCACCACTCTCTGCAGTGTGCTCCAAGTGTGGGAAAGTGTGAGTCGCTCAGTCGTATCTGACTCTTCGACCCCATGGATGGCAGCCTGCCAGGCTCCTCTGTCCATGGGATTCTTCAGGCCAGAATACTGGAGTGGGTGGCCTCTTCCTCCTCCAGGGGATCTTCCCGACCCAGGGGTCAAACCCTCGTCTTTTGCACTGGCAGGCGGGTTCTTTACCATCTGAGCCACCAGGGAAGCCCCAGGGTGCTGCTAAAAGGCCCCCCTTTCTTCCCCAGATGCTACGTCCTCCTGGTCCACTCCCTGGCCCCCAGCCCCGGGGCCCGCACCCCTCGGGGTCTCCCTCCTCTCCTCCTCCTCCTGCCAAGCATCCTTGGCTCCTCTGCCCCTCACCCCTGCCCCCTAGCTTTGGGGTCCTCCTGCTAAGATCTCTTCCCCTGTGTCCCAGGCAGGGTGCCCTCCCCTTCCTGTTCCTGTGACCAGTGAGGGCTGTGTCCAGGCACTTCCTGGAACCTGATCTTCGGCAGACCAGGCCCTGCACCATTGTGGGGTCCCCACCTGCTAGTTTTCTCTCCTCAGTGCCTGTGGGGTCCGGCGCTGCACACTTTGAGACGGTGGGATGGGCCCAAGGCCTTGTCCTACACAAGCCTGTCCCTTGCACGGGCATGTGAGAGCTCAGAAAAGGTGTTCTTGAAGGTGTGATGACAGTAGAGCTTTTTAAGAGATGGGTCCTTTCTGTCATTAAACCCTAGACCAAGCTGAAATTCCCCTTCTGGTCATACCACATGAAAAGTCACTTTACAAGGTAAGGCGGATGACTCAGGCAGAGAAGTGACTGGCCTTACTCTGGTGTCTGCAAGTGAGGAGGTCAGCTCCCAACCCCATTATGGGGAGTGGTCTGTATAAGGGGAGGAGGTGGATTCCTATTAGTGGTTTTCAGTGAGTCTAGTAGTTGACCAGCCGTGATGAGTGCCTTCAAGCTGAAGTTTTGAATACTCTTTACCGCTGGAAACATTCATAAAACGCATTTTAGAATGTCCTAAATCCCTCAGTAGCAGCTCAGTTATTAATACATTATCAATAGTAGTCACAATGTCATCCTTTTCTTCACATTCTTCTCAAACTAGACACATCTTTTCACGTTGTACCAATCAGAGAATAGTTGAGCCTCAATTTTAGCAGCAGAATTTTTTTTTTCAAGAGTCGATAATTTTTTTTTTCAAGAGTCATATGTAAAATATGTTTCTGTAAATGCAATTGTGGCTTCCCTGGCGACTCTTTGGTAAAGAATCCACCTGCCGATGCAGGAGACGTGGGCTCAGTCCCCAAGTTGGGAATATCCCCTGGAGAAGGGAGTGACTACCCACTCCAGTCTTCTTGCCTGGGAAATCCGCTGGACAGAGGAGCCTGGCGGGCATGGGGTCTCAAAGAGTCGGACACCACTTAGCCACTAAACAACAACAACAAAGGGAACTGGAGTATTCTAGATGTCAGGGGGCTTTCTGTTTAAACCCTCTGATTCTCTGTATTGCATCATGACTTAGACCATGCACCTGGCTTGTATCATGTGAGGTCTTCACACAGTTCAGTGGTCTCCCAGGGAGTGCTTAGGGTGATCTGTTGGGGTGCGTGGTTCAGTTCAGTTCAGTCACTCAGTCGTGTCCGACTCTGCAACCCCATGGACTGCAGTATGCCGGGCTTCCCTGTCCATCACCAACTCCCTGAGTTTACTGAAACTCACATCCATCGAGTTGGTGATGCCATCCAACCATCTCATCCTCTGTGGTCCCCTTCTCCTCCCTCCTTCAATCTTTCCCAGCATCAGGGTCTTTTCAAATGAGTCAGCTCTTCACATCAGGTGGCCAAAGCATTGGGGTGCACAGGAGATCCCCAAAGGCTGCCTATTTATTTTCTTCATCTCTTTCATCAGTAACATATCATCTTCACAGGTGCCTGTGTAATGTTCTGAAGTATGAAATGTGAAGCTTGGGTTTGTGCAAAGAAAAAGTGTGAGTTTTCCTCTGTAAACCGTGAGCTTGAAGTGCTGTCTGTTGAGTTTTTTAAAGTGGAAACATCTAGCAGGGCGTTTGGATATCCCTCGATTCTGACCCTGTTGACAGCAATCCCTGGCAGGATCTCCCAGCCCCTTTCTCAGCAGAAGCTTGGAGTCAGCTCACCCCACACCCAGCTTCGGCCGCCATCACCGACTGAAGCCCCAGACAGAAACCACCGCAGTGACTCTGGCCACCTGCCACGATCTCAGTCCCATGAGAAAGCACTGCTTTATGTGAAGTCAAACAGGCTTTAAAAAAAATAAACCTTTTCGATTAAAAACATGTTTTTTCTGGGAATCCCCTGGCTGTCCAGTGGTTAGGGCTCTGCACCTCCCACTGCAGGGGGCACAAGTTCGAGTCCTAGTGAGGGAACTAAGATCCTGCACATCTTGCAGAGAGGCAAAAAAAAAAAACAAACCACGTTTTCCAGTCACCAGAAACACTCTGATGTCAGCTTGTGTGATCACGGCTGCTGCTAAGTCACTTCAGTCGTGTCCGACTCTGTGCGACCCCATAGATGGCAGCCCACCAGGCTCCCCCATCCCTGGGATTCTCCAGGCACAGCCAGGTTAAAACTAAACGGGGAAGGTGCATCCAGAAGCTGGCAGGGCTTCGGGATGTCCCTGCGAATCCCTGCTCTTCTGCACCCTCTTTCCTGTTTCTGCCAACACGCCTTCCCCTCCGTTCCCCCATCAGGGGACGATCTGATAGAAGGAACCCGGCTCGCCGATTCAGCCCAGGGGTGTGGTTAACCCCGCTGCCAGCGGCCACCAGCTAGGGCGCGCATCACTGAGGCCAAGTCGCTGGGGGACTGAGGTGGGGCCCCCTCAGTCCCCCAGCGACTTGGCCTCAGCGGGAAGAAGCACAGGCTTCGTTTTCACTTGCTATTGCTGCCTTGCCGGGCTTTCCCGGTGACTCAGTAGGTAAAGAATCTGCCTGCAACATAGGAGACTTGAGTTCGATCCCTGGGTCAGGAAGATCCCCTGCAGAAGGAAATGGCCACCCACTCCAGCATTCTGGCCTGGGGAAGTCCCAGGGACAGAGGAGCCTGGCGGGCTACAGTCCGTGGGGTCGCAAAGAGTCAGACACGACTGAGCAACTAAATCACCACATCACTACATCATTTGCACAAATTGCCCCTTCGCATCCTCACTGCGGTCGGAGGGGTACAATGATTCGCCCCATTTTATAGGCAAAGAAACAGAGACTCAGAAGTGACTTATCCCCACCTTGTCCTCAGGTTGTAGAAAAGCAGACAGTTTTAAATGTCGGACCGACCTGGAAGTTCGGTTCGGAGAGCTGCCCTGGATGGAAGAGCCGTAATGGGAAGCCCGCCCCGCCCTTCCTGACCGGCGGAGCCACCTGGCCAGGCGTCCCCTCTGTCTTCACTGGCGCCCTGGTACCACCACCCTTCCTTCTCCAGGGGCTCGCCCAGCCCCAGCCTCTGCTCTGCTAAATCCTTACATTCTGGCTCCTCAGACTTGACTTCAGTTAGTGTTTCATTTTTCTATTTTCTATGGAAACCTGCCTTATCTGATTTGCAAGCTTAAAATGACTCCTCTATGACATCCACTTCCAGGTCTGAACTGTTAACCAAGAAGTCTGATGGTGGATGCTTTCTTTCCAGTAACAGACATATGACTGTGCCATATTCGAGACTATAAAGCTGGATAAAATAGAGAAGGGGCTGGAAGCTTCTCGAGAAAAGGAGATAAGAAAGGGACCAAACTTAACAGGTCCCCCAGAACATCCCAATTTCAAGGGTCTGTGTTTGGACTCACTAATTGAAGTGTTCAGAGGGGAAACCCTAGACCTTGTCTCTGGCCTGACTCCCCAGCCAGCCGAGCAGAGACGTGGACGAGAAGGAACGCAGGCCTCTGTTCGCAGGCCTGTGACTCAGCCCTTTGCTGTATTTGTTGTTTATTTGTTTCTAAGAACGAAAAGCTTCTCTCTGAAAGGCTTCAGAGAAAACAAATCTCCTGGCGTGAAATCCTCATAGTAAAGCCATTTTCTTGATGTTCTGGGGAACAGGGCTCTCTAGTAGTTGATTTCTGGGTGAGAGCACTTTCAATTTTTACTTTCTTTAAGGATATTTTTTTTTCAAAGGCTGTAAGTCTATTGAGTGTTGTTTTCACATTCAGTAGTTCCTCCCTTAAGAAAAACCATCTCTTTCAGTTAGACTGTAACAATCAGAAATGTGATACAGTCTTTACTTAATTTACAGCCAGATTCTCAAATACAGTCATGGATGATATTTTATAAAATAAAATCTATGGAAAATCCCTCATTTGTTCTTCTGGGTTGAGTTCTTTTCTTCTTGATTTGAAAGAAGGAGCCAAGCTTCTTTCTGTTTTGTTACATGTCAGCATGAATTTTCAGTAGAGCAGAAAAGTAATTTTAGGATTCATAATGCCTTTCGGTACAATTGGGTTGATTTAACTGCACGAAAAATAAATATTTAAGTCAATCTTCCCTGCAGGATTCCAAATACAGATCCTCCAATCTCTGCCACTCTGCTCAGAGAAATGTTTTGTTTCTTCAGCTTGGAGTTTTTCAGGATTAGACCTAACATGGCATTGCATTGGGAAACAAATCCAATAAATCCACGGAGCTTTATAAAGACAATTTTGATTTACAATTTATTATCTCCCAAAGCCTTGCATAGACTGTAGACATGCTTATTCCAGAAGAGTCTGTCAGCCATTAAAATTAAATAGCAGCTTGTACGCCCTGAAACGAATATCGACATGACACAAAACACAAAAGAAAGTGAGGTAACAGATGGCCAATACGCTAGATGCATTGTCTTAACTGCTTTTTTAATTTTAACTTCTTTTTTTCTAAGACTGTCCAAGGAATGTATATGGGCAGGGGAGAAGAAAGGGGGAAACGTAAAAGATATTTGCTATAAACAGCCTCTAGGGATCCTTCTATACTCAGGAGCTGTCTGTCAGGAAGCAGAAGTTAGTCGATGCAAACTCTGCGGGCCAGACGTTACTTTTGTAGTTTACTGATTAAGCCTGTAGTAGGGCCCTGTCAGCACATGCGTGGTTTTTACAAGGCTTCTAAGTACCCTGAATCAAAGCCTATTCCCCAAACACAAGCGCTGCGACAGACCTAACGTTGAATTTATGTGACCGTACCCTTTATTCCATAAATAGTTGAGAAGTCGTTCTGCTTTATTTGTTTAATGAAAACAAGGAGGGGTCAAAAGCCCTGTTGTTTTAGAGGGAAACAAGTCGATCCTAAAGGCAAACGAGACAAAAATGTAGATAACTAGAATCTATACCGCTCAAATCGGTTACCAAAGGCCGTCTGTTGCTCCGTCTTGGGCAAAGAGACGAGACTGGAGGTGGTTGAGAAAATCACCCCGTTTACTGAAAATCCGCCGCCTTATGCTGAATCCCGGCTCCCACTGCTCCCCGCCACCCACCCCATTCCCTGGGAGATTGCTTCCGAAATACTTAGGTAGGAACATATTTTCATCTAATTCCTGCCTTATGAGGACTGTTACCAATGATAAGAGCTGCCATCTTTGGTTTCAGGGGGAGATTGTTTTCCGGTCGCTGTGCCCCACTCTTTGCAACCCCATGGGCTTCAGCACGCCAGGCTCCCCTGTCCTTCCCTGTCTCCCCGAGCTTGCTCAAACTCATGTCCATTGAGTTGGTGATGGTATCTAACCATGTCATCCCTTGCCGCTCCCTTTTCCTTCTGCCTTCATTCTTTCCCAGCATCAGGCTCTTTTCTACTGAGTCCACTCTTTGATCAGGTGGCCAAAGTACTGGAGCTTCAGCATCAGAGGATGGAGTCAGGCCCACATTCTGAGCAGCGGGAGGAAAGGGCCAAAGGACCAGGAGCTTGAGAGGCCTGAAGGCTCTCCCAGCGCTGGTGAAATGAGGGATGTCAGAACTAGAACCCAAAGGAAAAAGGAGGGTTGGACTGGGAGGGGCTGGGGGCGTCCACTCATTCACACCAGAAATGCCCCTCTGTGGATGTGGGCCATCTGGACAGAGGCTGGTATCCAAAAGACCCAGCTCTGGCTCGCCGGAGACCAAGCCTAAGAAGGTGGGGTTTGGGGACGTGGGAGCAGGGAGGCCACAGGCAGGGCTGGCCTGGCCTTCAGCACCAAGGGACAGGTCCCCAGGGGGTCAGCCAGAGGGGCAGCCCAGGGCGTCCAAGGTCTAGAGTTCCCACTAGTTACAAACGCAGGGACTGCAGTGCAGAGGGAGAGCCGTGGGATCCTGGACATGGAGCGTGGGATCAGAGTGAGACCAGCACAAAAAAGCGAGTTTTACGTGCTGTGTGAGCCCCAGGGATCCACAAATCCTCTACTAAGAAGGCCCATCCTAGTGCTGCAAGTGGAGGAAAAGAAACAGCTTATTGGAGGCAAAGAGCAAAGAACAAGGGTTAAGTCAGTTCAGTGGCTCAGTCGTGTCCGACTCAGTGCATCCCTGTGGACCCCAGGCCTCCCTGTCCATCTCCAACTCCTGGAGCTTACTCAAACCCAACCATCTCATCCTCTGTCGTCCCCTTCTCCTCCTGCCTTCAATCTTTCCCTACATCAGGGTCTTTTCCAGTGAGTCAGTTCTTCCTATCAGGTGGCCAAAGTATTGGTGCTTCAGCCTCAGCATCAGTCCTTCCAATGAATATTCAGGACTGATTTCCTTTAGGATGGACTGGTTGGATCTCCTTGCAGTCCAAGGGACTCTCAAGAGTCTTCTCCAACACCACAGTTCAAAAGCATCAGTTCTTTGGCTCTCAGCTTTCTTTATGGTCCACCTCTCACATCCATACATGACCACTGGAAAAACCATAGCTTTGACTAGGTGGACCTTTGTTGGCAAAGTAATGTTTCTGCTTTTTAATATGCTGTCTAGGTTGGTCATAGCTTTTCTTTCAAGGAGCAAGTGTCTTTTAATTTCATGGCTGCAGTTACCATCTGCAATGATTTTGGAGCCCAGGAAAATAAAGTCTATCACTGTTTCCATTGTTTCCCCACCTATTTGCCATGAAGTGATGGGACCAGAGCCATGCTCTTAGTTTTCTGAATGTTGAGCTTTAAGCCAACTTTTTCACTCCCCTCTTTCACTTTCATCAAGAGGCTCTTTAGTTCTTCTTCACTTTCTGCCATAAGGGTGGTGTCATCTGCATATCTGAGGTTATTGATATTTCTCCCGGCAATCTCGATTCCAGCTTGTTCTTCATCCAGCCTAGCGTTTCTCATGAGGTACTCTGCATAGAAGTTAAATAAGCAGTGTTGACATACTCCTTTTCCTATTTGGAACCAGTCTGTTGTTCCATGTCCAGTTCTAACTGGAGCTGCTACAGATTTCTCAGGAGGCAAGTCAGGTGGTCTGATATTCCCATGTCTTGAAGAATTTTCCACAGTTTGTTGTGATCCACACAGTCAAAGGCTTTGGCATAGTCAATAAAGCAGAAGTAGATGTTTTTCTGGAACTCTCTTGCTTTTTTGATGATCCAATGGATGTTGGTAATTTGATCTCTAGTTCCTCGGCCTTTTCTAAATCCAGCTTGAACATCTGGAAGTTCACGGTTCACGTACTGTTGAAGCCTGGCTTGGAGAATTTTGAGATTTACTTTGCTAGTGAGATGAGTGTAATTGTGCGGTAGTTTGAGCATTGTTTGGCATTGCCTTTCTTTGGGATGAGAATGAAAACTGACCTTTTCCAGTCCTGTGGCCACTGCTGAGTTTTCCAAATTTGCTGGCATATTGAGTGCAGCACTTTCACAGCCTCACCTTTTAGGATGTGAAATAGCTCAGCTGGAATTCCGTCACCTCCACTAGCAAGGGAGGAAAAAAAGAACAAGGGAGGAAAAGCAACAACGACAGAGTGTATCCAGTCTCCTCCAGAAGGTGCGGGCCTCCTCGGGAGTTTTCCAGATGCTTCTTATTTACCCTCAAAGCACACTTCCTTGGGGCTTCCCTGGGGGCTCAGACGGTAAACAATCTGCCTGCAATGCGGGAGACTGGGTTCGATCCCTGGGTCGGGAAGATCCCCTGGAGAAGGGATAGGCTACCCACTCCAGTATTCTTGCCTGGAGAATCTCATGGACAGAAGAGCCTGGCGGGCTACAGTCCTTGGGGTTGTAAAGACTCAGACATGACAGAGAGACTCACACACACACATTTCATGAACCATATCTATGTACGTATGTTGCCTTATAAGTTGTATGTTGATTGTTATTTTGAAAGTTTGAAGGTGTACTGCCAAGTATCTAATGTAACTCAGGAACGAAGTAGGGATCAGTCTAAGTTCTACCTTAAATTAGATTAATACCAGAATTGTCTGCCTCACCACAGTCAATTTTCCCAGTAGCAGAATTACTGATGTAACCTGAAAGACTGGTAATCCTATAGCGGTGTGAAACAGACATGTCAGTTCTGCAATGATGAAGACGTTCTGGAATTAGACATCAGTGCTGGTTGCATAACTTTTTGAATATACAAAAAAAAAAAAAAGCCCACTGAATCATAACCTTTGAAAGGGGAAATTTCATAGTATGTGAATTATCTCTCAGTACTTTAAAAAGAAGACATGTCCAGGTGTAAAGTCACAATTAGCTTAGGAGACAGAGATGAATATTAAAGAATAATCTGTGAAAATCTGTTTAAGAGTTAGGACATCTGGTCACCTCTGGAATCACAGCTTCCCTGTTTTTGCCAGGGTGACACTCCTGGGCTAGAGGGCGGATGGGCGGAATGAATCAGAGCCCTGCGCCTGAACGTGTAAACAAACTGTTCGCATATTCAGGTGGCTGATGCTTACCAGATGCCAGGGTTCGGAGCCCAGCTCCCAGCCCACAGGGGCACCTGACAGAGCTCTGGCTGCTGCTTCAGGAGGAGCCCTTTCAGCAAATTCCCCTAAAAAGAACCTGTGTACGTGACCCAGACAAAGCCTGCGCCTATCTTACAGAGACTTGCAGTTTTCTTACCGGTTAGAAGCAATCGGCCTTGATCATCTGAAATACCGTCCAACGCACATTTCTCTGGTTTGCTTTGTCATCACCATGGCAGGAGCGCTCGCATGCCATCAGGCTTAAACGGAGCCTTTCTGTGAAACAGAATCTGCATTGACTGCATCCAGCTTCACCTTCGCCTCTGCATCTCTCCTCCGTGCACACGTTGCTGTGCAGACGCAGAGACACGGGCTCGGATAAAAACAGGAAAAGACCCCAGAGAGCAGAGGCGGGGCAGTTTCTGTTAGGTCATATTTACCAGTGTCCACGGGGCTCACTGGAGAAGGCAATGGCACCCCACTCCAGGACTCTTGCCTGGAAAATCCCATGGACGGAGGAGCCTGGTGGGCTGCAGTCCATGGGGTCGCTAGGAGTTGGACATGACTGAGCGACTTCACTTTCACTTTTCACTTTCACGCATTGGAGAAGGAAATGGCAACCCACTCCAGTGTTCTTGCCTGGAGAATTCCAGGGACAGGGGAGCCTGGTGGGCTGCCGTCTATGGGGTTGCACAGAGTCGAACATGACTGAAGCGACTTAGCAGCAGCAGCACGGGGCTCACTGCCCTGATCCTGTGAGCCTGTCTCGTGGTGGATGCTTGGGGAACGTCGGTCCCGTTACCCAGGTCCACAGAGAGTGTCAGACGGCCTTGGAACCAAGTCCAGATACAGCCTTCCCGGCACCCTGGCTCCGGAAACACGTTTGACGCTCTCGTTGACCTCAGAGGAACTGTCCCTGGCCGCAGCCCCCCAGAAGCTCTTTGCCTGGCCTGGGGAAGGTCAGGGAGGCCCTTACTGGCTGCGTCCTGCACGCCCTGCTTACTCTTTTCTTAATTTTTACTTTTTGGCCATGTCTCATGGCGTGTGAGATCTGTTTCCTGACCGGGGATTGAACCCGGGCCCCCTGCTTTGGACGCAGAGTTCGCACCACCGGACCACCAGGGAAGTCCCTCTTTTCCGGTTTTAAATTTAGTTTTGGCTGTGCTGGGTCTTCGTTGCGGCACGGGTTTTCTCTACTCGCAGCCCGCGGAGGCTGCCCCATTTGCGGTTCGCGGGCTTCTCTTGCAGAGCTTAGGCTCCGCGTGCGGCTTCGGGAGTCGCGGTTCCCGGCTCTAAAGCGCAGGCTCAGTCGCTCTGGTTCACGGGCTCAGCTGCTCCGCGGCATGTGGATCTTCCCAGACCGGGGATCGAGCCTGTGTCCCCGGCGTTGGGAGGAGGTTCTTCACCGCTGAGCCGCCGGGAGCCCCGGCTGATGTCTGCCCTGTGAGCCGGTGCTCACTCAGCGCGCAGGGAGGGCCCGCTGCCCCGCTTGCAGCCCACCGTGGAGAGCCAAAGCCCCTTGAGAGCAAGGTGGTGACTGCGGACCCCAGCCCAGCAAGGCCCTGCGCCTCGGTGTGTGCACGCACCGTCTGCGCTGCTGACCCCGGGCCTCCGTGTCTCCCTTGGGTCTGTAACTCGACTGCCTGCTTGTCAACAGGGGTGTGTGTTGTTTTTCTCTAACAGAGACAGCTGATAAGGGAAAGAGCTTTACTGTGGCAAACTGATAAGAATCTGAGTGAATGCAGGGTACTTGGCTTTTGTTTTGCTTTGCTTAGATGAGCAAATGTGGAAATTATTATTGGTGTTAGAATCATGCAGAAAGGAGACCGAAGTTCAAAAAGCTGGAGCGGCTCATGGACATCCCCCGAGCCGGCGGGCCCGCGGTGCTCCGGGCTCCAGGTCACAGGCTCCCTATAACCCCTTGCTGTCCCACTTTTTAAAATTCTCTGCATGTTAAAATTTTTTTAAAGGCAAGCAGTATTAAGCATCTTTCTAAAATCATAAATAGCTTGTCAGATCACATTTCCCTTGGTATAACACACAGGCTTCCCAGATGGCTCAGAGGTAAAGAATGTGCCTGTAAAAGTCAGCAGACAAAGAGAGGCAGGTTTGATCCCTGGGTCAGGAAGATCCCCTGGAGGAGGGCATGGTGACCCACTCTAGTGTTCTTGCCTGGAGAATCCCATGGACAGGGAAGCCTGGTGGAATGCAGTCCATAGGTTGCGAAGAGTCTAGTACACGTATGAAGGGACCCCACTCTGTACTTCCCCAGTTTTTATGACCAGAGTGGACTGACCACACGGTGGATGACACAGAAGTGGGGCCACTTCTGTACGTGGTTGGTCAAAAGCAGTTTTCAACCTTCTGGGTACCATTTTTAAATTTCCTTTCAATCCATCCTGTTAGCATGAGCGTAACCGAAATATTTTTAAATACTTAAATGGATCTCGATGCCAGTATCCTTGGTTTTGTACATTCTTAGGGGAAAGAAATGAGCTAGAATAGGATAGTCATATCTTTGGCCGGGGGGCGGTATCATGCCGAGCGGCGGCAGGACGGTTTCTGGTGGCTTCCTCTGGGAAGAACTTGTGTTTAATCTCTGCCTGATGCACATTTTCTTTCTAGGTGACTTTGCAGATCACCCCTCCATGTACCAGCGAGAGGTATTACGAGCATCTTGGACAATGCTGTAAGAAATGTGAGCCAGGTTCGTGCGGCTAAACCTCCTGTTGTGGCCCTCCCAAAGTGGGTGGGACTCTTTTTTGTTTTAACCTTAGTAAATAACTGATTCTATCTTGCCAGATGAGAAATGAAATCGGATAGGCTTCTTATGGCAGTGGCAGGTAGTAATGTCTGTCACTCTGAAGACAAAAATCTTACTCTCAATAGATGAAATAACTTAAAAATCAAGAGCAGTTTCAGGAACTGGAATTAAGCACCAGTTTTCTAAAACACTATTTCTGGAGAAGGCAAGAGGTTTTTTAAAAACTCTGTTTTAGAAGTTTATGATTCAAACTCTCAAAATATGCAATACAAGTCTTATTTAAAAGGATCACTTGCAGTAGTTCCCTGGTTGTTCAGTGGTTTGGGCTCCGCTCTTTCACTGCCATAGCCCAGGTTCAAACCCTGATGGGGAATTAAGATCCCGCAAGCCGTGAGGTAAGGCCAAAAAAAAAAGTATTAATTTCATAGAAATTCGCCAGGGGTAGGGTTGGGGATGGGGATGACTGTCTTTGAATCACTGCTAAAAATTGCCTAAATCCTGTTATAACTTCTCCCAAAACAGCTACTGAGGAGTAGGAGGTAAATCGGTCACCATTTCCCCAAAGTGGTTTTGACAAGGAGGTGTCAGCTGCTTCTGTGGCCTCGGTGAGGCCCCAAGTCTAGAGGGTTCTCACTCACTCCCAGTTCTGGGGAGGGAAGAGGAGCTTTGAGGAAAAGGAGCTTACCTTATTACAAATCCTTTATAGATATTTCAGCTACAAATATTTTTTGGGTGCACAGAGTAAAGATCCATTGATTTCACGCATATGCGTGTGTGTGAGTTTCTGAGCGTGTGTATTACTCGCTGATCAAACAAAGTTAACCGTGAACCCACAGTGTTCGTAGGACAAAAGAAACGAACTCTGCGGGTCGACAGTAAAGGGGTTTGAAGATGGAGAGGTGAGGCAGGAGATGAAGTTTCTCTTGCTTAGTCCCCAGGGAACCCCTCGAGTTCTGCAGGCACCAGTTTGAAAACCGTAGTTCTTTTCCTGAGTGAGCAGAGGTTGGGAGTGGAAAGGGCTAGGGTTTTACTTAGAAGGTCTAAAAGACTGTGGTGACCACAGGCATAGCAAACCCCAGTGAGGTTATCTGGGCCAGCCAGGAGGCCTGAGGAGCCCCTGCTGTGAGACATGACCTCTGTCTTTGGGGGACATCCTGGGACCATGTTCATGTAAAGGGTTTGGTAGATTGGTGCTTTTGTTTTTTTCCTTGGCTACACTCTAAGACTTGCAGGATCTTAGTTCCCCGACCAAGTATCGAACCTGGGTGCTCGGCAGTGAAAATGCAGAGTCCTAACCACTGGGCTGCCAGGGAACTCCCAGATTGACTCATTTTTATTGATTTATTGGGAGGAAGCAGTTTTGATTGGCGCATGTTCCCCCTTCTAATTTAAGGAACATACATGTCTTCCAAATGCACCACTACGTCTGAGAGCGTCTGTCTGCCCTGTGGCTTGGACGAGTACCTGGACACCTGGAATGAAGAAGATAAATGCTTGCTGCACAAAGTCTGCGACCCAGGTGAGTCAGCCTGTCGGGGCAGTGTGGGTGAATGACATTGTTGGATATGGTGATGCTCTGACTTTGGGGGCAAGGAAGACGTCTGCCCACAGACCCCCGAGGGTGTGCCTTAGAGCCCAGGAGCACTGTGTTACGGCTTTTCGTATAGAACTTCTGTCCTGGAATATATCTGTTTTGTTTTGTTTTTACTGAAAGTGAAAGTGAAGTTGCTCAGTCGTGTCTGACTCTTTGTGACCCTGTGGCCTGTAGCCCACCAGGCTCCTCGGTCCCTGGGATTCTCCAGGCAAGAGTACTGGAGTGGGGTTGCCATTTCCTTCCCCAGTTTTTATTGAAGTACAGTTGCTTTAGTGTTGCGTTTGTTTCAGGGGTGTGTGTGTGTTCTTTTTCAGATTCTTTTCCCTTATAGGTTATTACAAAGCGTTGAGTGCAGTGTCCTGTGCTGAGAGTTGATCCTTGCTGGCTCTCTGTTTTACATACAGCAGTGTGTATATGTTAATCCCAGACTCCTGATTTATCTCCCCTCCTACATTTCCTCTTTGCTAACTAGGTTTGTTTCCTATGTCTGTGGGTCTCATTCTGTTTTCTAAATAAGTTCATTTGTATCATTGTTTTAGATGCCACATATAAGGGATAATATATGATATTTGTGTGTTCAGTCCTGGAAGGTATCTTACACTTGACAGAAGGTCTCCACGGCACTTCCACATATGTTGTTACTTAATTCTCACAAAACAACCCTGTGAGAAAGCTACGCTTACCCCATCGTAAAAATGAAGAAACTTACAATTATCCCATTGTAAAAACGAAGAAACTAAGAGGCAGTGAGTGATTTCTCCAAGGTTACAAATGAGAAGCAGGACTCAAAACCAGATCTTCTAACTCCCAGGTCTTTTTCCTAAACCATCCACGTCTTCCTACCTCCATAGTCTGATCTACTTACCATTACTGCTATAGGGCTTTTGCCTCAGAGCTTTTAAAAATTAAAGCTTATTTATAAGAATAGGATCAAAATATGTCTCCTGAGTCCCAACCCAGAAGCTCCTTTCCTCCCCTCTTTTTCCATCTTTCATTCAGGTCATCTGTTAAGGAAGCCACGCCGTTAGTCCTGTGGGGTTTCCACTGTCAGGGCTTTGCTAGCTGCATTATCTCGGTCTCATTAAACGATGTCTTCTGTCCCCTGTATTTCCTGTAAAGGGGTTATTAGATTTAGAAGGCTGATCAGAATCTGGTTTGGGTTTTTCTGCTTTGTTTTTGGCAAAACTCCTTCAAAAGGTGATGTCAGGGGTCACAGTGTAGCTGCTTCTCTCTTTTCTGGGTGATATGAGCAGCTGTTGACCGTCATGACCTAGATCCATTTTCATTTAGGGGCTGCAGAAAGGTGATGTTCCAACTCCATCATCCTTTCTTCATTTATTGGCTGGAATGCTTTCTAACCAGAAACTTCTCTCATCAACTGGTCGTTACCCTGAAGTGCAGTCTGTACAGGAAAGGCAGCATGAATGCTTTAACTTTATTTTTCCACTTTTCAAAACAATGACCCCATCACCAAGTTGTCTCCAGAGGATCTGTATGAATATAACGAGCTAGCTTCCTCTCTCGCTCCCTGTCATCTTGGCAGCTGCACTCAGTTGGAGGCATCCCACACCTAAGGCTGCAAAGAAGATGAAAAAGTCGCTAGAGTTGATCAACTCTAGGCTCCAGTCGCTCCAGTTGATCAACTCTAGGCTTCGTTATGAAAAGTGGAAAGTGTGTGCTGGGGTACAAGCAGACTCTGAAAATGATCAGACAAGGCAAAGTGAAACTGGTCGTCCTCGCTAAACTCTGCCCAGCCTTGAGGGAATCTGAAATCGAGTATTATGCTACAATGGCCAAAACTAGTGTCTGTCACTGGCACTCAGTCGCTCAGTTGTATCCAGCTCTTTGCGACTCCATGGACTGTCACCGACCAGGCTCCTCTGTCCTTGGAATCTTCCAGGCAATATTTTGGATCGGGTTGCCATTTCCTACTCCAGGGGATCTTCCTGACCCAGGGATCAGACCTGCATCTCTTATGTCTCCGGCACTGGCAGACAGATTCTTTACCACTAGTGTCTATCACTATGGTGGCAAAAATAACCTTGAATTGGGCACAGCGTGTGGAGAATACTGCAGAGCCAGATACTCTGGCTTCCTGAGCCAGGTGACTCTGATATCATTAGAAGCATACCAGGACAGACTGGTGAAAAGCAGATCACGCACAATTTTTCTTTAATAAAACTAGCCAGAGCTTATTTTTTACAAAAAAAGAATATTATGAACTCATGCATTTACATATTGGAGGTGTTTTAATCTACTGCAGTTACTAGTTTTACTGGGGCTTAGATTATCTCTCCTCTCCCAAGTGACCCTCTTTTGATACAGCCTTGGGTATCTTTAAGAGCTCTTTCTCCCAGGCTTATCTTGGACATTTCCTTCCCTAAAGCTGGAATCAGCCATTTTTCCAAGGATTTCTCATTGCTTCATTAGAACAACTGATTTAGTGACTTCAGTCTGGGTGCTCAGAAGGCTCATTGCTACAAGGATTGATCCTTGTTTTTTTTTTTCAATAGACAGAACAAAAATACTAGGAAATAAGTTTTTTTTAAAGCACTGTAACATTTCTAAAATTAGAGAAAGCTGGCAGATTTTGTCTGGAGAAGATAACATGGAAACTCCACTGAGCAGAAGCATCTGATCAAGTCTTTTTTTCTTTCCCATTGCTTAGTAATGAGTTTGACTCATCACTGTCTCTTGGAAAGAAAGATTCACTCTGTCTACTGCCAAAATTGATTAAAGCCCCAAACCTGGTGCATTAAGATATTTAAAAATATGTCAAAATCATCTATCACCACAGAGGGTTATATGCACTTACTTTTGAGTGGTGGAGGGGGGCTTCCCTGATGGCTCAGCAGTAAAGAATCTGCCTTCCAAGCAGGAGTCGGGGGTCCGATCCCTGAGTAAGAAAGATCCCTGAAGAAGGAAGTGGCGACCCACTCCAGTATTCTTGCCTAGGAAATCCCACGGATGGGGGAGCCTGGCGGGCTATAGTCCGTGGGGTCGCAAAAGATTCGGACACTCCTTAACAACAAATGACAACCACAAATTCTGAGTGGGAGACCGGAATTCAAGTTTTCCAAGGAAAATGACTCTTGTCCATGTGCGTTCCAGACAGTTTGTCCCTGTTTATGCAAGTCGGTCTTGGTGCTTCACAGCTGACCTGGGCCTCGGAGAGTGGACCCAGAAGGGAGAGGGACCTCCCGGCCCCCAGCTCTGGTCTGGAAAGAAGTGGGGTAGGAGACACTGCTTCCCTGTGGTTACAGCTGGAGACAGTGAACTGGGAAATGTTTCTGGTTGGTTTGTTTCCTCTTGCAGCTCTGTCCTTGGCAGTCCAGGCTGCTATGGCAGAATACCACAGACTCCGTGGCTTAAACAGCAGATACGTATTCCTCGCAGCTCTGAAGGCTGGAAGTCTGAGATCAGGGTGCCAGCATGCTCAGGCTCCTGATGAGGGCCCTCTCCTTGGCTCCAGGACAGCCACTTTCTTGTGTCCTCATGTGGCAGAGAGCAGAGGGAGAGTGAAACCATGTTTTCTGCTGTCTCTTATTATAAGGGCACTAATTCCATTCAGAGGGGCTCCACCCTCATGACCTAATCACCTCCCAAAGCCCCCACCTCCTAACGCCATCACACTGAAGGGGATTAGGATTTCAACATAAGAATTTTCAGGGGACACAAACATCAATCCATAACTAACACTGATAAGTATTAAGGAATATACAGTACAAGGGCTGTTTGGACAATCCAGATTAGGTGAGGCTGTATAGTGGTAGGAGGTCTGTTTTAAATAGTGTTATTGTGCTGTTTTGTGTGTGTGTGTGTGCAGTTGATTCCTGTTGTTCACGGTGCCTGCATGCGTGCGTGCTAAGTCGCTCATCCAGTTCCAGCTCTCAGCAACCCCTTGGACTATAGCCCACCAGTTCCTCTGTCCATGGAATTCTGCAGGCGAGAATACCGGAGTGGGTTGCTATTCCCTTCTCTAAGGGATCTTCCAACCCAGGGATTGAACCCAGGTCTCCCCTCTGAAGACAGATTCTTTTACCACCTGAGCCACTGGGGAAGTCCTTATTCATGATAGTTAGTTAAGTTCTATAAAGTCAGCACAAACACTGAGTTAGGAAATACTGCCCCTGGGTGCGTAAATATGACCGAGATTTGTGCCTGGTTTTTGTGTAACCTTATTTAAGAAATATTTTGATTCATAACAATGTCCCAATAAACAACACTGAACAAAGTTTCTCTAACATATGGATTTTCTCTGGAAGACATATCACTGCCTTCTCCAGAACGCTCGGCAACAGTTCAGCCCTAGGCTAGGGGGCCACTTTACTGAAGGAGCTCACCAACAAAAAACACAAAAATAAGGCACTAGACAGACCCCAGGAAGGACTCTGATTTCCAGTGAGAGCTGAAACTGGAAGGCAGCACCACCTCCTCTGCCCTCTGCTGGGAACGCACCTGTCGGCTGGTGCCTCAAAGTTTTCACTGTTCTGCGTGCTTCTGACGGAGAAGGCAATGGCACCCCACTCCAGTACTCTTGCCTGGAAAATCCCATGGACGGAGGAGCCTGGTGGGCTGCAATCCATGGGGTTGCTAAGAGTTGGACACGACTGAGCGACTTCACTTTCACTCTTCACTTTCATGCACTGGAGAAGGAAATGGAAACCCACTCCAGTGTTCTTGCCTGGAGAATCCCAGGGACGGGGGAGCCTGGTGGGCTGCCGTCTATGGGGTCGCACAGAGTCGGACACAACTGAAGCGACTTAGCAGCAGCAGCAGCAGTGTGCTTCTGAGAATAACTGCAAAAGCGCCAGGAGTGTTGATTTGGAGGATACGATTAGATTTTAAGGAGAAGGTGAAATCGCAAGTATGAACCAGCGAATAACAAGGATGAGCTGAGCATGTGAACATTTACCTCTGTTGCACAAACCCTGGAAAGGGCTAGGAGGTTTGAGATAAGCAGAGAGCACTCTGCTCTGTGTTGTAAGAAAAGAGAGGACAAACGCCTTATCCTGAATTTGGGGGAGAGATTAGTTTCCACGTATGTCGCCAGGCCCAGCCTCTGTACTTCTCCCACTTACCTGCTCACACAGGGAGGCAGGTCTGTTTCCAAGGCGGCCCTCCAGGATCCCAGATGAACCCCATCTCCAGAAACCCTATGGGTTTAGATCCCATTAGCCCTGGTGTTAAGAATGCGTCTTACATTAGTTTACTAGAAATCAAGGAGCTGTGAAGTCCAGTTTTGCATGAGTCAAAATCGTCAGTGCTTAGCAACTACCCGGGCTTTAATCTTCCTCCTACCATGAAGATTGACTTCTCAAAACGCACAGGTGTCCTATTATTGACAGAGAGATAAACCAAAAACGAGCGGGCTGTTTTGGTCCCAGCACTGCAGGTGCGCAGGGGAACCTGAGGGTTCCCGAATCCTGGCCTCCGTGACTCACCGCGCGCGCCCCGGCCGGGCGCGAGGGGTCCGAGGGGTCCGGGGTCCGGGGTCCGGGGTCCGGGGTCCGGGGCGAGGACGGCGGGCGCGAATGGCACGAGGCGGACGCTGTATCTTTCTCTCCCGCAGGCAAGGCCCTGAGGGCCGTGGAGCCCGGCAACCGGACGGCGCCGCGCCGCTGCGCCTGCACCGCCGGCTACCACTGGAGCGAGGACTGCCGCTGCTGCACCCGCAACGCCGAGTGCGCGCGCGGCTTCGGCGCCCGGCGCCCCGGTACGCGCGGCCGGGCGGGGCCTCCCCGGGCGCTCCCCCGTGTGCGGGCGGGCCCGCGCCTGCGGCCTCTCGGCGCGCTCCCCTGCGCCGTCACGCTCGGCCGGCGCGGGGGCGCGGGAGGAGACGAGGGTCCCCGGGGGCCGAGCGCGGGGTGCGCGCCCGCAGGACGCGTGAGAGCTCGGCGCCCATCCCCAGGCTCCTCCTCCTGCGAAACCTTCCCACCCCCATTTAGGGGGAAACCGGATCAGGCAGGGGTCCCCAAACGTTTTGCAGGGGCAGGGGTCCCCAAACTTATGTGCCCACTTAGAAGAATTTTGCAAAGCCATGTGCCTCCAGCCAAAATTTTAAATCGACATCTAAGCATTTTTATTACAAATTTCAAGAGTTGCTAAGGATTTGGTTTCCAGGGAATTAGTCCGTAACACTTTCTAAAATTTTCAGTGGGTTCTGAACTCCGTAGCAGTTGGATACCCATCATCATCCATGTAAAAAGGTGGCTATCAGAGGCCTTCCCTGGAGGTGCGGTGGTTAAGACTCCACGCTCCAGAGCAAGGGACGTGGGTTTGACCCCTGGTCGGGGAATTAAGGTCCAGCATGTCCCAAGGTGTGGCCAAAAATTAAAAAAAAAAAAAATCGCCCTGATCGTCTCTAACTGTTGGAAACTCTATGTGGCTCTTTTCTCTCCTTTGATTTGTATCCATTTCACCTTCCCCACAGAGTTTCATAGTAATATATTTTTAGGCTCAGAGGGTTTTTACTAATTACCTTTTCATACTCTTTCACATTTTAAAAACGAACCCATGTGAAATTTTAATTTTCTTTTCTTTTTGGTTGCACCAGGCACCTTGCAGGATCTTGGTTCCCCCACCAGGAACAAACCCCCATCCTTAACCCGCTCCACCCCTGGCCCAGAGTTCCAACCAATCTCTAGACTGCCAGGGAATGCCATGAAATTTTAATTTAAAAAAATTTCTTGTGACTCAAGCTTTTAAGGTTAAAAACATTTCTTCTGGACTGATTTGTGCTACAGTGAGTATTACACAGCTGGTCCAAAAGATGAATGACTATATTTTGCTGTACTGTAGTTATAAGAGTAAAGCCTGAGGTTGGGAGAATTAAACATTATTCATTTCATTTCATATTGAGGAAAATCTGCATCACAGAGTCTGACTAAGTCAGCCCTTATTATCAGATTATCAGTGAAACCAGACAGGCCTTCTCTCGGGAAAAGTCGGACTTGATTTTCTGTTTACTAAAGCAAATCTCATGACAGCCTACTCCCTTGTGAATCCTGGTTCTCAGATACAGACCCGGGGTCTGTCTGTCTGTCTTCTAAGTCCCAGGGCCTTTCATATAGTTGGTTAAACTGCATGAAAGAAGGTGCTGGTCCCTTTCTGCTTTGTTTTCTTTTCATTTCTGGTCCGTGTCTCCTCTGCTTTGCCCCTTTGGGAACGCAGTAGCTGAAGGGTAGAGAGGGTGACGCGAAAATCTCACCCCTGCAGGACAACGCATGTGACCTCAGAACAGGTCAGCCTGATGCCAGCTGCCCCTTTTCTGTTGTTACGCCCTTGCCCTTAGTGGATGTCAGTCGCTCAGTCGTGTCCAACTCTCTATGACCCCGTGCACTGTAGCTGGCCAGGCTCCTCTGTCCATGGAATTCTCTAGGCAAGAATACTGGAGTGAGTAGTCATTCGCTTCTCCAGGGAATCTTCCTGACCCAGGGATCGAACTGGGATCGCCTGCATTGCCCTCGGTTTCTTTGAGCTGTGGGGGGAAGCCCTAATAGATGGACAGGGAGAGACAGAGCTATCCTGAGGTGCTCTGAACAAAGGAGCTTTCTGTCACCAATCCTTTGACTTGTTGCTTTGTTTGGCATCTCAGAGTTTGGCTCTACGGTAGGATTTGGAGTAGGTATGAAGTGTGCCTTCTTTTGTAGGTGGGAGTAGTGTGCTTGTGAAAGAGAAAAACAAGGAGAAAGTGCAGATGCCCCAGCGGGCCAGAGCAGACATGAGAGCATGTATGGAAGTCAGCGCCTTTCAAGCCCTTTGTGCCTTGCAGCCCCTTAGGAGTCATTTTGTTTTGAAGGGTTACTCTTCTAGAGTGTGATTATCATTTTAAAAGCTGTTTGAATTCATCTGAGTGACGAGTAGTTAACTGTACCTTTGCTGATATCGTTTCAAGGCAAGCCTTATTGCTAGAGTAAGGAATGAGTCCGCTACTTATTGGGGCTTCCCCGGGGGCTCACACGGTGAGAATCTGCCTGCAACGCAGGAGATCCAGGTTTGATCCCTGGGTCGCGAAGATCCCCTGGAGGAGGGCTTGGCAACCCACTCCACTACTCTTGCCTAGAGAATCCCACGGACAGAGGAGCCTGGCGGGCCACAGTCCATGGGGTCTCAAAGTCAGAGACGACGGAAATGACTTGGCACGCACGCACACCTGCTGTGTACTGAGCAACTGCAAAAACCAAGAGTGTACTTCCCACTTGACTTTGGACAGAGAAAATGTAATTCCTTATTTTTGCATTTTATTCATGAAAATAAACCGCAGAAGTGCTACTAATTTCAAGAGTAATTTGTGGTTTTGGCACAAGACAATTGTTTATTATGACAGCACATGGTAGCCAATGTCCTTCTTTATTGGAATTACCAAAGGGTCATCGTGTGCCAGTTGCAGTAAAAGGAACAGACAGAGGAAATCTGAGACGTTTCCTAGTTTGATAATATGGTTTATGAGGAATATGAGAGAGGCGACGACAGCTTACCAACCAGGATTCACTCCTGCCTTGAGTGCTGCGGCCTAAGGCGGGGTCCAAAGTCCACCCCCAACTCGTGCCTTTCTAAATAGGGTTTTATTGGAACACAGCCGTGTGTCTTTATACTTGTCTATGACAGCTTTCATGCTGCAAGTAATTTGCGTAGACCAGAGAGCCTCAAAAGCTTACGATAATTATCATATGGCCCTTTATAGAAAACAGCCGTTACTGCCAGCCCTTGGTTTAAGAGAAGGACACCCATGGTGTAGCGTGGGTTTTGTTTTTGAACTTTGTCAATACTCTGATACTTAGACTGGTAAGATTACTGATCAGAAGGTGTCAGGGCAAGAAATTTCCTTTCAGAGTGGTTAATGGGCTACCGTTCTCTGTACTGACGCCTGGCAAGGGAGACAGGAGAGAATGGACTTGGTTGAAAGGAGACAGGCAGCAGCTCCCTGGCCGGGAAACGAAGGATGGGCGCCTGGGACAGCAGCTCTGACGGCAGAGGCCGTGGACTGAGAGCCGGGCTGGAGTCAGGCCTGGCCTCCGCATCCTGCCCCTGGACATGCTTCTGTCTCGTACTTCGGGGTCTCGGGCCCCCTGAAGCCGGGGGGCCTCCGCCAGCAGCCGCAGGGGCGGCTGGGGCGGGGGTGGAGCCTGGGGGCCCCTCCTGGCCGATCTCTAAGTGTCCTCGTCTGTCCCGTGTTCTCTTGTCCGTTGGTTTTTCTGACAGTGCAGCTCAACAAGGACACGGTGTGTGAGCCCTGCCCCTCAGGCTACTTCTCCGACACCGTTTCCGCCACAGAGACTTGCAGACCCTGGACCAAGTAAGTGGCGACAAGGGAATCGAGAGCTGCTTGATGTGGAAGAACTCCACCTCCGCTGTGTCTGTTGTGAAAACAGAGTGATGCAATTTGGGGAGGCTTCCTCTGGAAGCCAGTTTCGCAACAGACACAGTCTGTTAGCTGGCGTGAGGGAGAGAAACGCCTGCAGCCAGTCCCCCCGGACGGGTGGCAGGAGCCGGGTATCACTGCAGATTCAGTCTGACTGAAGCTTGATTTGTAGCTGCAGCTGCTTTCCCCCTTCTCTAACTTTATTTAGTTGCTTACGATGCTTAGTATCACTCACCAGTCTCTGTTTTCGCAGCTTCCCAGCATCCCTGGTTTATTTGTGCAAAGATGTGTGTGTGTGTGTGTGTGTGTGTGCATTGTATATGTGCATATAGAAGCCTCCTGCTTAAATAAATGTTTACACACTTGGGTTTTTTCCCACATAATATATCCTGAAGAAAACTCGCTCCACACTAATTGACTTACATCTGTGTGGCTTTTTCTAACCACCTGGTGCCGTCATAGAGATGCACCAGAATCCATTTAACAAGTTCCCTTGTTCAGTTGCTCCTTCATGTCAGACTTTGCAACCCCATGGACTGCAGCACGTCAGGCTTCACTGTCTCCTGGAGTTTGCTCAAATTTATATCCATTGAGTTGATGATGCCATCCGACCATCTCGTCCTCTGTCGTCCCCTTCTCCTCCCTTCAATCTTTCCCAGCATCAGGGTCTTTTCCAATGAGTCAGTTCTTTGCATCAGGTGGCCAAAGTACTGGAGCTTCAGCTTCAGCATCAGTCCTTTCAATGAATATTCAGGGTTGATTTCCTTTAGAATTGACTGATATGATCTCCTTGCAGTCCAAGGGACTCTGGAGTCTTTTCCAGCACCACAGTTTGAAAGCATAATTCTTCAGCCCTCAGCTTTCTTTATGGTCCAACTCTCACAAGCTCCCTGCTGCTGCTGCCGCTAAGTCGCTTCAGTCATGTCCGACTCTGTGCTACTCCATAGACAGCAGCCCACCAGGCTCCCCCGTCCCTGGGATTCTCCAGGCAAGAACACTGGGGTGGGTTGCCATTTCCTTCTCCAATGCATGAAAGTGAAAAGTGAAAGTGAAGTCGCTCAGTCGTGTCCGACTCTTAGCAACCCCATGGACTGCAGCCTACAAGGCTCCTCCGTCCATAGGATTTTCCAGGCAAGAACACTGGAGTGGGGTGCCATTGCCTCCTCCACAGAAGCTCCCTATTGATAGTTATTTAAGTGATTTCCAGTTTTTTCCAGTGATAAATAAATCTATAATGTATCATCTCGCCTGTATACTATCTCACACTTATATGAGCAAAGTCGTAGTGAAATTCCTGGATCCTTTCACTGCATGCCTATTGTTGAATACTCATAATCGATGTCATGATTCTTTCACTTCCAAATAAGTTGATTCTCATTAAATATTCACTGTCTGATCCACCTATCCAGGTTTTATTTTCAAAAAGATTTTCTATGTTTACAACTTCAAAGGGTATTCATCTGTAGTTTACCACTTAGCCACGGTAATTGGATTCGGAACCTTTCTTTACTGAGCACACCAGTCTGCTCTCTCGGACCGCACTCTAAGAGTAGATGTTAGCAGTGGCAGTACTCACTTCCGCTTGTCTCTCTGTCCACCTTAGTGTGTGTGGACAGGCACTGGGGGTGCAAATGTCCAGGAAGACCTTGGTTCCTCTCCTGAGTGAGCTTGTAGTCTAATGGGGTAGAATCTTTTATAGCTGTTTTTGTTTTTTTTTTTTAAATAAGGATATGAAACCAAAGGACTTACGTACCTTTCCCTTCACAGCTGTACCATTCTTGGAGGGACAGAAGTGCGTCACGGAACCGATAAATTAGATGTGGTTTGTAGTCCTCTCCCATCTGCAAATCCATCAAATGGTATGTTTAATAGAAAAGGTTGGTTGGGTAGGTGTGCCCCAGTCTAATCAGCTCTTGTAGATTTCTCTCAATTACATGCTGTATCCAGAGGCAACCATCTCCCCCTTTTCATCTCATCCTGTCCGTGGTCCCTGGAGGAGGGCATAGCAACCCATTCCAGTGTCCTTGCCTGGAAATTCCCGTGGACAGAGGAGCCTGGCGGGCTACAGTCCATGGAGTTGCAAAGAGTCAGACACGACTGAGCAACTTCGCTATCTGTGGTCAGCTCAGTATTTCATTTTATCAGTGTTGTAATTCCAGATAGGTTGTTTAGTTGATGATTTTCTACTGTGGAATGGATAACCAATATTTTATTCATATATACTCCCCAAAAAAGAAAGAAAACTGAGGTGCAAATATAAATTAAAATGCCCAAATATGGTAAGGTAGTGGTTATCACAGCAGGATATCTATGGGAGATTTTGGTCACCAACCAGAGTCAGCAACTTGGCTAGAATACAATTACCATTATTTCTGGAACATCTGGAGGATCCAATAAACCTCAACGACAGTTTCAGTGACTGACAGAAAGCGGGCAGTTAGTGTGGAAGCTGCTGGCCCGGGTGAGTGAGATGCTGTGGAGGTGGGTCCAGGTGTCTCGGCACAGGAGGAGCTTCCTAAGCAGGCAGGAGCACCGTGGCCGCAGAGCTCTGTCGGTGGACACGGCTCAGAAAAGAAGGCTGCAGCTTGGACAGTTTGCAAACAGGAGGGCGTCAAAGGCTCCGGTAAGAAAGTACATAGAGCAGCATTTTAAAAAGACCATTCTGAAGAGAACGTTAAAGATAACCAAGAGAATTAAAACCTGTCTTAAAAAAGACAGAAGGAAAAGAAAGGCCAGAATCCCAGAAACCAGGCCGTGTAAAACAAGAGTTACAAGTCATCAGGCGGGATGAACAAAACGGTTGAGTCCAACTGTGTTGTAGACGAAGGACCCGAAACGCTTTGCAGGGTGGCTGTGGTTCCATTCTCATGACCAGCAAAACCCCGGTACCATGTTGTTATTTGGAAGGAGCTATGATAAGGGGCTTCTTTTTGCCTCCGGAGCCCATCCACCTGGGGAGAGTGAAGTGTTCTGTAGGCAAGCAAAGATGGAGCCGGATGGTGCGGTGAAGCCGATTAGGGTTGTTCTAAAGTGCGAGCATTTAAAGCTGGTCCTGGGCTGGCCTCTCTCTGAGCAAAGGCAGTCAGCAGGCTTGGGCTGCATTGCTGATTTCACCCTTTCAAATGGGAGCTCTCCTCGACAAACCTACAGTGCGCGTTGGGTCCCTTCCTGCTTCTTTTATTCCATTCCAACAGCCTTGATTCCAGGATTTAATTGAAAGGCTTATGCTTTTGAGAAAGAGTAAAAATGAACAATAGTTAATGCTGTTTTTCTCATTTTCTTCCAACACAGAACCACAGGTTTACTTGCCCAGTTTAATTATTCTGCTGCTCTTCATGTCTGTGGCGTTAGTAGCTGCCGTCATCTTCGGTGTTTACTACAGGAAAAAAGGGAAAGCACTAACAGGTACCGTGTCGTGGTGGGTTTTGAACATGAGTCTTAAACTGATGCATTTCTAGGTGTGTGCTTTGAAGATACATATATTGCCCTCTGACTGCCTCTTTTGATCTGTTTACACTAAAGTGAAACATGCTTTATATCTAATTCATTGTTCTCTAGCAAAACAAACAAAAATCCATTGTTCTTGTTTATGAATAAGAAATATATTTATTTATCCTAGGTGCAGGAAACTGATAAATATTGTAAAGATTATGCATATCAGATATACAGGGGTTGCATGTAACCTAGAATACATTTTAAATTACATAATTCATTAAAACAAAAACAATATGTTCAGGTAAATGGCAGATGGAAAGTTTTGACTCGGGGGTTACCTTGATAGGTGAATTTAAAATTCTGAAAATAAGTTGTCTTATATTCAGTAAGATGCAGTTGCTCATTCTTAGATGAATGATCAAATGTCATCTTGTTTATTGGGAATAGTTTTCCACCAACAAATTGTTTGATAGTATCTTTTAACATCACATCCTGTTTGACTTTTATGCTCCAAAGCTAAAACAGTATAATTTTTAAGAAAGGGTTCAAGACATCACTAGGTTCCCTAAACCCAGTGCCCCTGATTTGTGTAACTTTTTGTTTTATGCTGGAGGACAGCCGATGGGCAGTGCTGTGATAATTACCAGTGGGCAGCAAAGGGGCTCCGCCATACGCGTTCACGTAACATGTCGTCTTTTGAAGCACCTGCCGTCTCACCGTCCTTCCCCGTTTTCAGCTGCTTGCTTATTTATCGCATCCGCCTTTGCTGTGGTTCCATCAGTTCTCCCACAGTGACATCCATGGACTTCACAAAACCCTGCATATCTTCCTATTTCCATTACCATTCCAATACCTAATGTAACCCTGGGCGATCAAAAGACTAACAGAAGAGGGAAGATGGTGATTGAAGATGCCAAGCGTTAAGCAGAGAGTGAGGGGGGAAAGTTGGACTTCCCTTTTTCAAACGTCTCTTCGCTGTTGAATATTGTTATTCAGTGCAGCTTCACCTCCCCAGCAATGGAGGTGGAGATGTGAACAATGCATGTTCAGAGGTGCTGATGGATTGCCGGCTCATCCAGTCATGTTGTCATGAGATGAACAGACTTCTGGTGTTTTATGCTTTAGTTTTGTCTCTGTCGTCATCTCTTCTGGCCATTATCTTATGAGTGCCAAGGGCAGTGGGCCTGCCAGTCAGTGAGTCAGGATGTGTGAAGGTCTGCTTCCTCTTCATCTGTCATTTACTATGCGTTTGTTGGTCACCAGGGGCTGGACAGGCCCTGGGGTGTAATACCAAGCAACGAAACAGAGCCTGTGTCCTTATGGACGAGGCTCCTCGGTGGGCAAGGCAGGCGTTTTGCCCAGAGTGAGGCTGAGTGTGGAAAGGGCGGTACAGAGCCTCAGGTGACAGAGTTGTTTGTCCAGCTTTGTGGTCAGCCAGGGCCTCCCAGGGGAGCTAAGATCTGAAAGACAGGTTGGATTGCACTAGCCCAAGGGGAAACGAGAATTGCATCTTTGGAGGGAGCAGTGCGAGCTGGGGGGATTGGAAAGTTAGTGCAGCCGGAGCAGAGAGTGAGAACCTGGGTGAAATGAACCTGGAAAGGGAGGCGTGTCCTGGTGGCGCAGCCTTGCAGGTGCGAAGGAGCGTGCTCCCATCCTGAGCAGAGGGAAGGAACCAGTCCTGTGGGTTAGTACTTGGGTATTTGACTAATTAAAACAAATTTAGGGGTACAGTAGGCGTGGATGCAGACCCACCAGTAAGGAGGGCTTTTGCAATCCTCCAAGAGAGAGATTATCATAGGAGTTAACAGTAATCACTGCAGATGGTGACTGCAGTCATGAAATTAAAAGACACTTACTCCTTGGAAGGAAAGTTATGACCAACCTAGATAGCATATTCAGAAGCAGAGACATTACTTTGCCAACAAAGGTCCGTCTAGTCAAGGCTATGGTTTTCCTGTGGTCATGTATGGATGTGAGAGTTGGACTATAAAGAAAGCTGAGCGCCCAAGAACTGATGGTTTTGAACTGTGGTGTTGGAGAAGACTCCTGAGAGTCCCTTGGACTGCAAGGAGATTCAACCAGTCCATCCTAAGGGAGATCAGTCGTGGGTGTTCATTGGAAGGACTGATGTTGAAGCTGAAACTCCAATACTTTGGCCACCTGATTCGAAGAGCTGACTCATTGGAAAAGACCCCGACCACGGGAAAGATTGAAGGCGCGAGGAGAAGGGGACGACAGAAGATGAGATGGTTGGATGGCATCACCGACTCAATGGACATGAGTTTGAGTAAACTGTGGGAGTTGGTGATGGGCAGGGAGGCCTGGCGTGCTGCAATCTATGGGGTTGCAAAGAGTTGGACACCTTCAGTTGGAAACGACTGAACTGAACTGAAAACTGAACGAACTTTTTGGCCAACCCAATGTTCGGCTTTACATAGATCAAAAAGTTCCTTTTTGATAAGAGGAGGAAGATGCCTTCATAGTCTTTAAATTGATTCAGTGTTTTCACTCTCAGGATCTTTTACTCACAGATTTGCAGATGATTGTGTTTAAAGATAGTATTGAACTGACATAGAAGTCAATAATACTGAATTAGAAATAGGAAATAATAATATGAAGCCCTTATCTTTACTTTGTTTTTTTCTAGCTAATTTGTGGCACTGGGTCAATGAGGCTTGCGGCCGCCTAAATGGAAATAAGGTAAATTTAGAAATCTAAAGTGCCTCCTTTAAGTACTGTTAACAATTTGGGGAAATTCCCTGGTGGCCAGTGGTTGGGACTCTGAGCTTCCACTGCAGGAAGCTTGGGTTCGATCCCTGGTTGGGGAATTAAGAGCCTACCCATGGAGTGCGTAGGTTGCTATCGCTATTATTAATCAAATATTGAGCCAAATTGTGAATGAGTAAGGGGGTGGGACCTCACTTCCCAGGACTGATCCCAAGGCTAAATGCTGTTTTCTTTGCCTTTCATTCTGTTTAGGTCATCTCTGTGCCCTTGTATTATTTACATTATTATTTCAGTACCAACCTCGACTGCCCAGGACAGACCCCTAGGAGAGAAGAGCGGTCACATTCCTTCCCTTTGTAGTTATTTTGGTGGCTTTTAATTTGGATATGACTTCAACATTGTCGGGGAGCAGTGAGAGTAGTATAAAAAACTTCCACGTGCCCTCTACTCAGATCCAGCAGCTGTTTATGTTTTCACAAAGCTTTATTATTTGCTCTCCATATGTGTGTCTGGGCTTCCCAGGCAATGCTGGTGGTAAAGACCCTGCCTGCCAGTGCAGGAGGCTTAGGAGATGAGGGTTGGATCGCTGGGTCAGGAAGATCCCCTGGAGGAGGGCATGGCAACCCACTGCAGTATTCTTGCCTGGAGAATCCCATGGACAGAGGAGCCTGGCGGGCCACAGTCCAGGGGGTCGCAGAGAGTCAGAGACGACTGAGCGACTGAGCACAGCAGCGTGTGTCTATGCATATGTATATTTCTTCCTCTGGAATCTTCTCAGAGGGGCAGACACCATGCTCCTCCATCCTTAAATACTCCCATGAGAGTTTCATCGGAACAAGGACATTCTCTTATGTAATCATAGTACATTTATCGCAATCAAAAAACTTAGTAGTGGTACAATACTATTATAGAGTGTACATTTGATCTTAAGATTTCAGTAATTATCCCAGGATATCCTTTTTAGATCCAGTTTCTTAGGTATTTTGTTGTGTTAGTCACTTAGTCATGTTTGACTCTTTTCCACGCCACGGACTGTAACCAGCCAGGTTTCTCTGTCCATGGAATTCTCCAGGCAAGAGTACTGGAGTGGGTTGCCATTCCCTTCTCCAGGGGATCTTCCCAAACTCGGGGCTCCTGCGTTGCTGGTGGTTCTTCACTGCCTGAGCCACCACCCGGAGTTCACACTGATTTCTGTAATTCTGGTCCCAGCACTACAGGCGTCATTGTAGTCTTTCCTTATCTGTGCTCGAATCTTCCCTTCTCCCGTAGCAGGAAACCCCGTTATTCTCAATATATTTACTCATTTACTCAATTCCAGAATACACAGACAGTAGTTTCAGAATTACTAAGCCATACCACAGCAAAAAGCAAAGCTATTAACTAGAATTCAATATTTGTTTATGAGTTTTTTTTTTTAATTGAGATTGAGAGCATAGGTGAGATCCAGTGTTCTGAAATTACTTGGGTTAGCTCCCTCCCTTGCTTGGATGTAAACACGCTGCCCCCTTGGAAATGCAGATTCATCTGTTTCTGGTTGGGCTCTATTTGAGGGTTCCCCCCACCCCCTAATCCTCAATACCCCAAATACAGCGCAGCAGTGAGCATTCCATCTATACTTGTTATGGTGGAAATGATTACCATAAACACCGTTTTCAGCCGCGTTTAGCAGAACCACGTTCTAACGCTGGTATTAACGCTCTGCCTTCTGAATTTAAATCAGCAGGAGTCCGCAGGCAACAGTTTCAGCTGCACTCACGTGGAGGCCGCCAGCGCCCGCGAAGTCTGTGAGGGTGTCTTCCTGCTGACGCTGGAACAGAAGGTGTTTTCTGAAGACACGTGCCATCCGGAGGTGGGGGGCGCGTGCGCAGCGGCCTGTCCCCTCCGGGGAGACGCCGAGATGCTCTCCTTGGTCAGCGAGATCGACGGGGATCCCTGCAGGCCAGTGCCCACGGAGGACGAATACACGGACAGGTCCCCCCGGACCGCAGACTCCGTGGTGGCCCTCACCCCGCCTGGAGGCCGGTCGCCCTTCCCCGAGCCCCTGGAGGTGGGCGAGAACGACAGCTTCAGCCAGTGCTTCACGGGGACGGACAGCCTGGAGGGCTCCGAGAGCCCCCGCCTCCCCGTGCCCCCCTGCAGGACTGCGTGGAGGCCCGCGTCCCCCAAGAAGTCCTTGCACGGAGAGGCGGGCGGCGGCCGGTGCCCGCACTGGGCAGCCGGAGCCCGCTCTGCAGACGGCTGTGCAGGCTGTGGGGACCTGACTTCGGGGGACCCGGCGCCCGGACTGGAGACCCCCCCGAGTGGACCCTTGCCCCAGTGCGCCTACGGCATGGGCCTCCCGCCCGCAGCAGACCGGGCCGAGGCGGGGGGCCAGCCCCCGGACGCGGCCGCCGCCGAGCTTCCCGGCCCCACGAGGGGGGGCCCCGGTGACCAGCCGCCTGCCTCAGGTAAGTGACTGTCCCTCCGGCACAAAGGCCTGGCTCGGTCCAGGGTCTGCGCGCGAGTCACCCGCCTTCGGGTGAGCAGGGATGCGCAGTGGGAAAGTCCGCTCCTGTTTTCTCCTGAGAAGCCTCTTTGCTGGGTGGGTTTCCGTTCAGTCCGCACGTCGGGTTTGTGGGCTGTACTCTCTCTCTCTGCGGACTCTCTCTCGGTTTACACGTGTCTCGTGCCCTTTTGCCTTCAGGCTCCTCAGGACGGGGTTAGGTCTCAAATCCCAGCATTAAGCCCTGAAGTGTTAACATTGACCTCAGGACTGGCTGAAGTCAAGGCATTCCCTCAGATTTATGGATTTGGGTGTTTTTTTTTTTTTCCTAAAGCAACCTAGGCTTCAAATCCCACCCCACAAAACTCATAAATTTCAGGACAACAAACAAAATTCTCTAGTTAATCCTTGAGGAATTAGTATTTACTGAGGGTAATTCGCTTGATTCTGGACCAAATTAATGAGGCAGTAGCTGTCCTTTGGTGCTTTTTATGAGAAGCCTCTTTTATAGTCACTGCATAGGATGTATTTATGGAACCAGGAGGATGGTTTTACAATTTAAAATCACGATTGAGATTTATTGCTGCATCACTGCTTAAGCAGGAGTGACCCACCAGTTGTAACATTATAGCTTCTTTCTGTGAAGGTAAAACACCCTGTTTTATTGTGTAGTTACAAGGAACTTGGTCACTGATGCTGAGGGCTTCTTCTGGCTCTGGAGATTATTTGCTGTATTATGGGAAGCAGGGAGGTCAGGGATCTCTTCCAGAAATTTCTAAAAGCTCTAGACACTCTCACCAGAAAAATAAATATATGAAAAGTGAAGTGAAAGTGTTATTTGCTCAGTCCTGTCTGACCCTTTGCAACCCCATGGACTGTAGTCCTCCAGGCTCCCCTGTCTGTGGAATTCTCCAGGCGAGAATATTGGAGTGGGTTGCCATGCCCTCCTCCGGGGGACCTTCCCAGAACATCACAGGCAGAGTGCTCACCCTCTGAACCATGTGCACGTGTACTATTTAAAGGGCCTCACAGCCTCCTCCCCTCTGCAAAACCACAAAGCCCAGGCAGGGACACCTTTATCCTGGGATGCTTTTGCTTTCCTGCCTCTTTGTTTAGACCGCCAGCAGCTCTAGCAGCCGATCTCGGAATTGTTTTATAACCATGAGGCAGCTCCATCTGGCCCTGAGTGGGGACCGCTTTGTCTCATGCTGGCGATGACTCCCGGCTTATTGAGTAGAAGGGTGAATTTGAATCTGTTTTCCAAGCTTTGCGGTTTGGCTGTACCTACACAGATTCACTGCTGTGTCAATGCTCGATCGGCTCTCAGTCAAAATGAAAGAGGGAGATAAGCTGGGGGTATTTTTCAAAGAACCCTGATGTATATTTCCTTCCAAAGGCCTCAGCTTTCTTTTTTCAAAGATTTTAAGGGATCTCCATATCTAAAAGTTTGGCTCTGCGGTTCCTTTGTGTGGTTCTCTTTCTTTTCTGGAGGTGACTTTTCTTTCCACTGATTGGACACACACACAAAGCGTGAGGTCTTGGGGCTGCAGGGAGCGCGGAGCCTCCACGGGGCAGGGGCCAAGTCCCTGACTCTGCTGGGACAGAGCCCTTTCTCAGTTGCTGACGTCACAAAGGTACCGTTGCTGCCGTGTGAAAAACGGACGCAGTTCTAGGAAGAGCAATGTTGGCCAAAGAGAAAGAGATCATTTTTTTCTTCCTTAGTGTCATGATATCAAAATGGCAGATTTGAACTGTCCTATGAAGAGTTAAAACAGTGCCCATCTCTGCTTGTATCCTTTATTTCTCTCCAGCATTAAACATCTAACCATGGAAAAAAGGGGAAAAAAATGTGTACCATCCACTAAGTGGTGTTAATTTGCAAGAAGTTTACACTGCTTTTTCTGTCTAAATCTGGTGCTCAGCCATATAAAACATCCGCAGAGCGCTGCCAGCAAGCGGGCCAGATCGTGTTCGCCTGAGGAGCAGCCAGACTGAGTTTTGAGGCTGCGCTGTTTCCTGTATAATTACTTCTACATGAATGGCCTCCTGGTTCCTGGTCCAAACAGCACTTTCTCGTTATTGCTTTTTCTTTCTCCTGGCTGTGCCAGGTCTTAGCTGTGCAATGCGGGATCTTTAGCTGTGTCATTAGTTGGTGCCCCTCCATTGAGATCGTGGAGTCTTAGCCACTAAACCACCAGGGAAGTTCCTCGTTAGTGCTGTGCTGTGCTTAGTCATCAGTCAGTCGTGTCCGACTCTTTGTGGCCCCAAGGACGGTAGCTCACCAGGCTCCTCTGTCCATGGGGATTCTCCAGGCAAAAACCCTGGTATGGGTTGCCATGCCCTCCTCCCGGGGATCTTCCCAACCCAGGGATCAAACCCAGGTCTCCCACATTGCAGGCGGGTTCTTTACTGTCTGAGCCACCAGGGAAGCCCATTATTACTTTAAAAAAAAAAAAGAAAGTTCACTTGCCTGTTCCAGGCCGTAGTTGTGGCTTGTGGGATCTAGCTCCCTAACCATGGATCAAACCCGGGCCCCCACACTGGGAGCAAGGCGTCTTAGCCGTTGGACCACCAGGGAGTGCTTCTTTACTGCTTTTTAAAAACTGTCATGCTTTATGTTCTATAAAAACGTGTGAAAGAGGATGGTGCTTGGGTAAAAGTTATGAGTGAGCTTAATCCTAAAAGGCACCATCTTCTTAGGACTTGAGGGAGGTGACCTTTTTATTGGCTTTTGGATTTATATGTGTGAGTATTTAAAATGAAAAAAAAAATCTTGCAACCAAATCAAGGGGTTTGTGCAGAAATGACAGGCCTGGACACTTCCTCAGTAGGAAAAGCACCTTCTTGGCACCCAACTTTTGCAGACGACGATAGCTCTTCAAACAGCTCCATAAGCATATCTTTCAAAAATAACACCCAACGGTAAGTCTATTATAGCCATGTTACAACTCTTAAAGAGCAGGGAGGATTGTCAGCCAAAAGCAGTGGAGAGGAAAAGACGCTATGGTCGAAGTCTGTGTAACCGTGCCCTAACTGACACCTTAAAGTCTCCTGATGATGTCATGCTGGTTACCTAGTGACAAGCTCTTTCACCTGGAGTTTGCAGGCTTCTGTCTAGAAAATCATTCCATGTACAAGAAAGAACGGCTTCTGGTGATGCAGGTGTCACCAGCTGGCCGGTGACTTGATTCTGGCTCCTGAGATGACATAATTGGTTCAGACACTTCTGAGCTGGAGAGAGGTGTTTCTTCACGGGGCTCACAATAATTCTTCATGAGCACAATTAACGATTCTTCATGAGCACCAGCTACACGATTCTCTATCAAGTCTTTACTGAGGTTCTGCTGAGACATGGAGACATGGAAAAGTTTGGAAGTAGGGATGGACGCCAGGGAGTGGAGAACATGAAAAGAATCAATAATCTGAGAAAGTGCGGCCCCCCGCACAGGCCCCTCTCTAGCGGGCGCCCCGTGGGCCCCTTTGCCAGCTCGCCCACCTCCACGTGGCCCCTTTGGCAGGAACCTCTCCCCTTCCTGCTCGAGCCCACATGCTTCCCTTCGTGTGGCTGCCTCGTCCCTGCCCTGTCCCCTTTCCAGAGCACCCAGTGCCTTCTGACCTTCAAGTCCCTGCTCAGATTTTGTCCAACTCTTTGTGACCCCATGGATTATAGCCTGCCTGGCTCCTCTGTCCACGGTTTTCCTGGCAAGAAGACCAGACTGGGTTGCCATTTCCTCCTCCAGGGGATCTTCCAGACCCAAGGACTGAACTCAAGTCTCTTGCACCTCCTGCATTGCAGGCGGATTCTTTAGCACTGAGCCACCAGGGAAGCTCAAATGCTGCTTCCTAAACAAGGGAAACTCCCTGTCTGTGCCCCCAGCAGCCCCTGGTAACAACCCCTGGCATCCTTCTCACCGAGCCCAGGATACCCACATCTTTAACAACAACCATCTTGAGGCAGCCACGGCCAGTTATTTGGTAGGAGTTGCCATGACCGTCACCACGCCTGGCCTTCCTAGTCTCTCCCAAGGCAGCTTGCTTCTGCTGCTGCTAAGTCACTTCAGTCGTGTCCGACTCTGTGAAATCCCAGAGTAAGGATGCTGGTCCATCCAAGCGGCACAGACACACCCAGGCTCAGGCCTGGGAGCCTGGGACTCAGGAGGGTGAGGGCCCCACCCGACTCCCGGGTACCCCTTCCAGGCCTCCCATCCCTGGGCCCCACCCCGTCCTGAAACGACTGTTTTTGACCATCCACTTCCATCCTGTGAGACCGATAAGGTCTTTTTATCCCAGTTTTCTTCCCCTTTCTCCCCTCCCCTCAAGCAAAGAACAGTCCTCTGTTTCTAGCGCGCTTCTCTTTCCTGCCGAAATGCCATCCACTAACTTGTATTGATTTTGGAAGGTGAAAAGTGTTAGTCACTCAGTCATGTCCAACTTTTCTGGGACCCTATGGACTGCAGCCCACCAGGCTCCTCTGTCCATGGAATTGTCCAGGCAAGAATACTGGAGTGGGTTGCCATTCCCTTCTCCAGGGGATCTTCCTGACCCAGGGATTGACCCTGGGTCTCCTGCACTGCAGGCAGAGTCTTTGCTGTCTGAGCACCAGGGAGACTTTGTTTACTGAGCCACATGTTTGACATTTAGCCAAGTATTACAGGAGCAGGCATTAGCTCTAGGACTCTATAAGTTAAAAATACTTTATAGTTCAGTTATTTGGTAATAAAATTCAGCATTCATTGGTGCTAAAAGTCAATGCATTATTTCAAAATATATGAAAATTTTGTTCACTATATGCTTTCATTTAGTCCTGCTTACCTTCTTTCTGTTCTAACGAGGCTCATTTTTGGAAAAGGTTTCATTTATGAGCCATTCTAAGTAATTTTCAAGCATGATTCAGAATGGAACTATTAAATCCTGCTTCCCTTCCCATATCATCATAGACCCAGTTTCTTCCAAATGCCTGAAACAGATCTTACATTTCCATAAAAAGGAAAATCACATGAGAAGCATATGGGTTAAATATAAAATATGTTTTTAAAAAATTCCAGAAGAACCCAATATAGCTTGGGTAATTTGAGTGTATTTGTGTATATTTTTAGTTCTTTTCCTTGGAAGAAAATCTACATGACAATTAGGTGATAATATTTGCTATAGTTCTTGTGATTTAATATTCATACATCATGCATTTTAAACAACATAATAAGCCTTTGAGGAGACAAGTGTGCATTACCTTGCTTTAAAATGTAAATTCTGTCAGGAATTGGGTTCTTACAAGGAAGCTTATTCTCTCTGCCTGAGAAATAGTGATTCCATGGAGCTTGCTATGAAAACAGGGAGTTCACAAAGTATATACATCTTTCTGGTCTTGATAAGATACTTCATTTGTTCATTGTTTCTGTTGACTTAAAATGCTATTTTTAACTTTCTCAAATGACCTGAAAATTTTTCCTAAATCACATTAAATATTAATGTGAAGCCAACCAACCCATTTTAAATGTTAGAAACTTCAGATTTTCTAATTTAATGAAAACCCTCAAGACTTCCCTGGGTAGTCCAGTGGTTAAGACTCCATGCTTCCAATGCAGGGGGCTGGGGCTCAATCCCTGGTCAGGGAACTGCACACCACGTGCTACAACGAAGACCAGGTGCAGCCAAATAAATAAATATCCAGAAAATAAAAAAGTCAGAACTCTCATGTCATGCTGGTTCTCAAAGCATCCTTTTAGATAGCCTTCACATAGAGGTCTAACAATCGCCTGTGTTAAGAGATATATTAAGACTGTTCTGACATCCTGAAGGTTGTATTTTTATCAGTGATATCAGAGGTATGAGAGTTGGACCATAAAGAAGGCTGAACACCAAAGAATCGATGCTTTTGAATTGTGATGCTGGAAAAGACTCTGGAGAGTCCCTTGGACAGCAAGGAGATCAAACCAGTCAATCCTAAAGGAAATCCAACCCTGATTATTCATTGGAAGGACTGATGCTGAAAGTGAAGCTCCAATACTTTGGTCGCCTGATGTGAAGAGTCAACTCATTGGAAAAGACCCTGATGCTGGGAGAGATTGAGAGCAAGAAGAGAAGGGGACGACAGAGAAGGAGATGTTGGATGACATCATTGGCTCAATGGAGATGAATTTGAGCAAACTGGGAAACAATGGAGAACAGAGGAGACTGACGTGCTGCAGTCCCTGGGGTTGCAAAGAATTGGAAGTGACTTAGCAACTGAACGACAAAATCAGAGGTATGCGTTACCAGATGCTGGCTAAGTTTGGCTTCCCTGGTGGCTCAGACAGTAAAGAATCTGTCTGTAATGTGGGAGCCCCAGGTTCGATCCCTGGGTTGGGAAGATACCCTGGGGAAGGGAATGGCAACCCACTCCAGTGTTCTTGCCTGGAGAATTCCAAAGACAGAGGAGCCTGGAGGGTTACAGTCCATGGGGTTGCTGAGAGTTGGAACTGGATGAGCGACTAATGCTTACCTTCTTACTTCCTCACAGAAATCCTATGGGCACATTCCTCACCCAGGACCACACAGCGAGTCAGCAATGAGACCACAACTCATACAGCTGATTCTGAAGCCTGTGCCTTGAACCATGGCATGGTCTCCCTACAAATCAGTGCCAATGATACTGTTTTCATTTGTTTATCGTGCACTGGAGAATCCTCAGTGAGCCACAGAATACAGGCAAACTTGGGCCAGGATCACTGGCTACTCAGGTTGAGCAAGGGGCAGTGGTGAGGCCAGGCCAGGCCCAGAGGTTTCCACGGGAAGAGACGCTAGTGTCTGTGTCAAGAGGTGATGGCTCCCCTGGCCTGAGTCCCCTCTGTTGCAGTTACCAATTCTTTGGTGAGGAAGGCTCTTTCTTCCACATGCCTCAAACCTCATCCTGTTTTGCAAGTAAAATAAAGTTAAAATAAATGCCAGGGGCAGCTTTGATTGGGAAAAAGCTGGCAGAAAGGCAGCTTCAGACAGTGAGGAAGAAGGAAGTGACTGGCCTGGTTTAGCTTGTATTCCCAGAGGTCTGTGGCTTGTACGTGTGTGCTCAGTCGCTTCAGTCGAGTTCCGCTCTTTGTGACCCCATGGACTGTAGCCTACCAGGCTCCTTTGTCCATGGTTATTTCCCAGGCCCCTCCTCCAGGGGATCTTCCTGACGCAGGGATCAAACCCACGTCTCCTGCAACTCTGGCATTGCAGGTAGATTCTTTACCTGCTGAGCCACCGAGGAAGCCCCTGCAGACAACTGGGACCTATAAAGACCTCAAGATGCCTTAAGGCATCTTGGACAAGTCTCATGCGCCCCATTCCTTCTTCACATTCCCCCCTTACCAGCCAGAACATCCTGTTGCGTCCTTGGTTCTCAGTGGAGAGAGCTACCCCTTCCAGGGCATGCACCAACTGCAGAAACCATGGCAACCATGGGGCACCCACCGTGTGGACATGCAGTCCTATTGCCTCACCACCCCAGGGCCTCGCCCTGTCAGGTCCATTCGCACGACCATGTAAAACCCGCTGAATGGTAGAAAGCAGATCTTAGGGAATGATTAGTTGTAGGCAAGGCCAATTCTGGACTGAGGCATAACACAAGATAAGGATATCAGCAACTCACTCAAAGCCTTGACCTCCTCTTGGACTTGCTTGGTGGTCCAGTGGTTAAGACGCTGAGTTTCCAGTGCAGGCAGCACACGTTCAATCCTGGTCCGAGAACTAAGATCCCATATGTTGCATGGTCCAGCCAAAGAAAGAAAGAAAGAAAGAAAGAAACCTTGACCTACTGTAGTGCTACCTCCAAGTCACAGCTGACCTGCATGATGGAAAACGAGACAGTGGGGGAATTCGTGTAGAGTTACTCAGATGAGCGTTCAAACCAGAGATGGTTAGAATGATGGATCACTTCAGCAAGAAAACAAAAGTTGGTTAGATATCTAGAGGTAAGTGCCCTTTCAGTCTTCAAGATCAGTTGAAATCCTTCAGCAAGACAGCAGTGGGAAAATCACATGGCTGCTCGAGACCTTTCCCCGTTGGGAAGTGTCATGAGCACAGCTGTTAGATTCTGGGAGGAGTAATGCCAGCCTTGCACCTGTGAAAAATTCTTTGTTATTTCCCAAGCGTTTTCTAAGCCACCATCTCGTTCGACCCTACGCTGTCCTGCCAGGCATTCACACATCCCTGTATTCATTCACTTCACATTTATCATGTGCCTGCTCTGGCGCTGCACCTGCCAGGCTAGATGGGCCTGAATGCTGATGCTCGTTTCATAAAGGAGCAGACTATACTGTTAGGTGGTTTGTCCCGGATTCCACAGCGAGTCGAGGCCAAGCCGGGGGGGGTGGCGGGAATCAGGGCTTTCAGAGCCTGTCTGCTCCTCCGTCCCAGCCCCGTTTCTGGCCCTCCTGGGCTCGGGAAGCTGCTGAAACCAGCACCCCGCTAGTCACTGTCACGCACTTTCTGCTCTTCAGGGAGTGAGACACCACTCTAAGCCACCAAAATCTTTTTGCTATTGAAGTTGAGACGGCGGAGACTAGCACGCCATTGAAGTTAGTAGATTACTTGCAGGTGAGTCTGCATGTGACAAGGCTGGGAAAGAAGGGTGTTAGTTTTCATTATTAAAGTCACGTTAGTCAGTCCAGGGGGGAAGGAAGCAAGCCTGAGGCACTCAGGTGCGGAGTAACGGCAAGCTGGTGTGATAATGCTGCCCGTCTAGCATAGAGGGGACATGTCATGAGCTCTGGACTCGGGGTGTTGTACCACTGTTACTGCTTCCCTGGTGGCACTGGTGGTAAAGAACCTGCAGGAGACATGAGGGGCGAGGGTTCGATCCCTGGGTCGGGAAGATCCCTGGAGGAGAGCATGGCAACCCACTCCAGTATCCTTGCCTGGAGAATCCCATGGACAGAGGAGCCTGGCGGGCTATAGTCCACGGGGTCGCAAAGAGTAGGACATGGCTGAGCGACTGAGCACACAGGGCACGTCACTGTTATTACTGTAATAGTGACCTAGCTTAATCTTAATCTAGCTCCACTTAACCACAGATGAACCTGCATTCTCCTAGCCTCTGTAGAGGGAGCTGATGGAAGCCGACCACACACTGACGGATGACTCACAGCTAGTGGGTCACTCTAGGCTGGAACGCCTGGGACCTGCTGCTCCTAGCCAATGAATGGCCAAGCTTACTAAAATCCATGGGTCATCCCAGTCCCATGAGTGTGAGCTGATCCTTTTGTAATTTAAAACTTTAACTGTACATTAACTGGCTTAAAAAAATGCATTTGATAAGCATGAGAATTATTTCTATGAAAATGATGAGGTGCTTCAGGACAATTCAAAGAATGAGCTGCCAAAATCGTTTTGTTGTTGCAGGTGGGATTGGTGAGACTGTGCAAGATTGGGGGGATAAAACGCTAGAAGGATTCTGCGCTTGGACCGCCTGGCAGCTGACTGAGTGCTCACTGTACTTTTTAAAATATAATCTAAATTTTGTAATCAATTGTTTATTCGGCTGCTCTGGGTCTTGTCTGCGGCACGCAGGATCTTTAGTTGGGGCCTGCGAACTCTTAGTTGTGCAGCACGTGAGATCCAGTTCCCTAGCCTGGGGTAAAACCCGAGCTCCCCGCATTGGGAGTGCAGGGTCTTAGCCGCTGCACCGCCAGGGAAGGCCCCTCCTTTCACTTTAAATGAACCAAAACAGGATCAGAGGCAAAACCTTCGGGGTATCGCTGATCCAGTCAGCAGACCTTCTCTCAAAGGGACAAGTCTCGGTAGTTCTCTCAGAAAGTGGGTGTTGAAAGTTCTACAGCAAGTGACATGTGACGTGAACACCAAGGAAACATATCGTACAATCTGTGTTGTAGGGGCACTGGTGGATATCCTCTGCAACTCAAGAGTTTTTAAAAACTTAAGTTCTTTCTCAGTAGAGAAAAGTAGATCGGCAGACAGGTCTGCAATATTGAAACATGTCCAGTTTATAAACTGTTACCTCCCCAAAGAGTGACACTAAGTTAGAGCATCAGTGAGGGGGAGAACACAGAGCAGGGCTTCTGAGGGCTGTCTGTCACCAGCTGTGAAGTTTCCAGAGCCCAGGGCAGTGAAACTACGAAGCCCCTTCTGCAAATATTAGTAAGAGTTTCAAGACAGCAGCAACATTAAACAAGCCTGGGGCCCTTCTGAGCACAGGGTCCTGGGTGGCTGCACGGGTTACGTGCCCCTGAACATGGCTCCGTTGCCACTGACTGCTACTGGCAAATAAGTAGAACTTCTTAAAGAAGTCTTGTCTGTACCAGTTTATTCCTCTCATAAAAAGTCAGTGTGAATAGGACAGACTTGGACTTGATCAAAGATGGTCTTTATCATTAATTGTACTTCTGATAAGGAAATACATGAAGAATAAAATTGAGCATCTCATACTCTTTCTAAGTAACTGGTCTTTACATCCTAATTGTCAGGAATTTATAAAGTTTTGTTTTTTTTTCGTTCCTCCCCCCTCTACTTTACCTCCCCATCCCAAGAATAATATTCTTGATCCAATCTATGGATCAAAGAATTCTGAAATGTTTAAATATATCTCTTATGCAAAAGGGTTTGAGTTCTATTCTGGAAAAAATTAGAAAATAAGAATATAGACCCTATAGAGTAAATCAAAGATATGTTGGCCACGAGGCAAAGGCATGGAATGAAATTCTTAAGAAGAAAAGTTTAACACAAAATCTTGACGTGTAAGAGGATGGTTTAAAAACTGTTTTTCAATCTGAGTTCAGACAGACTGAAGATTCTGACAAGGAATAAGGTTAACAACAATGGAGTCATGATGATGATTTGTTGGAAAACAAAATTTTAAAGGATGGAGAAATTATATATACCATGACAAAAACAGATAAATCAATATGAAGAGGATATTTGATTCAAGACCATAAATCAGTCATACTTTGGTGAGCATTGCCTTGTGTGTAGGTTTATATAATTTTGGAAAAATGACAGAATCAGCAGTCAATGTTGAAATAATAAAAAGCTAGAAGAAATACACCAAGAAAAAAAAATCACACTTTAAAGCCACTTACAATTGCTGCTCTTATTAAATAAACATAGTATCTTTTGTTTTTTATTGTTAAACATGGCATATTTTAAACTGGAATGGAATGTTTATGGTATACACGTATCACTTTTGATTTCTCACATTGACTTTTGTGTTTAACTAGTGATCCCTCAACTAGGAAGACTTCTCTTGGTTATTATATTCATTCATTCTGCTGCTGCTATGGTAGGAGCCCTTGTGTCAGGCTTGGTCGGTTGCTGAGTTACTTGAAAAAGTCATTTACAAGTTCATATCTTAAACATCTTTAACTTAAAACACATAACTTACATTCACACATTGACTTTTTTTAGTACAGGGACATATGTGTTGGTTGGTTATAGTTTCCTGAGCCTTTTTCACATTAACCACACCATCCTAATTCCCAATTTCTGTTTCTTTAGTGGGGAATGAGAAATTATAGATCTTTGCAGAACAAATTTGAGTGTAAACTCCTTCTGCATTTTTAAAGACTCCTTTTCTTGTTTTCTTTTAACAGAGGCCTTGTCCAGTTCAGCAGCTGGTTGATGTCTTTTGTGTTTAGTGTCTCACATTTATTTGGGTCATTGCAAAGCATTCACTTTAGTTTTCTTAGAAGCATTTGCCTTTTTTCACACTTACCTTTCACAACTTTACACAGAGAGAGACAGACCTTGGGTGTACTGCAGGCTCAGTTCCAGACCACCACAAGAAAGCACACATCATAGTCAAGTGAGTCGCATGAACCTTTTGGTTTCCCAGTGCATATGAAATTGTGTTTACACCATACGCTGTCTACTAAGTGTGACAGCATGTCTAAAAACAATGTAGATACCTTAAAAATCCTTTATTGCCAAGAAATGCTGACATTATCTGACATTGCAGGTTGCCACAAACCTTCAATTTATACAAAACCCAGTGTGTTCAAAGCACAATAAACTCAAGCAAGAAAACAAGGTATGCTTGTATTTAATTAGATTTCATGAGTTCAACTAGTTAAAAACAGACCTGAGAACTTGGTAACTGGTGGGAGCAGAAAGACATCGGCATACTGGAGAGTAGACCCCTAGCTTAGGGTGTGCTGGATTATAGGCACACCTGTTTATTTTTTAATTTTTGTTTCATATTGGAGTTTAGTTTTATTTACAATGTTGTTTTAGTTTCAGGTAGATAGCAAAGTGATTCAGTTATATGTATACCTATTCTTTTTCAAATTCTTTTCCCTTTTAGGTTATTGCAGAATATTGAGTTCCTACAAAGACAGAAGGTGTTTGTAGGTTATCTGTCTTAAATACGGCAGTATGTATATATCAATTCCAAGTTCCCAACTTATGCCCTCTTTCACTTTTCCCCTTTGTTAACTATAAGCTGTTTTCTGTGAGTCTGCTTCTATTTTGTAAATAAGTTCATCTGTATCATTTTTTTGATTCCTCATATAAGTGGTATCGTATGATATTTGTCTGTCTGACTTGCTTACTATGATCATCTCTAGGTCCATCCATGTAGCTGCAAATAACACTATTTCATCTTTCTGAAGGGCTCGGTAATGTGCCATTGTATGTATGTACCACTTTTCTTTATTCATTCCTGTTGATGGACATTTAGGTTGCTCCCGTGTTTTGGTTATTGTAAACAGCACTGCAATGAACACCGGGCTGCATTATCCTTTCAAACTATAGTTTTCTCTGGATATATGCCCAGGAGTGGGATTGCTGGATCATGTTTAAATGTTTTAGAGGGAATGGAGAACGTGTTGCTGAATGGAATACTAGCTAGCCTTGCCTAAGTTGCTTGGGGAATTAATAAATTCCCCTGCCACCACCCATCTAGGGTCACACCCAACACAGCTACCTATGGGAAAAACGGCGTGAGTTATAAATCCTCAATTATGACTTCCAATTTGTGGCTCATATTTGAAATCTGTTTTCATTGAAATCCCTGTAATGGGCCACAGGGCCTGTGTCAGCATCTCTGCAGGTGCCCTTTGGGTGGATGGAAAGGCTCCTGGGATTCCCTGGATGCTGTTGGTTCTTAAGTCAGACCATCCAAAATACGCCCTCCATATGGGAGGAAATCTCTTCATGGAGAGTAATGATAAAAAGTTTTACTTGTGTAAATTTTTATTAAGCTTTGTCATAACAGAGAAGGAGCAGAAAAGATGGCGTTAACAGTGAGGCGCTGTTTGTTGTGCTGTTCGCCTTCACTGGTCAGACTGAGATTCTGCTTGTGTTGCTGACGGTTGGGGCTTTGCTGCTTCTGCTTGGTTTCTGGCACTGATTTTCACCCGGGGTCATTTCTAGAGCAATTAGTCTTTAAAGTAGGAGGCAGTAGGTGTCCTAGTATTCACTGAACTTTCTATTTGGTTTTCAAAAGGCTCACTAATTAAAGACTGGCTAAATCCAGTCACCCACAAAAGGTCATGATAGAACACCCTGGGGACAAAACAACCCCCCACCTCAGGGTTCAGAAGGGAACAGTGTTTTGTAAGATTGTTTTTGAGTTGTTTTTTTTTTTTTTTTTTCCCTTAATCTTTTTCTAGGAGTTAAAAAAAAATGTTAAGGAAGTTAATTTCTGCTACATCCTGGGCCCACGTGGCCCCAGGGCCATCCAGGGCTGGGCTCAGGGACCTCTCCAGGGAGGGTAAAAAGATGGGAGCGCGCTGAGCGAGGAGGCTGGGCTGAGGTGGGCCCCGGGTCGGGTCAGCGGCGGCCTCCCCTCCAGCCTCTGCTGCTTTCCCGACACACGGACCACCGCTGCGCCCTGGGCCGTGTCTGCGGCGCATCCGTCACACGCGCGCGCCGGCCGCAACACCGGGGCCCATCCGTGGGCCTGCGGTGCTGCCCGCGTGCCGCCCACGCGGCCAGCGACGACGCCCGAGCTGCCTCCTCCTCGCGCCCCTCCTCCTCTCTGGGTCAGGCCGGGGGAGGTGACGGCGCGCGTGTCCGGAGCCGGGGGGGTCCACCAGCCTCCCGCCCAGATCCCTGACTCACTCTGCGCTTCCCTCTTCCTCTCCCCTGCAGGCAGTGTGACTGGAAACAGTAACTCCACGTTTATTTCCAGCGGGCAGGTGATGAACTTCAAGGGCGACATCATCGTGGTCTACGTCAGTCAGAACTCGCAGGAGGGCCCGGCGGGGCCGGGCGGCGGCGCGGGGGAGCCGGCGGGACGCCCGGTGCAGGAGGAGAGCTCGCCGCGCTGCGACTCGTTCGCTGGCCTCGGGCCGCGCTTCCCGGATGCGTGCGCCAGCCTCGACGTGGGCCCAGGACTGCAGGAGTGCGGCGCCCCGGAGCCCGACAAGGCCTCGCGGCCGGTGCAGGAGCAGGGGGCGGCCGAGACGCGGCGCTGAGCCGGGAGCAGCATTGGCGGTTCTCTGCGCCCCTCGGGGCCGCTGGGCCTGCACACGCGGGCCCCGCACGTCGGAAGCCGCGTCGCCGCCCGGCGGCGGGGCGGGGCGGGGCGGGGCGCGACGGGGCGTGGTCTTGGAGGGGCGTGGTCCCTGCTGGGCGCGGCCGTTGCCCGGGGTCTGCGCCTTCACGCCCCTGCGTTCGGTACAGCTGCGTGAAATGACCCGGCGTCCTTCGTCCACCTTGCTTAAATGGGATCGAGGACTTTGGCGGGGGGGAGGGGGGAATGTACGTTTGTTATTACTACTCTGCCGTCCACAGTCAAGTGTCAACGCATTGCACAGGTACACGTGGCTGTCTTCAGTCGCTCCCCTTTTTACCTCCTTTTCTAGTTCTTCTTCTCCTTTAACCTCCCATTATCAGCTCATCAGTGGTTTGTCTCTAAATGGCATCTGTTTCTACGGCTGTCCCGTTCCATTTGGGTCTGTATCCTCCCCCCCAGCCCTTTCTCCATATTTGATATTTGTATTTCACTGTCTTTCATTACGTTTTTCTTGATACTGTCTCCTCACCCCACCCCGTTTCTTTCTTTTTACTGTTTAACGATTTTCTTGAAAATTCTCCTGCGGGTGACGGTCTTTTTTATATTTCTTTCACCCCTTCTCACAAGCAGGTGCCTGTGTGCAGTGATGGAGGGGGTGGGGGCGAGGAGTCTGTATTAAGCACTTTTGGGAAAAGGCTAGAAATGTGAAACCTGGCGGGAAGCTTGGGAAACAAGAGGAGAGACTTTGAGCTTTTGAAAACTTTTCTGAGTTCTCAGTTTTTTTAAAGGAAGGGAGAATCCCCCTAAATATTTTTAGGTGTGTGTCAACTTCTGGGCAGCCCAAAGCTGCAATTTGTGTCTTTCTCCTTTAATCCATCTCAAAATGGTTCATCCCCATCCCCATCCATATGCCAAGATGAATGTGCATACCCATCCCAGCAGAGACAGCAGAACTTGGGTAACTAAGTCTCTAAAAATCTCCAAGTTTCTGCACTTGGCATTCTCATTCTCGAGAATGGGGAAAACATGGAAAATGAGTAGGATATGGGATGGTGGCCTGCACACTCAGTGAAAAAAAGAAGGTGCTGCAAAAGTTCAAGAAAGGAAGAATAAAGACGTTAATATGCATTGTTTCTTTCTAAACAAGAAGAGCATAAATGTGTTAGGCAGTAGGCCCCATTTTCTTCCTAAATATGTGTCTTTAGTTTAGCCTTGTAGAAGTGGAAAACATTCCTGTTATTTTCCGTGCATCTGAATTAAAAACCAAGTCCTTATATTGTGAACTTAAGAAGATGTATCACAGAGATGCTTTCTCTTAGCATCAGTGCTGTTGTGAGGAAACATACAGTGTGACCAGGTTGAAAGGGGTTACCCGGCGTGTTTCATCCATTGGGCCAGTTAGCCTTTGTTTTCCTCAGATACTAGAGTTACAATGCCTGAGCACATTAAAATTGATTTTGTGGATCTGGTAGGTTTTGAAAGTGCTAATAGTAGTCACTGTCCAGACTTCAGTGACCTCACACAAGGGTTTCTCCCTGTTGGTTGCAGGTCTGTTGGAAATGCTACAATAGTAGCTGTCGATGATGATTTTTAATGGAGAAGCAGAGGTGGCTCTATAATTTCTGTGGCTCCTTAGCAGACATGAAAAATGGCAGGAAATAAGCTTATTGCCAGAATGATCCGTTGGTGAGAATTTACTGTCTGCACTGCCCTTTGAGATAACATCCATCCAAAGAGAGATGTTATAAAAATGGAAGTAACTATTATACCTTTGGTTATATTACAGTTCACTGAGGAGAAGGCAGAGCTAAAGCCCCAAGTTTCTACTGTGACTGTCACATCTCACTGATACTTTACCTTTCTCTGCTTTCTTTTTTAAAATTTTTCCTACAAAAAGGCACTAATGGTAATTTTTGACACTTTCCCTACTTGGAAGTAACAAAAGAATGCTACAGTGAATGTTAAAGTATCTTGAGCTCCTTAAATAGAAGGTGCTAAATAAACGCATAAGAATCTACTTTCAGAAGAAGCTATATTCTTTGCCATGCTGATCCTTGCTAATTCTGTACTGATCCAAAGACAGTTAAATGATAGGAAATGGACAGCAAATATAGCTCTGTGTCTGTATTATAGAGTTGTGTGTGACAGATGTAAACAGGATGAAATGGAGACAGTAATGGAAAACTGGGGAATGTGATAAAGAGATTATTAAACTTATATTTGACAACACACTTTTTTTCATGGCTTGTTTAAACAAATCTTTTTGTGAAATAATGACCTGACTTCTTTCTGATCTCTGTGGCGTGCTGTGGTATCAAATGTTGGTTATACTGTGTCATTGGTGGAAACCTTGACAAGAGCTGGGACGTAAGGTGCCTTGTTTTAATAATATAGCCACCGTAGATCCCGCCAGTAAAACTCCTTAAAGTGCGGGTTGCTGTGCGGTGGAGGGGTTGAAGGGAAATGGAGCCTGGTGTTTTCTACCCCCACCCTAGTTCAACTCTCAGAAATAGAAAGAATTACTTTCTTCGCTCTCCTTGTAAGGAAAAGAGCAGTTTGAGTGTGAGATATTGGAACCTTCATAGGGCAGGAGGAGAGAGGGCTCTACATGTGTAACAAGGTACCCCAAAATTCAGTGGTTTAAAACAACCACCATTGACTTAGCTCCCGCCTCTGTGGGTTGGCTCAGCTTGGTTGGTTCATTAGGCCTGGGTGAGCCTGGCTGGACTTGCTGACCCACGTGCAGATTGCTGGCTGGTGTGCTGGGGGTTGGCCAGCTGGATGCTGGACTGAACCCTCTCCCTGCAGTCCCCTCATTCTCCCAGCAGGCTGCCCTGGCCTGCTTGTCCTGGTGGTGGCTGGGTTCCCAGAGAGCAAGCAAAACCGTCTCATGCTTTTGAGACCTAAGCTTGAACTGGCAGGCTGGCACTACTGCCTCATTCTTTGAGAAGAGCAAGACACAGGACCGCTCAGATTGAAGGGGAGGGCACGCAGAACTGCAGGGAACCCTGGGGGATTGGGAGACAGTGAAGGGGGCGTGGGGCCCTCTTGCCATCTCTCTAGCACAGGCACATTGCCATCTCTCTATCAGATGGTGTGGGGAGGGTGCTTCGGGAGCAGGGGAGGGGCATTTCCCAGCCCTGGTCAGGGCTCCCTTCTCCGCTGAGCAGGCTCCCTTGCTGCAGACTGCAGTGAAGTCCTGCAAATGAGAGACTTGCGTTCATATTTCAGCACTGAAATTCCTTCCAAAGCCAGATACCCATGATGACGGTGCTGGGTCTACAGTACTGTTGCCTTTCATTGGCACAGATCATGGAAAAGTGATAATTTATAGAATCAAGGAAATTGGTGAGATCCTTTGGGTAGAAGAACCTGTTCATAAACAGATAAACGATGTTGTGTTCACCGTTTAGGCTGATTTAATGAACAGACTCTTGATGGTGAGGTACTGGGCGAAAGGGTGACCTGAGCCGAAGTGCTGGCCCTGGTGGAAGAGGTATAATTTTGAAGTTTTTTCTCTTTGACAGTCTCTGATGGCATGTGACTCCCTTTGGCCATCTGCTTTTGGGGGCTCTGGGTATGAGCTGCATAACATCCTTTTGCGAGAAAGGATAAATCATCCAAAGGCCCAAACGTTTGGTTGGTGAGTCTGGATCATTTTTATTCAGTGTGCTTTTGATGCTTGGGCCATGAGCATCCCTGGAAAAGAGGATGAGGATAATTAGAGAGTCCCAGGGAGTCCAGGGTTCTAGATTGCTGGGGAGGACTGTAAACATGGCTCTGCTGCAGTGCCGGGGAGGGGTTATCTGTGCCATTTCTGACTCCCCAGGGCTATGCTGGTGAACGGACTACCTTGCACCTACTACAGCCTTGCCGAAAATAGGTGGGGACCTGAAACTGGGCCGTGGTGGAGCCAGCAGGGGGCACAAGCATGTCAGGTGGTATCACAGGAAGGTGTCAGCAAAGGTACAGGGGGGCACAGAGGCTGGGAACCCTGGACCAGCACTTCCTGGTGGCCCCTGCTGAGGAACTGCCTCCCTTGGTAGAACAGCCCCATGTGGCCCGAGGTTTGAAGTTAATAAATTTTCAAGTATGGAGGGACCCCTAAGTGATTCTGATGCGACCCTCTGTGACTCACTGCACCATGGTCTCTCCTGGGAGTCTGACTTTATGTCTGTCTGTCTGTCCACCTCACCACTCCAGTTATCTTGACCCCAAGGTGAGGTTGACACTCATGCTTAGCCAGTATCTCTTCTCCCCATTCCCTTAGTATTAATAAAACTAGCATGTACAAACACTTTCCAAAAAAATCTTCATTGAAGATTAAGATGTCTAATAGCATAAAAGTTAAAATGCCAAATTCCAGGTCTGATCTGGTAAATTCATTCTACCCTGAGGGGCTGATGAAGTTACCCTCCTCCCATATCTGATGGAACAAGGAGGTTTGCCCTCTCGTCCCCAGACACCTTCACGGCCTCACTGGGGGCACAGCTAGAATGGGCCTGCTCGTCCCCAGACGCCCCCACGGCCTCACGGGGCCGCACAGCTAGAATGGGCTCTGGTGGGCCCTTCATAGCTCCGACACTTGGGCAAAGTGAAGGACACTGGAATGTGTGGGTTGGAATGGCACGTTTGTCTTTCTCCTAGAGTCCTGGCTTTCTCTCCCTCCATGGGGAGGACAATAAATTGGCTGCCAGCACAGAAGAGGTTGTGGTATAGGCCCAAACCCCTATGGGCAGGAACTGGAGCCCAGCGAAAGCTTTCAGTGTGACCAAGGTGCTTGATTTCTCACGAGAAGGTGTAGCCCTGGAAACAAGGCTACACAGACTGTAGAATCACAAGAAAAACTGCATTCTTATGATGAGACTCCTATGAGTTACCTTAATCTAGGCAGAGGCAGTAAATCATCCTAGTGAAATGGAAAAGCAAGTTCATTTTTATTGGTTTTTATGGCCTCTCTATTTCAATGGCAAAGAAACCATGAAAAAAAAGATGCATATTTAAAGCTCTTAGAAGAACTTTTCAAAAATACTTACTGTATCATGGGAAAAAAGCAAGTTTTTGTTTACCTCAGGTTTATTGAGTTTGTAATTTATAGCCACTACAATTCACTCTTTTTAGGGATATAGTTTTATGAGTTTTGACAAAAACAAGAGGTTGGTAACCACTGCTGCAGTCAGGATGTAGGCTATACTTAGTGCCCCCACAGTCCCCATTTCTCTTTGTGATCAGTTTCCTCCTTCCTTCCCTTCAGATTCCTGGTAATCACCATCTGTTCCCTGTCTCTGTGCTGTTATTACAGAAAGTCATCCAAATGGAATCATCCAGTAGGGAGCCATTTGAGTTTAGCTTCTTCCAGCAACACCCTTGAGAGCCGGCTAAGTTGTTGGGTACGTCGGTGATTGGTTCATTTTCTCTTGCTGAGTAGTATTCCATTCTGTGGGTGTACCACCACTTATTCACCTGTACTTGTATTTTTTCCAACTTGAGGCAATTACAGATACAGCTGCTATAATAATATGAGTGGACGCATGCTTTCACTTCTCCTGGGTGAATGAATACCCAGGTGTGGAGTTGTGGGATCGTAGTGAAAGTGAAAGCCACTCAGTCGTGTCCAGCTCTTTGCGACCCCATGGACTATACAGTCCATGGAATTCTCCAGGCCAGAATACTGGAGCGGGGAGCCTTTCCATTCTCCAGGGGATCTTCCCAACCCAGGGATCGAACCCAAGTCTCCTGCATTGCTGGCAGATTCTTTACCAGCTGAGCCACAAGGGAAGCCCTAAATGCTGGAGTGGGTAGCCTACCCCTTCTGCAGGGCGTCTTCCTGACCAGGGATTGAACTGGGGTCTCCTGCACTGCAGGCGGATTCTTTACCAGCTGAGCCACAAGGGAAGCCCTAAATGCTGGAGTGGGCAGCCTGTCCCTTCTGCAGGGCATCTTCCTGACCAGGGATTGAACTGGGGTCTCCTGCACTGCAGGCGGATTCTTTACCAGCTGAGCTCTCAGGGAAGCACTGGGATCACTCGGTAAATGTGTCTATTTAACACGGTAAGAGACCGCGAGGCTATTCTCTGAAGCGCCTGCACCATTCTGCATCCCAGTTGCTCCACGTCCTCGCCAGCGGTCAGCAGTGTCAGTTGTCCGTTTCTTTTAACTTTAGCCATTCTAAAAGATGTCATTGTGGCTTTAATTTCATTGACATTTGCAGCCCATGACTGAGCATCATGTCGTATGTTTATTTGGCCATCTTAATCTCTTATTTGGTAAAGTGTGTGTTCATATTTTTTGCCTATTTTTTAATCAGTTTATTTTCTCATTGTGTTTTGCAAATTATATATTCTGGATATGAGAATATATAGGTTTTTAGGCCTTTTATTTCAGTGACAAAGAAACCATGGAAAAACACATATTTAAAGCTTTTAGAGCATTCTTTATTTACTATTAGTGAAAAAAATAAAGACATCAAAATTTTTAATTTTATAATAAAATTAAGTTTCAGGATATGTAAACCAGTAGCATTTATTCAGAGTAAATGTGTCTACAATAGGACCTCTTTTCACAGTGGGGCTCCCAGTGGCAGGGCCTCGAGCTGTTGCTTGCTCTGTGGGCTGCTCTGGCCTCTGAGACGTTGTGGAATGCCGCAGTCTGGCTTCTAGAGAGCACGTTCACCCGTGAAAACTGTGTTTTGTGTTTTACTTGTTGGCATAAATGTATTTGGTTAGAAACGTGGAATGTTTTCTATCAATATTTTCTGTTTTCATTATTTTATGTATTAATAATAGTATTGGGCTTCTCAGGTGGCTCAGTGGTAGAGAATCCACCTGCAACGCAGGAGACACCCAAGACGCGGGTTCGATCCCTGAGTCAGGAAGATCCCCTGGAGAAGGAAATGGCAACCCACTCCAGTATTCTTGCCTGAAAAATCCCATGGACAGAGGAGCCTGGCAGGCTCCCGAATGTGGCTTTGCAAAAGAGTCATACACGACTTAGCGACTAAACAGCAAAACAACAACAAAAATAATATTGCAATAAAGAGGTGTTGGGAGAGGGAAACCATGAAAACAAACTCCAAATTTCTACGATCACCAGTGTCTGGAAACAAGGGGAGCCGGTAGCCTTGAGGTAGATTTTGTTATCACGGGAAAGGTTGTTCGGTCACACGAAGGTAAGGCCAGTTGGTGTCTGTTGGCTGGAGATTCACTATAACAGGATCCTTCGTGCCCTGCCAAAATTGCTCCATGGTTGCCCTTGGTCTGCAGAGCCAGTGTTGGGGGACAGAGCAGGCTGGGCTGCGTGGAGGCACAGCACCCTCGGGAGCTTTGCAAAGGATTGGGGTCATCCGTGAGAGGTCCGGTAGGAGAAAGGCGCCGAGAGTTCCCCGACGGGCTGGTGCTGAAGAGCTGCCGCTGACAGGTGGACGCTCCCGAGGCCGGCTGCTTCCGCCTCGGCTCTGGGGACAGTGGCTAAGTGTGAGCCAGGTAGGTGCAGCATTGTTCCTGAAGCCTCCCCTCCCCGCAGCCGCACACAAGTTTCTGTGTAAATAAAGGGAGGGGCGACAGCAGTGACCACTGCCAGTCCTGTTACAGGAAGACAAGAGTGTGGGTTGGACTCAAGGGGAAGAGAGAGCCTCACCTCCCGTGAGCTGTAAATAACACTTGGGCAAACAGCTACTGTTTGTTTAAAGTGAGTGTTAGTTGCTCAGTCGTGTCCAGTTCTTTGCGACCCCATGGACTGTGGCCCGCCAGGCTCCTCTGTCCATGGGATTCTCCAGGCAAGAATACTGCAGTGGGTTGCCCCACTCCAGTGGAGATATCTTCCCCACCCAGGGATTGAACCTGGACCTCCTGTATTGCAGGCAGATTCTTTACCATCTGAGCCACCTGGGAACCGATTGTTGAAGCAGCCTGCAAAGTTCTTCACATATATGTTATCCCATTTAATCATCACAGCAAATACATCAAGTGACATTTGTTATCTTTACAGAAGAGAGAATAGGGTCAGTGGGATTAATGAACTTCACAAGCTCACAAAGCTAGTATGTGGGTTTTGCACCTCAGTCCTAAGGTTTGCACACCCACCCACTGTTGCAATGACTTTGCGGATGGCGGTCATGATGTATCTGCTATGTTTCGCTGCCACTAAAAGTATCACGAAGTATTCTGTTTTGGGCTACAAGTTGAACTGATGTGGGTGGAATAAATCAATGATGGAAATATTTTTTTAAAGCCCCAAACCCTCTTAAAATCAAACTTAGAATCTCCCAGATTCAGTAGTGAGCCCTAAAACTTTGCATTAGACACTTTATATCCTAAGCACACAATCTGTTGGCCCTATGTCCCCAAAGAGATTCCATTCTCTGAGTTAAGATGATGCTGGTTATCATCATCTTAATTATCATCTGGTTATCATTAGAACAAGAGTAGATTCACATACAACGACAGAAGGATGAGCACCTCCACTCACGGCTGCCCCTGGACACTTGTCTGCACTTGCATCTGCTGGGTGAAGGCTGCAGGGCTCTAGATTCCTGTCCATGACTGTATTCATTAGAGCATTTATGATAAATAATGAAACAGCCTCCACAGTGTGGTTGAGAGATCTTTGAAGCTGAGCAAATACAATCTCAGCAGTTACCTGACACTTCATACCTGGGCATCCACGGATGGTGTGGATGGTGAGGAGATGTCCGTGCATAGAGCACGTCTTCCAGGAGGGGCCAGTAGTGGCCACTGTTCTCCAGGAGCAGTGCAGTCAGTCGTGGGCCCTATCCCCCTAAAAAAGTGTCTTCTGCTCAGACAGAGCAAAGCAGCTACAACAGAACATCTGGACTAGTGATTTGAAAGACAGGACCTGCCCACCTTCCCCACCCTGGTTTGCATCAAGTGTTAATGAAAGCTTGTTCAACATCAGCATTATACTTAGGAAATCACAAAATGATTGATTTTTAAGTCAGTTTTATTGAGTCAGGATAATTTAGTACAAGCCATAAAACTCACCTTTGCTAAGACTGCAGTTCAGTGCACTCCAACGAGTGCATACAGTTATGGCTTCCCAGCTGGCGCTGCTGCTGCTGCTGCTGCTGCTGTCGCTCAGTCGTGTCCGACTCTGTGCGACCCCATGGACGGCAGCCCGCCAGGCGCCCCGTCCCTGGGATTCTCCAGGCAAGAACACTGAGTGGGTTGCCATTTCCTTCTCCAATGCATGAAAGTGAAAAGTGAAAGTCAAGTCGCTCAGTCATGTCCGACTCCTAGCGACCCCATGGATGGCAGCCCGCCAGGCACCCCGTCCCTGCGGTTCTCCTGGCGAGAACACTGAGTGGGTTGCCATCGCCTCCTCCCAGGTGGCACTAGTAAGGCTCTAAAGAACCTGCCTGCCCACACGTTGAGATGTGTGTTCGATCCCATTGGTGGGGAAGATCCCCTAGAAGAGGCCGTGGCAACCCACTCCAGGGATTACCTGGGAAATCCCATGGACAGAGGACCCTGGCAGGCTATGGTCCACGGGGTTGCAAAGGGTCAGACATGACTGAAGCGATTTAGCATGCAACACATGTAGTTGTGTAGCTACCACCATAAAGAAGACTGGGCGTTTCCATCTTTGCAGAATTCCCTCTTGCTCCTTCATAGTGAATCACACCACCCCCTTTCAACAGGCCCTGGCACCCAAGATCTGCGCTGGGTCCCCTGTCGAGCTTTGCCTTTCCCACAGTGAATGGAAGCATGCGGTGTGCAGCTACTGGAGTCTGGCCTCCTTCACTTAGCAAGGTGCTCCTTTCTGCTTGTATCAATGGTTTGTTCCTTTTTATTGCTGAGTAATATTCTTTTGCCTGAATACAGTGTGTTCATCCATTTACTAGTTGAGTGACATTTGGGGTATCTCCAGATCAGATCAGATCAGATCAGTCGCTCAGTCGTGTCCGACTCTTCGTGACCCCATGAATCGCAGCACGCCAGGCCTCCCTGTCCATCACCAACTCCCAGAGTTCACTGAGGCTCACGTCCATTGAATCCGTGATGCCATCCAGCCATCTCATCCTCTGTCGTCCCCTTCTCCTCCTGCCCACAATCCCTCCCAGCATCAGAGTCTTTTCCAATGAGTCAACTCTTCACATGAGGTGGCCAAAGTACTGGAGTTTCAGCTTTAGCATCATTCCTTCCAAAGAAATCCCAGGGCTGATCTCCTTCAGAATGGACTGGTTGGATCTCCTTGCAGTCCAAGGGACTCTCAAGACACTTCTCCAACACCACAGTTCAAAAGCATCAATTCTTAGGCGCTCAGCCCTCTTCACAGTCCAGCTCTCACATCCATACATGACCACTGGGAAAACCATAGCCTTGATTAGATGGACCTTTGTTGGCAAAGTAATGTCTCTGCTTTTGAATATGCTATCTAGGTTGGTCATAACTTTCCTTCCAAGGAGTAAGCGTCTTTTAATTTCATGGCTGCTGTCACCATCTGCAGTGATTTTGGAGCCCCCCAAAATAAAGTCTGACACTGTTTCCACTGTTTCCCTATCTATTTCCCATGAAGTGATGGGACCGGATGCCATGATCTTCGTTTTCTCAATGTTGAGCTTTAAGCCAACTTTTTCACTCTCCACTTTCACTTTCATCAAGAGGCTTTTGAGTTCCTCTTCACTTTCTGCCATAAGGGTGGTGTCATCTGCATATCTGAGGTGATTGATATTTCTCCTGGCAATCTTGATTCCAGCTTGTGTTTCTTCCAGTCCAGCATTTCTCATGATGTACTATGCATATAAGTTAAATAAACAGGGTGACAATATATAGCCTTGACGTACTCCTTTTCCTATTTGGAACCAATCTATTGTTCCATGTCCAGTTCTAACTGTTGCTTCCTGACCTGCATACAGATTTCTCAAGAGGCAGATCAGGTGATCTGGTATTCCCATCTCTTTCAGAATTTTCCACAGTTTATTGTGATCCACAGTCAAAGGCTTTGGCATAGTCAATAAAGCAGAAATAGATGTTTTTCTGGAACTCTCTTGCTTTTTCGATGATCCAGCGGATGTTGGCAATTTGATCTCTGGTTCCTCGGCCTTTCCTAAAACCAGCTTGAACATCTGGAAGTTCATGGTTCACGTATTGCTGAAGCCTGGCTTGGAGAATTTTGAGCATTACTTTACTAGTGTGTGAGATGAGTGCAGTTGTGTGGTAGTTTGAGCATTCTTTGGCATTGCCTTTCTTTGGGATTGGAATGAAAACTGACCTTTTCCAGTCCTGTGGCCACTGCTGAGTTTTCCAAATTTGCTGGCATATTGAGTGCAGCACTTTCACAGCATCATCTTTCAGGATTTGGAATAGCTCAACTGGAATTCCGTCACCTCCACTAGCTTTGTTCGTAGTCATGCTTTCTAAGGCCCACTTGACTTCACATTCCAGGATGTCTGGCTCTAGGTCAGTGATCACACCATGGTGATTATCTGGGTCCTGAAGATCTTTTTTGTACAGTTCTTCTGTGTATTCTTGCCATCTCTTCTTAATATCTTCTGCTTCTGTTAGGTCCATACCATTTCTGTCCTTTATCGAGCCCATCTTTGCATGAAATGTTCCCTTGGTATCTCTGATTTTCTTGAAGAGATCTCTAGTCTTTCCCATTCTGTTGCTTTTCCTCTATTTCTTTGCATTGATCACTGAAGAAGGCTTTCTTATCTCTTCTTGCTATTCTTTGGAACTCTGCATTCAGATGTTTATATCTTTCCTTTTCTCCTTTGCTTTTCGCTTCTCTTCTTTTCACAGCTATTTGTAAGGCCTCCCCAGACAGCCATTTTGCTTTTTTGCGTTTCTTTTCCACGGGGATGGTCTTGATCCCTGTCTCCTGTACAATGTCACGAACCTCATTCCATAGTTCATCAGGCACTCTATCTATCAGATCTAGGCCCTTAAATCTATTTCTCACTTCCACTGTATAATCATAAGGGATTTGATTTAGGTCATACCTGAATGGTCTAGTGGTTTTCCCTACTTTCTTCAATTTAAGTCTGAATTTGGCAATAAGGAGTTCATGGTCTGAGCCACAGTCAGCGCCTGGTCTTGTTTTTGCTGACTGAATAGAGCTTCTCCATCTTTGGCTGCAAGGAATATAATCAATCTGATTTCAGTGTTGACCATCTGGTGATGTCCATGTGTAGAGTCTTCTCTAGTTTGGGGTAATTATGAATAAAGCTGCCGTAAATCTTTACATACAGGTTTTTGTGGGGACACAGTTCTCACTTCTCTTGGTAAATGCCTAGGGGCGGTGTTGCTGGACTGTCTGCCGAGTGTGTGTTCGCAACACAGCAAAGTACTCGAGCCAGTTGCCCCCGTCCTCCCACCAGCACTTGATGTTGTCCACAAGCTGACTCCAAACGCAGTTTAAAATAGTTGCTGATGATGAGCAGAGTTTGTTTTGTTTCCTAAAAGCAAGGCTTCTGTGGGCTTTAGATCTATTCAAAGAAGTTGATAATGAGATAAATTCTTCTGGGTAATTGCACTCTTAAATTATGGCTTTTCCCCTCTTATTATGTAATTAAAACTTTACCGCTAACATCTTCAATACTGAAGCAGTAAGTAGGCTAGCAATTGATCCTGTGCTCAAGGGATATTTTTAAACATTCAAATGAGGTTATATTTTCATTAAAAGGAAACTTTCATCTTCCTTAATGTTGTCTTGAAAAGAATGTGAAGATTCCTATGCTCTGGGGAAAACCAAACCCAAAATTGGAACAATGGTAACCTTGGGCTGCTGTCAGTGCTCTTGTAGGAAATGGTTGATTTTTAAAGTTAGCTCTCCATAGGATGCATATGGATTATCTGCTTCCAGAATTCTGCACGACCAGTTTGCCATCGTCTACTGCAAGTCCACACTGCCGGCTCCGGCACCCTGTACCCTCAGGGTGACTTCTCCCTTCGCCCTCAGCCTGGCTCCATGCTGCACGGCCTGTAACTCCCACCCACACCCTCACATCCACTTCTCCCACCCCCACCCCAAGCAAAGGAAGGCACTTGGAACCATCTTTACTCTACCTAGAATCCAGGCTCCTCCACTTCCCCCAGAAACAATCTGCAGGTTGGCGAAGACAGATTTTTACACTATCATAGAATTCCTTTTATCTTGAGCCACTCTTTTCAGGGGGCTTCCCAGGTGGTACTCGTGGTAAAGAAGCCGCCTGCCAGTGTAGGAGACAAGAGACGTGGATTCGATCCCTGGGTCAGGAAGATCCCCTGGAGAAGGAAGTGGCAACCCACTCCAGTATTCTTGTCTGGAGAGTCCCATGGACAGAAGCGCCTGGCGGGCATAGGGTCGTAGAGTCGGACACGACTGAAGTGACTTAGCACGCATGCACCCTTTCTTAGTAGGGATGTTTGTTTTACTTTGCATAAACGGGCAATCGCTGTATTTTTCCCAAAGCAAAAGAATCATCTGCCCCCAAAGATGACTTCTGGCCCCCAGCTGGAAGTCAGCACAGTGGACAACCACTGAAGCTTTGGAGTTTGGGGGTCACTTTCCCCCTAGTATATCAGGGACAAGAGAACCCATTTTAGATGGAGACCTGAGTCTTTGACTCAGGGATCACTCTGGAAGAAAGATGTTTCCCATATAGGTGGGTCATTGGGGTGTTGTCTCCCCCCGCAAAAAATATTGAAGTTCTAACCCCTGAAACCTGTAAATGTGATCTTATTTGAGGAGTGGGAGGTTCCTGCCTCCTGCCTTAACTGCCGGGGACGGCATTGCTCCCGAGAATTTAGAAGCCCGCACAGGACTACACAGATCCCTCTGCATAATCAACCAGTTCTGTCCTGGTCTTACCTTATCCCCACCTCCTTTTTAAAGACTTCTTTTTTAAAAACTATTGATTTATGTATTTTTTAGCTACACCGAGGCTGTGTTGCCACACAGAGACTTTCTCTGGTTGCAGCGAGCGGGCGCTATGCTGGGTTGCTGTGCGTGGGTCTCTCTCTCACTGCAATGGCTTTTCTTGTTGGGAGCACGGGCTCTGGAACACGGGCTCAGCAGTTAGGGCACACGGGTTGAGTTGCTTCACCGCATGTGGAATCTTCCTAGACCAGGGATCGAACCCGTGTCTCCTGCATCAGGTGGATCCTTATCCACCGTGCCACCAGGAAAATCCATCTTTACATATCCTTGGTGTGTAACGCATGCATGTGAACTCACCTCCACTCCATAGACTTGTCATCAGCCACGAACAGCCCTCATCACCCTCCAGCCCCGCCAGTGCCTCCCAAATAAATCACTCGCCAAATGCAGCCTCAGAGTTCTGCACCCCTCAGGATTTGAAATAGTTCACCTCAGAAAGTCTTAATTCTATTTGTTGGTTGTTGTCTCAGCAGGTGTTATATAAATATTTGATTATTAAAGATAATTTGCATAAATTTTTATATCATGTTAAAGATGAGAAGGAAAGTGCTATAGTTACTGCAAACTAATTTTACTTATTATTCAGAGCACAATGTAATCTGTGGTTTCAAACGAGTGGAGAGAGAGAATGCCCTGGCGGCCCAGTGGTTAAGACTCCGAGATGTCCTTAGATTCTGGATTCCCGTAGGTCAGAGAAGTAAGGTCCCACAAGCCATGCAGGTGGCTAAAAATAAAGAACAGAGAGAGGCCCTGAGTACTGAGTACTGAGGATTCAGTGCTGAGTGCTGAGAATTCGGGGTGCACCCGGCGCCAGACATGGGGTGTGTGAGGTGGGGAGCAGCCGGCACCCTCGTCGATGAACTCAGGACCTGGGGGCGTGACTGAGATGCCCCTGGTCCCAGCTCCCAGGCCACCCCCTCGGTATAGCTTCCTACCCATCACACAGAGGTCCCTGTGCCCAGCTAGACGGCTGGGCCGCAGCCCCCAGATCCTGCGCCGGCCTCAGCTCAGGGGAGGTCGTTGTCCAGAAGCTCTCAGCTCTTTGATATACTGCATTTGAGTTGTTGTCGTTTTTCAATTGCTCAGTTCAGTTCAGTCGCTCAGTCGTGTCCGACTCTTTGTGACCCCATGAATCGCAGCACGCCAGGCCTCCCTGTCCATCACCAACTCCCGGAGTTCACTCAGACTCATGTCCATCGAGTCAGTGATGCCATCCAGCCATCTCATCCTCTGTCGTCCCCTTCTCCTCCTGCCCCCAATCCCTCCCAGCATCAGAGTCTTTTCCAATGAGTCAACTTTTCTCATGAGGTGGCCAAAGTACTGGAGTTTCAGCTTTAGCATCATTCCTTCCAAAGAAATCCCAGGGCTGATCTCCTTCAGAATGGACTGGATTCTTTGTGACCCCATGGACTGCAGCACACCAGGCTTTCCTGTCCTTCACCATCTCCCAGAATTTGCTCAGACTCATGTCCATTGAGTCGGTGATGTCATCCAACCATCTCATCCTCTGTCATCCCCTTCTCCTCCTGCCTTCAATCTTTCCCAGCATCAGGGTCTTTTCTGACGAGTCAGTTCATGGCATCAGGTGGCCAAAGTATTGGAGCTTCCGCGTCAGTATCAGTCCTTGCAGTGAACATTCAGGACTGATTTCCTTTAGGATGGACTGGTTGGATCTCCTTGCAGTCCAAGGGACTCTTAAGAGTCTTCTTTAACACCACAGTTCAAAAGCATCAATTCTTTGGCGCTGAGCCTTCTTTATGGTTCGACTCTTACATCCACACATGACTACCAGAAAAACCATGGCTTTTACTATCCAGACCTTTGTCAACAGAGTGATGTCTCTGCTTTTTAATATGCCGTCTAGGTTTGTCATAGCTTTTCTTCCAAGGATCAGTCGTCTTTTAATTTCACTGCTGTAGTCTCTGTCCCCAGTGATTTTGGAACCCAAGGAAATAAATTCTGTCACTGTTTCAATTTTAGTATTATGTCTCTAGTCCTTTTTATTCTATTATAGACTTAAAAAAAATAATGCCATTGATTTGTTTGAAAATGGGTCACTTATCCTGTAGAATGTTGCACACGCTGGTTTTATCTGATTCCTTCCACAGGCTGTCATTTAACTAGTTCTTCCTACTGTTTCTTCTGTAAAATAATGTTTATATCAAGACGCACAGTTGGATTGAGGTGTAATTATTTTAGGCAGAAAGCTTCCTGGGCGTCACGCCCTACTTGTTTCATCGTGTCACGAGGCCCGTTTATCGGACTGTCTCACGTTTTCCAATGCCTGCGTCCTAGACCGAGCAGTGGATTCAACTGGTCTAACGATCACTCCATTAGAAAGTTCTATTTTTATTTTTGTTTTATGGGAATGTTTTATTATCTTTTCATTCTAGTCAGCAATAAATATTCCATAGGAGGTAAATGCCTCGAAGAAAAAGTAATCTGCATTTTACTTTTCGCATCTCTTCAGTACTCTGTGATCTTTTTACTACGTTTTTATTGAAGAACAATATTGTATGTTGCTGCTGCTGCTGCTAAGTCTCGCCAGTCGTGTCCGACTCTGTGGGACCCCATAGACGGCAGCCCAACAGGCTCCTCCGTCCATGGGATTCTCCAGGCAAGAGTTCTGGAGTGGGGTGCCATTGCCTTCTCCGATATCGTATGTTATAGGTATACAGTATAGTGACTCATAATTTTTAGAGATGATACTCCAGTTAAGTTTTTGTAAAATATTGGCTGTGTCCCCCGTGTTGTACACTGTACTCTTGTGGCTTATTTTATCCCTACCAGTCTGTAGCTCTTACTCCCCTCCCGCCTGTATTGCCCCTCCCTCTGTCCTCTATCCACTTTGATCTCTGTAACTGTGAGGCTGCTTAGTGATATTAACAGTATCTGCATTTTTCTGACTTAGTTTATTTTCATCCATGTTGTTGCTAATGGCAAGATTCCATTCTTTTTTATGGCTAAGTAGTATCCTATTTTACATATATATATCTCATCTTCTTTACCCATTCATCTGTTAACCGACACTTAAATTGCTCCCCTATTTTGGCAGTTGTAAATAAGGCTACTGTGACGTTGCGGCACATGTACCTTTTCAAATCAGGGTCTTTGTGTTTAGAAAGTTTTTATCTTCATGAAGTTCTTTCCTAGGAGTGTCATCTCTTCCTTCCCCCAAAGGTTCATCTGACGGTTGCAGCCTCCACCAGTGAGTCGCTATTATCTCAAAGTGGCGAGTTTTTAAGTTATATCCCTGTGACTCAGACAGTAAAGAATCCCCCTGCAATACAAGAGACACAGGTTTGATCCCTGGGTCGGGAAGATCCCCTGGAAAAGGGAATGGCAACCCACTCCAGTATGCTTGCCTGGATAATCCCATGGACAGAGGAGCCTGGTGAGCTACAATCCATGGGGTCGCAAAGAGTCAGACACGACTGAGCGATTGAGCACACATACATGTTCCCTCTAAAGATGCTGGCTGGAAGTCTTTTGTGAAAACCAAAACCAAAATTGCCCCTCATCACCTCTTGGGCAGGAATCCATTTTAGTGCTGTGGTTACATGTGTGATGTTCAGTCGCGTCCAAGTCTTTACAACCCCATGGACTGTAGTCCACCAGGCTTCTTTGTCCATGGGATTTTCCAGGCAACCATGTTGGAGTGGGTTGCCATTTCCTGCTCCAGAAATGTGTGGTATTGCTTGTTTAGTGTTTACCAAGGTTCCCCTAAAGAAAAGCTTGATTTAAGCACCCAGAACGGCAGAGCGTGGGGAGAACCTGGTCTCTGAGACTATCTGTGGCTCTTCTACCATGGTCTTTCTGAGGTTCCTTCAGTTGCTCAGTCGTGTCCGACTCTTTGCGACCAGGGACTTCAGCACGCCAGGCTTCCCTGTCCATCACCCACTCCCAGAGCTTGCTCAAACTCCTGTCCTTTCAGTCGGTGATGCTAAGTTCCGAGGTTAACGCTTTGATCCTCATTTCCTGCTACATCACCTTGGGCCTTGCTAGAGCAGTTGTACTATTTGAGCTTTGTCTTTAAACTCTGTCTTGATAGTTTCTGTCCTCTGCCTAAAAATATGCAATAGTTTTCCCTATTCTGGGAAAAAAATTCTTCTCTTACACCATAGCACCGAATTCGTCAGCCTGGTGTGTGGATTCCTTCTGACCTGAGCGTACCCATGTCTCCAGCATGGCCACCCTTCATCTCCTTACATCCATGGCTTGGCCCAGTGAAATCCTATTATCCTCCCAAAATGGCCTGTGCACTCTTTCCATAGCTCTTTTATTTATACCTCCTTCTGCCAGTAACATTCTTCCCCATGTTTGTCAAACCCAATCTGTCCCCAAAGGCTCCGTTCAAATGCCACGTCTTCATGAAACCGTTCTTGGTGATCCTGCAGAAGAAAGATATCCTGACTTCAGTCACCCCAAGAAGTAGGTGCCTCTGCAGGTATAATCTATTAAACTTTTAAGAGAATCAACTAAGTAAAAAAAAAAAAAAAAGGATTCAAAGAGACAATAATAGATGTACACGAAATGTAATGAAATAGGAAATAAAGATTAAGGAATAAAGAGAATGCAAGCAGGCCAGCTATGCTGGTGAACCGAGTCACCATGTCTGGGTTATGGATCCACGTCTGAGCTTCCTAATAGCTTGAGAAATTGAGGGAAATGCTTAATTTACGTGCATTTATAAGTGAAAACAAACTTTTCAGATGGCTTTACATGAATGGTGCAGTGGAGAATTTTTTATGGCAACCGCAGAAGTAAATTGCGTGTGACCGTTTCTTACAGCAACATTTGAGAAAAGCGGAGGCAGTTGGGCAAGTGAGGCAACTGGGTCTTCCAGGTGTCTTTGTGGTAAAGAACCTGCTGCCAAAGTGGGGGACTCAGGCTTGATCCCCGGGTCGGGAGGATCCCCTGGAGAAGAAAGTGGCACCCCACTGCAGTATTCTCGCCTGGAAAATCCCACGGACAGAGGAGCCTGGTGGGCTGCAGTCCAGGGGGTCACCAAGAGTCGGACACGACTTAACGACTGAGCACAGCACACGTGCCTCCGGTTATTCAACTCTGAATTTTGGAGAGTATCTAACAAAGATGGTTTACCTGCTTTAATTTATTTAAAAAGTTTTTTTTAAGGTACCCAAATATAGAGCTAATATAACAAACTCCTAGTTTCAACAATTATCCACATTTTAATTTGCTTATTTTTAATTATAACAGTATTAAGCACACATAAAAAATCAGAGAATACCAAAAGACATTAAATTCAAAATCCCTTCTACCTTTTACCCCAAGATAACCACTCTCACAATTTCTTGAGTATCCTTTCAGAAATGTTCTGCGTACCTATTATGTACATTTGTCCTTTTGAAAGTGTGATCATACTGTTTTTATATGTTTTTCCTACATACTGTTTTTCACCTTTAAAGCTGGTAATACACCTTGGAGAGCCCTGTCTTCATCTATAAACGCACTTCATTGGTTTATTAATACACCTTGGAGAACCCTGTCTTCATCTATAAATGCACTTCATTGTTTTATTAATAAGAGTAGTCACTCTTATGTGCAATTCCTCATCTTTCTTTACAAATATTAACTTTTTTAATCCTGCCAACGGTTCTACATAGATTAAAATGTAATCCCATTTTACAGATGGGGAAGCTGGAGGGGGAGGTAAAGTAACGCTCCTGGAGTTACACAGCGGCCGAGTGTCAGACTCTGTGTTCTTCGCCACCACACTCGCCTGCCTCTATGCAACGCAGTGCTGTGTAGCTGTGTGGTATCCACTGCGTGGACCTAATTGTTTTATTTCTGTGGGTGGATGTTTAGGTTTCCAATTTATCTTGCTGTCATAAGCCATGTTGCTGTGACTTCTATTTAAACACAGAGATTTGAACTTGTATTTATTGCCTCTCCCCCTGAAACCCACCATGGTGACAATAAAAGTATGTGTGCTCGTGTGCTTACACACACACACACACACACACACACACACACACACACAGATAACAGGCAAAGCAGATGAAAGCACCAACATTCAGAAGCTGAAAAGCATATGACTGGCTGCAGATGGTGGGTGACTGGTAGCAGATCAGAAAAAGTTGAGACCTTTGTTGGTAGTGGGGGAACCAAGAGGCAGGTCTGTTGGTGTTTTGGAATCCCAGAAAAGCTCAGGCACTACAAAATCGAAGGATTTTGGTTCTCTCAGAGGTCCTGGAACTGATCCGCCCAAGGATTCTGAGTCACTGTCATGACTGTAGGGAAGGATTCCATAAGGAAGATATAAAAGGCATTGATCATTAAAAAAAAAAAGGCAAATTCAACTACACTGAAAGAATGTCTCTTCATCAAAAGACATCATAAAGAGAGTTCAAATGAAAACCAGACGGGAAAAAATTTGAAATACATGTAGCTAATGAAAAACTAGTATTCAAAATATATGAAGGATTTCTGGCAATAAGAAAAAAATCTAGTAAACAAAACATTACTTTAAAAGGAGAAAATCCAAAGAGTTGATCAATATGTCAAAAGTGACCCAATGTCACTTTTCATCAAGAAAACACAAAACTAAAGTGGGAGATCGTTACATACCCGACAGATGGGCAGAGTTTGAACAGTTCTAACAGTCTCAGTTGTCGACGACACAGAGGGGCGGGTACTTTTTACGTTGTGCTGGGGATGGGAGTCAGGGACCCCCACCGAGGAGAGCAGTTTGGTGTCAGGACAAAGCTGAAGAGATGATTCCCCGGGACCCAGAGTTCAGCATCAGCTGTCCACCTAGAGACACCTTTGCAGACCAGCACCAGGACACACAGGCAAAGAGGCTCCAAACACCATTCCTCAAAACAGTCCCAAAGTGCAAACAACCCAAATGTCCGTTAACAATAAAGGACTGGCAGAGTCCTTCCGTGGGACACTGTGACGGTGAGACTGAATATACACTTCACACAATAATATGGGTGAATCGCAGAAAAGGGTTGAACACAAGAAACAAGACACAGAAATGCAATATGGTACCACACAGATTCTTTTAAAACAGCTGATAAGAGCTGAGAAATATTCTGGTAACTTTTGTTTTTATCTGGTTGAGCAAACTCCTAGACGTGAGTTTGCACTAACTGAAGGGCAGGGGAGCCTGGAGTCCCACGGTCCCTGGGGCCGCAGAGTCAGACACGACCTAGCAACTAAACAACAAGTTGAGCACAACACAAAATCCAGAATCCATCAAAGAAATACTGCAAAACATGGAGCCCAAGCTGCACCTTAGGTTCCATGGGCCCTTCCCAGCATCTCTGGGAATCCCCGAGCTCAGGAGGTCTCCCGCCCCCTGCCCCCAGGCTGGTCCTGCTGATTTGGCTGCTTCCCAGAGCTCTTCTCATCTCTCCACTGCACAGCCCCAGGGCAGGGGCCCAGTGGGCTTCCACTGTCCAGTCCCTCCCAAAAGAGACCTCTCCGAGGCTGCACGCCTGTGTGTCTGTGTGTGTCCAGGCACAAGCACAGCCGGCCTGCTGCCATGCGGTTGGGTGGGCGGGAGGGTAGGCAGACCCCTGGTTCAGACTTGGGGTCATGGTGCTGTCACCTAAAGCCCTTGTGATCTTTCCCTTTTGCACTTGAATTGTCAGCCCCCAAACAAGCATAGGAACAGAACATACAGGCTGTCTGAGAAGTGATGTAAACCACCCGGGGTGCCAGGCACAGCCTGTAACCCTAATGTGCCTGTTGTCCCTTCAGTCGGCTCCCACTCTGTGACCCCATGGACCGTAGCCCGCCAGGCTCCTCTCTTCATGGGATTCTCCAGGCAAGAGCACCGGAGCTGGTTGCCATGCCCTCCTTCGGGGGATCTTCCCACCTAAGGACAGAGCTCCATCTCTTAGGTCTCCTGCGTTGGCAGCTGGGTTCTTTACCAACAGCGCCGTGTGGGAAGCCCAAACACCTAATAAACAGTATTCTTAGCACCTGCAGAGTACAGATACCTAAGTGAACAGAACCCGGGCCTCCACAGCGGGCTTCCCGCGGGCGGGCGGGCTCCCCGCAGCCTCTCTTGTCCTTCCGCTCACTCCATGGCCTCCCCTGCCCTGGCCAATCGTCTCTCCAGGCCGTGCCTCTCCGTCTCTGGACTTGCTTTGCCTCTACCGCCGACTGGGTCCCGTTGGGCGCGGTGCAGCTCCCAGCCCCGGGCCGTGCAGCAGGGCCGAGCCCCCTCCGCGCACAAGGCCGCCCGGGGTGGGCACAGGCGGCCAGCCGCTCCGGCCCCGCCCGCACCTCCCGGCCCTCTGCGTGGACCGAGCGGGGGAGGGTTTATTTTCCGGTGGAAATGAGTGATGGCACTGCCTTCGGAGAGGGGCCACCGTCCCCCGGGGCTCTAAATAAAGTGCGCTCTTGCTTATAAACGAGCCCGTCCAGGTCCTGCTTGACGGGACCCACTGTTTTCAGCTACCCAGCCCCCCGGGGGCGGTGACGCTTCCCTCGTCCTGCTTCTGCATTTCCAGCTCCCACCCCTCCGGTCCTTGGGAGGAGGAGGCACTCTGTGGAGCCCCAGGCTGCCCAGGCCTGAGGACGGGCTCCGGGTGGGGCTCACACCTGACCTGAAGGCACAACGTCCCTCTCTCTCAGGAGAGGGGGCTCCTCACCCAGGAGCCTGGGCGCTCCCACCCGCCCGCTGGGTCCTGTGATTAACGGCCCAAACCACAGGCATGTCTCCGCATGTTATTTTTTTGGACGTTTTTTTCCTGCTGTAAACTAGAAAAGGACCTCGAGCCTGGGAGATAAGAGAATTCATTTTGTAAGCAGCAGGCCTCTGGGAAAAGATGTGACGGCGTGATGGGAGAATCGACAGGTCAGAACACTTGCTTGAGAAGCCAACCAGGCCGTGTCTCCGAGCAGGTGTGGGTTTGCTCACGTTCAGGAGCCAAACGTGCCCCGTTACTGCATCGCTTTTTCTAAATCAAATTAAACGTGACCTTGAGCCTCCGCTTGACAAGGGCGGTGAGAAGTTCACTACTAGCCCGGGTGTGGGCCGCCCCTCTGCCTCCCCGAGGGGATGAGAGTCTGTCCGGAAAAGGTGGGGAGAGGCCTCAGCTTTTCCGTCGCCAGTGACGGTGCCCTGGCCGCTCCCTGCCTGCTGTCGCAGCCGCGGGGCCCTCAGCGGGGCCGCCGCGTCCTTCCTGACCAGAGCTGCGCGCGGAGGTCTTCAGCCTGACGGCCAGCGCCTTCTGTCCTATCGGAACATCCGCCTGGGTGCCGCGTGGGGAGGGGCTGGGAGAGGAATGCACCCCGCTGGGCTCCGGAAATCTAACTCGGGGGTCACGGCCACTCCTCCTTTCCTCAGCGCCCTCAGTCTCTGGGCGGAGGAGTAATGGTCCCCGGGCCTTCCCACGTGCGCTCGTGGTAAAGAACCCGCCTGCCAGTGCAGGTTGACTGAGACTCGGGTTCGATTCCTGAGGAGAGCAGGGCAACCCACTCCAGCATTCTTGCCTGGAGGATCCCATGGACAGAGGGGCCTGGCGGGCCACAGTCCGTGGGGCATAAAGCGGCGGACACGACTAAAGTGACTTAGCATGCACACGAGATGCCCTCATTCTACTTTCGACCTGGAAGTCCTCCATGTGCGTCTAATTCTGACTCCCATACCTGGGTGGAGGACAGTCTCTCTTGCTCTCCAGGGTGACTCCTCGAGATATCTGGGCCTGACCCTGTTCCATTCCTCAGCACCAAGTTCAGAAACATCCCTGGACCAGGCTGTGCTAACCTGGATCTGAGGATGCCATACAGCACCCTGTGTAACTCTGAGGTGGGTCGGGGCCCCCGGCACAGGGAAGCCAGTCTCCAGACATACCCAGGTTAGGCTACCTGCGCCCTGCCATAGCCATATGTAAATGGTTAGGTTTCCAGAAGGTCTCACGTGACCCTCCTTCTCTCAGACCAAAGGTGCACACCTTTCCCCCATGAGGACCTAATGATCTAGAGCTGGTCTGGCCATTTAAATCTAACTGATGTAAAATCACGTTGAGGATTCATCTGCTGCGCGGCACTAGCTGCATTTCAAGTGCTCAGAAGTCGTGTGTGGGTAGTGGTGCCGTATGCTCGCCGGCACCAGCCATCATCTCCACCTTCTGCGGCACAGCGTTGATCTCGAAGGTTGTGCCTGTGTCATTGATGTTATTCAGTTGCAATGTTGTGTCTGACTCTGTGACCGCGTGGACTGCAGCATGCCAGGCTCCCGGTTCTCTGCTGTCTCCTGGAGCTTGCTCAGATTCGTGTCCGTTGAGTTTGTGATGCTGCCTATCTTATCCTCTGTCACCCTCTTCTCTTCCTGTTCTCAGTCTTTCCCAGCATTAGGGTCTTTTCCAATGAGTGGGCTTTTCGCATCAGGTGGTCAAAATATTGGAGCTTCAACTTCAGCATCAGTCTTTTCAATGAATATTCAGGGCTGATCTCCTTTAGGATGGACTGGTTGGATCTCCTTGCTGTCCAAGGGACTCTCAAGAGTCTTCTCCAGCACCACAACTCAAAAACATCACTTCTTTGGCATTTAGCCTTCTTTGTGGTTCAACTCTCACATCCGTACATGACTGCTGGAAAGACCATAGCTTTAACTAGACGGACCTTTGTCGGCAAAGTAATGTCTCTGCCTTTTAATATGCTGGCTGGGTTTGTCATAGCTTTTCTGCCAAGGAACATATGTCTTTTAATTTCGTGTCTTTGATAGCATATCTGATTTCCCACAGGTCTCCTAGCTAGGTTGACCTCCTTGATCCTCTAGAGATGAAATCCTGTTGCAATCATACAACCATCTCTGTATCTCTTCTGGTCTGAAGTCTGTGAGCCTGTGTTAACATTTGCCACCAAAACATCATGCTTCATTTTTTGAGCACTGGCTCTTCTGACATTTTTGCCAAGTTTATATTTTATGCATTGTATTTCCTTTCTCAGTCACAGTGACAAATGAAAAATTGTCAAAATTGGAAGAAAAATGTACAAAAACTAAAAGAGAGCCGTTGGAGAGATGCATTAGCTCGAGGTGTGGGTGCTGACTGGGCGACCTCCTGGCCGTTAGACAGCCATGGGGATGAGTTTGGTTATTAATGAGGATATCGTTTATGATAAAAAGGTTGTGACAGCAAGCGTTACAAGCAGTCATTATATGCCAGCGTTGGCTAGACACACGTTAATCGCTGCAGCCAACATAATTGATTTCAATGTCTTCACAGCTTGATACTCAAATAAATTGGTAGTTGATGAAGCCATAGGCTTTGAAGATTTCAATCTAGAGTGAAAAATCTATAGTCCTGGTAGAAGGTCATCACACTGGGTATTTTTTCCTTTTTCCTGCCTGTGCTGGAGGACTCATCAAAGCATCTCAGATTATAGAAGTTGCCTTCTCCAGGTGATTTTCAGGGAGGCAGACCCTGTTCTAAAAGACTCCTTTCAGCTATTCAATTAAATCCTCCTTGAAATGTATTCTTGTTAGTCAAGTAGCAACATCGTTATTGTGCAGGCAGTTCCCCAAGGATCCCCTTTAAGGATATTTCTGGGAGTCAGTTCCTTGAAGAGGTAGCTCTTTAAAAGTTATGCTCAGACTCCTAGAATTTCCCTGAAAAACCACAGGAGCATATTCCTGGCAGGGCTTTGGCATTACAGCGCGTGATGGCCGTGTAACTAATAGCTGCCACCTGTCGTCTTATGCAGACAAGTGCTTGCATGCTGTAGGAATTTAAATTGAAATTCAGAAATATGGCTGGTGTGATAATGAAAAGGTTCTGGCAGAAGCGATGTGGAGCCCTTGACAATCACAGTTGAGGAAATCTGCTGAGATGGCTGAAACATCAGTTATGAAATAACCTTCCAACTTGACATTTTTGGAATTTCCTATTTTCCAGCCTTCCAAAAGGGAAGACAGATTGCTCTAGTCATCAGGCGTATCTCTTAGTATGTTCAGTATATTGAGAAGGTACCTTCCAGACAAGAGAGAAGCAAGCGGGTGTGGGTCCTGGTCAAGCTCTGCTGTGAAAGCAAACTCTTCTGGCCCAAGTTTCCAGCCTTTTATGAGGCATGAGATGGAGGTTAAATACATTGGATCGATCATTTATTCCTGCATTCGCTCAATTATTTATTTATTCAGTTGATTCTCTGCTTGTGGGAGAGTGGCATTTCCCCTCCCCGACAGCCTGCCTTCCTCTGCTCCTGTCCTCATGAGGAGCATCACTGTTTTTAAACTTTTTAAATGGAATATCTAGGAAGCAAGTTTTTAAAAGATACTGTACATTCTGAATTCATACTGATATTTGCAATTCAGAATTGGGCTCATACAGTTTTTGCTTCTTTGACTTTTCATGTTCTTTTCTCTTATACTGAAAATCTTGCTTCCTAATGACATTAGTATAATTCCTTACTTGTTTTATTCTAGAAAACGTTCAAAATATTGGTTCAAAATAACAATACCACATCATTACCAACAATATGGTTACTGAAAATACTTTTAAGATTTCTTCTGAGGTCTTTTGTTCTGATTTCTGTTTGTTGGCATTTAGGAGTTCATAGGTATATGTATGGGGCTTCCCTGATGGCTCAGTGGTAAAGAATCTGCCTGCAGTGCAGGAGACGCAGGTTCGATCCCTGCTCGGGAAGATCCCCTGGAGGAAGCAATGACTCCCCACTCCAGCATCCTTATCTGGGAAATGCCATGGACAGAAGAGCCTGGCGGGCTCAGTCCATGGGGTTGCAAAGAATCGGACACAACTGAAGGGACTGAGTACACAGGTGTATGTGTGTGTGTATACTTACGTGTGTGTGTGTGTATACTTACGTGTGTGTGTGTGTGTGTGCTGTGGCTGCTGATGAGGCGCTTCAGTCGTGTCCGACTCTATGCGACTCTATGGACAGCAGCCCACCAGGCTCCTCTGTCCACAGGATTCTCTAGGCAAGAATACAGGAATGGTTGCCATTTCCTTCTCCAGTATACATGTATACATACCATAATATAATAATTGTGTCTTAAAGTCAGTTGCAAAGACGACTCTCCGTGTGATTAACCGTTAGGGTCAGTTGTTTCCTTTTACTTTTGAGTTTGTGTTTTTTCCCCATTTTGGTTTAATTTTGCTTTTGTGTTGTTAAATATATACATAGGTAAAGGTCATAACTATAAACCAAGCGATCTTTTAAATTTAATTTTTACACTTTATTGGAGGGTGACCGGTTTATGCCATGTCGGCTTCTGCCCTACTGCAATGGGAATCAGCCATAGGCACGTGCGTGCCCCGTCCCTCCAGAGCCTCCTGCCCACCTCCTGCCCCGTCCCCTTCTCTGGCGGGCACAGAGCGCGGGCCAGGCTCCCTGCGTCACAGCAGCTTCCCCCACTGTCTGTTTAACATGTCACTGCCCCATCCCGCTCCTCTGGCTGGCAGAGAGCACGGGCCGGGCTCCCTGCATCATAGCAGCTTCCCCCGCTGTCTGTTTCACATGTGGCGATCTGTGTGTTCTGGAGCCACTCTCTCAAGCCATCCCACCTACCCTCTCCTTCCCCGCTGGGTCCACAAGTCTTCAAACAAGATATCTCAAGGAAAGTCCGGCTGTCATTCCTGTTCCCTCTCTTGTATCCCTGTTCCTATCATAATATGTTTTGGGGGGCTTTGATGTCCCCTTCAGTTTTTTGATATAAGAAAACATGTACCTGAATATATATGAATATATTTTTCATTATTTTCCCTCTTAGAAAAAAAATAATTACATACATTTCTGCAGCTCAGCTGCACCTAGAAACAGCTCCCTCTCCGTGTCAGAAGAGACCCTCCTTCCTTTCTGGCTGCCAGCATTCGAACATGGGGACTGCTCTAGTGTTCTCGTGTCTGTCCCTACTGATGAACATTTGGGCTATTTCCAGTCTTTTGCTTTTATAAGTGGTATTATAGTGAAAAGTCTTGTGCATATTCATTTCTTATTTTTGAGAGCAGATCATTGGAATAGATTCTATAAGCTGAATCAAAAGGTAAATGCATATGGTTTTGCCAGCTATTGCTAAATGCCCACCTATAGAGACTGTACTGCTTAGCATTTCCACCAGCAATGAGTTTGTTCTCCCCTCTCCTTTTGGATTTTTGCCTAAGGTAGTGGAAAAATAGTCTATTAGTGAAGCTAAATTTTTATTTCTTTTTCTATAATCTATATACTAAGAATTTAATTCCAAAGGAACAGAACTTCTTTTGGACAGTAGCACCTTTGAGGTTGTCAAAGCAGAAAAATCGCCACCTGTCTACATTTAGTTCAGTTCAGTTCAGTTCAGTCGCTCAGTTGTGTCCGACTCTTTGCGACCCCATGAATCACAGCACACCAGGCCTCCCTGTCCATCACCAACTCCCGGAGTTCACTCAGACTCATGTCCATCGAGTCAGTGATGCCATCCAGCCATCTCATCCTCTGTCGTCCCCTTCTCCTCCTGCCCACAATCCCTCCCAGCATCAGAGTCTTTTCCAATGAGTCAACTCTTCCCATGAGGTGGCCAAAGTACTGGAGTTTCACCTTCAGCATCATTCCCTCCAAAGAAATCCCAGGGCTGATCTCCTTCAGAATGGACTGGTTGGATCTCCTTGCAGTCCAAGGGACTCTCAAGACACTTCTCCAACACCACAGTTCAAAAGCATCAATTCTTTGGCACTCAGCTTTCTTCACAGTCCAACTCTCACATCCATACATGACCACAGGAAAAACTATAGCCTTGACTAGACGGACCTTTGTTGGCAAAGTAATGTCTCTGCTTTTGAATATGCTATCTAGGTTGGTCATAACTTTCCTTCCAAGGAGTAAGCGTCTTTTAATTTCATGGCTGCAGCCACCATCTGCAGTGATTTTGGAGCCCAAAAAAATAAAGTCTGGCACTGTTTCCACTGTTTCCCCATCTATTTCCCATGAAGTGATGGGACCGGATGCCATGATCTTCGTTTTCTGAATGTTGACCTTTAAGCGAACTTTTTCACTCTCCACTTTCACTTTCATCAAGAGGCTTTTTAGTTCCTCTTCACTTTCTGCCATAAGGGTGGTGTCATCTGCGTATCTGAGGTTATTGGTATGCTATTGAATAAAGAAGTTTTTCCTACAGATGGGCTTGAATTGTCAAGCTCTCATTCAGAGTAGCCCAGCCACAGGGTGTGTGTATAAGTGGAATAGCTGAAAACCACGATTCAGGAAGGCCCAGAGAGCTCTTTTGATCATGTGCCACTGAATATCTTTGGAGACATTTATACCCATCAGATAATCCACGGATACTTATTGAGAAGACTGAGCTTGCTCTGGAGTTAGAAGTTCTTGGCACAATAAAGGAAACTGTGGTTGATACTGAAGAATTAACTGGGCAAAGATCATGGTGCCTGCAGTGAAAACCTGATGAATTTCTTACTCTTAAAATCTCCATCTCATCTTGTGTATACAAAAGAACTCCAGAAGGAATATTCACAACGTATTACATATATTACCTGTCTGGATTTCAAGACTGAATAAATGCTAGCAAAAATACAGATTTGTCTTTTCCTTTCTTTTTGTTTATTTTTGATCAGTTAGGGCACTCAGTGCTATAAAGTGGGTCTGGTAAGTGGGGAATTGACTTTATAGAAAGGGACAATGTCACATGTTTACAAAGAAGCACTCACTGAGCACTTAATTTCACCAGATTGCCAGTTAGTGTGCTACCGATTTACTGAGAATTCAACATTTAGTGCTGAGCTTCTGTGGCATGAAGCCATGCTGGAAGCTAGGCATACAGAGATGACTAGTGCATGGTTCCTTCCCTAGAGGGATTTACCGTGTGATGGGGGGCACTCAGAGTCGGACACGACTGGAGTGACTTAGCAACAGCAGCAGCAGGGGGGACCGACAGGTAAATTCTATTATAAATTAACAGAACCTCTGACATGGGACCATTCAGAATGTGTAGTCATTTTTTACATGGATTCCACTAATAGAGTTTACTCTTTTTCTTAGACACAGCTTTCTGGAGTTAAGATTCACATACCGTAGAATTCACCTGTTAGGAGTGTACAGTTCAGTGTTATGTGTGTTTGTGCCCACGCAGAATGCGGCAGTCATCACCACAGTTGATTGTAGGACATTTTCATCACCATGAAAAAGAAACCCAGCATCCTTGAGCAGTCACCCCTCATTTTCCTCCAACCAATTCCCTGGCCCTAGGCAGCCACTAATCTTTCTGTCTCTAAAGATGTGCCTTTCTGGATATTTCAGAGACGTCGATGGAAATGAGACCATATGATACGCAGTCTTTTGTGACTGCCTTCTTTCACTTACGAACAGCATGTTTTCAAAGCTCCTCAGTGTCGTAGCATGTACTGGTACTCCCGTCTTCTTTTGGCCAAATAATACTCCACGGTGGATAGGCCACACTTTCTGTTGTTGTCTACCATTCTTTCATTAGGGTGAGATTTATATACAGTGAAATGCACAAATCTTGTGTGGCCATACCACGTTTTGTTTATCAGCCGATGAATATTTAGGCTGTTTCTGCTTTGGGGCTATATATAATGCTGTTAGGGCTTCCCTGCTAGCCAAGCAATAATGAACCCACGTGCCAATGCAAGAGACATGGGTTCGACCCCTGGGTTGGGAAGATCCCCTGATCTCCTGGAGAAGGAAATGGCAACCCACCCCAGTATTCTTGCCTGGGAAATCCCAGGGACAGAGGAGCCTGGTGGGCCGCAATCCATGGGGCACAGAGGAGTTGGATACAACTCAGTGACTAACCAACAGTGAGTGATGCCGCTAAGAATGTTCACGTGCAGGCTTCTGAGTGGGCACCTAGCAGAATTGGCTTCCCTGGTGGCTCAGATGGGAAAGAATCTGCTGCAATGCAGGAGACCCAGGTTCGATCCCTGGGTTGGGAAGGAGAAGGGGATGGCAACCCACTCCAGATTCTTGCCTGGAGAACCCCATGGACAGAGGAGCCTGGCGGGCTGCAGTCCCTGGGGTCGAAGAGTCGGCTAACGCACACACACACCTAGTGGGGATACTGAGTTTAGTCTTTTGAGAAACAAGCTCACTCAGGGAAGGAGGGCGTCTTCACAGCCACAGTATTAAGCATTCACACAGTGGTGCGAGTGCGGTCGGTTCTCAGCTCCTGGCTCCAAGCTGCGTCCTGTGGATTGTCCGCGTTTGGGGACTGGGAGGGGCCTGTGCCTCAGAAGCCTTCTGCCCGGGGCTCACTGCCCCTCCAGCCCGTGCTGGAAGCCTTCTGCCCGGGGCGCGCTGCCCCTCCAGCCCACGGCCGGGATGCGATGCTATCCAAGGCGCATCTCTCCGTCTTGTTTCCACGGTTGCATGAGAGCCTGTCCAAAACCCACACACCCGAGCTCCGCGACTGCCCTGTCTGTTGATCTACTGGTGATCCTGAGAGACGGGAAACTGTGGAGAGTTTGGCACCACCTGGGCCTGGCGGCCGCCTCAAGCTAAAGCCTGCCTAGTGACGGAGTCTAGCCTTTCACCAGGAATGAACACTTCCTCGTCTGTCTGTCCCAGATTCCCCTTTTCCTTAAATGGTGACATCGTACTGGTCATCGGGGTTGTCGTTTCTCTGATTGACCTGCCTCTTCAGTCACCACCTCTGTGTTCGCTCCCAGCACCCCCTGCCCCCCAAACATGGTTCATCCGAGCCATGAGGATGAGGAACTCAAGAGGTTAAAGCTGGGGGGCCCCTCCTCAGGGCTTCACCTCTCGAAGCTAACTTTATTTTTCATTTCCCAGCAGAAAGATCGTTTTCCATGATACGGAAACAACAGCACTATTGAGGGGCCGAATTGAAGTGGAGGCGTTCGTCAGCACCTCAGCAGTATTTACACCGTCCCTCGGGGCTGAATTGAAGTGGAGGCGTTTGTCAGCACCTCAGCAGTATTTACACCGTCCCTCGGGGCTGAATTGAAGTGGAGGCGTTTGTCAGCACCTCAGCAGTATTTACACCGTCCCTCGGGCCGGGGAGCGGCCTTCCTTGTTCCTTGGCTCTGATGGATCAGCAGAACCCCTGGGATTGGCCACAGCGGGTTTCACACAGCCTGATCCCTGGAATCTTCAGAGCTTCCTGATGTGGCGCTTCAGATCCTGGTTCCTCTTGGGTGGTTGGCCCCAGGGAAGTCCCCTGAGGACTGCTTCCCCGTGGGCGATGTCTTTGAAGGGTTTCTGTGAGGTGAGGATGTCCCCTCTGCTCAGGGGGCCCTAGGGCGACCCTCCTTAGCTACCACCACCCGCTTCTCCCAGGCTTCCTTCTCCCTCTTGGGCACTGCAACAAGGAGCTCAGCTACCCATCTTTCTGGTTCCCTTGCAACTCTAGATAAACTTCAAAATATTTTTTAAGGCGTCCAAGGCAATTAAGTGCTGATAACCGCAGGAATCTTCCCCAGGTGGCTCAGTGGTAAAGAACCCACCTGCCAATGCAGGAGACACAGGAGACATGGGTTTGATCCCTGTGTTGAGAAGATCCCCTGGAGGGGGAAATGGCAACCCACTCCAGTATTCTTGCCTGGAGAATCCCATGGATAGAGGAGCGTGGTGGGCTACAGTCCATGGGGTCACTAGAGTCGGACACGACTGAGCCACTGAGCAGGCAGGCAGGGGTCACATCTTCAGCTTCATGGGACATATAATTTTTATTATTACGATTTTTACATCGATGCAGCTCTTTACAGATCAAAAGCACATTCGTGTGGCTTCCAAGCTTATAGAGGCTGTTGTATATGAGTGGATTTTGATTCAGCCATCACAGGGCATCAGTGTGGAATTTTTTTTCAGTTTTGATAAAGCCTAGGGAAACGCTGCGATGAATAAGGTAGTTCACAAGCCCACTCTTGTGTGTTTTGACTCATGAGTAGTCTGGTTCTGGTTCTACAGCCATTTGGATGCGGGGCTTCCAAGCCCCTTTGGAGCCGCCCTCGCGGAGGGACTGGGTTGAGTTCAGGATCTTTATCGGTATATCGCCCCCTGGTGGCCGAAAACAAAATGCGGGCGTGTTGAGATGGGTTTGGACCATTAGGTGTCAGTCTCTGCCCCTCCACCTGGGCTGCTCTTCTTGGGAGTCAAAGACCGGGGAGAGGGAAAAAAACAAAACTAGACTGGTCAAGAAAAATCCACCAGGAATACTGTGAAAAATGTAAAGGTAGTCCAACGTGAGCTTTGGAATCATAAATTTGAATCTAAGTTACAGCTTCACCACCAAAGAGCTATGTGATTAGATATGTGGAAAACTCAGCAGTGGCCTCAGGACTGGAAAAAAGGTCAGTTTTCATTCCAATCCCAAAGAAAGACAATGCCAAAGAATGCTCAAACTACCGCACAATTGCACTCATCTCACACGCTAGTAAGGTAATGCTCAAAATTCTCCAAGCCAGGCTTCAGCAATATGTGAACCGTGAACTTCCAGATGTTCAAGTTGGTTTTAGAAAAGGCAGAGGAACCAGAGATCAAATTGCCAACATCCGCTGGATCATCGAAAAAGCAAGAGAGTTCCAGAAAAACATCTATTTCTGCTTTATTGACTATGCCAAAGCCTTTGACTGTGTGGATCACAAGAAACTAGAAAATTCTGAAAAAGATGGGAATACCAGACCACCTGACTTGCCTCTTGAGAAACCTATATGCAGGTCAGGAAGCAACAGTTAGAACTGGAACAACAGACTGGTTCCAAATAGGAAAAGGAGTATGTCAAGGCTGTATATTGTCACCCTGCTTATTTAACTTATATGCAGAGTACATCATGAGAAATGCTGGGCTGAATGAAGCACAAGCTAGAATCAAGATTGCCATGAGAAATATCAATCACCTCAGATATGCAGATGACACCACCCTTATGGCAGAAAGTGAAGAGGAACTAAAAAGCCTCTTGATGAAAGTGAAAGTGTAGAGTGAAAAAGTTGGCTTAAAGCTCAACATTCAGAAAACTAAGATCATGGCATCTGGTCCCATCACTTCATGGGAAATAGATGGGGAAAAAGTGTCAGAATTTTTTTTGGGGGGGGGGGGGCTCCCAAATCACTGCAGATGGTGACTGCAGCCATGAAATTAAAAGACACTTACTCCTTGGAAGGAAAGTTATGACCAACTTAGATAGCATATTCAAAAGCAGAGATATTACTTTGCCAACAAAGGTCCGTCTAGTCAAGGCTATGATTTTTCCAGTAGTCATGTATGGATGTGAGAGTTGGACTGTGAAGAAAGCTGAGCACCAAAGAATTGATGCTTTTGAACTGTGGTGTTGGAGAAGACTCTTGAGAGTCCCTTGGACTGCAAGGAGATCCAACCAGTCCATTCTAAAGGAGATCAGTCCTGGGTGTTCTTTGGAAGGACTGATGCTAAATCTGAAACTCCAATACTTTGGCAACTTCATGCAAAGAGTTGACTCATTGGAAAAGACACTGATGTTGGGAGGGGTTGGGGGCAGGAGGAGAAGGGGACGACAGAGGATGAGATGGCTGGATGGCATCACCAACTCGATGGACATGAGTCTGAGTGAACTCCGGGAGTTGGTGATGGACAGGGAGGCCTGGTGTGCTGCAATTCATGGGGTCTCAAAGAGTTGGACACGACTGAGCGACTGAACTGAAGTGAAGATAAAATTTTAGTTATTCAAGACTCAGGTTTTTCAAGTGTAAAATGGGAATGACAATACAGACAGCATGTTTGTCCTAAGAATTCAATAAAATAATGTATATAAACCAATTAGCACACTGTCTGGAACACAGAAGACTCTCAGTAAATGATAGATGTCATTATTACATCTGTTTGGAAGGAGAAAATATTTTCTATGAGGACAGCACTTCAGTGTAATCCATGCGTGCATGGATTATCAATAACAAGGCAATGTGGACATAAAAAAGCACAAGGAACAAGAACGCTCCATGTTTCAGCGCAGTAGGATTTATTGAATGACCTATAGAACGGATAGTGTATTAAATAAGAAGGAATCCCAGATAGAGCCTGAGACGTAAGTCTCTATACAGTTCAGGCTGAGTCTCTGTTTCAGTGGAAATGCATAGATGGTGGTAAATGGGTCATATTATTTCCTCTGCACCTGCTAAAAGTAAAGGGCGGTAAGTTAGTGGCAGATACGCACTGGAAGGCTGTTCCAGAGAAGTAATGGGCCTCATTGCCTTTCTCGGGAAATGGCGTATCTTTGAGACCCTGTCTCAGCCCATTGAAATAATAGTGTATGAGAGCGCAGTGCTATCTGCTGCTGCCAGCAGAGCCTCAGACTATGCGGGTCTGGGGATGAGATGCGGGAAGCCCTCTGCTCTCACACTTGTCCCTGGCCCTGGTCTTGAGGGTTTCTGCCTGCTCCTGTCCCTTCCTATTTCTTGTGGGTTGAATGTGAGGACCTATGAACGGGACTGGATCTGGAAACGGGCTCTGTGCAGACGTACTCAAGAGTGATGGTGAGCTCACCCGAGGGTGACCCCAAGCCCAGCAGGACTGGGGTCCTTGTTAGAAGAGCACGAGAAACACACACACGCAGAGTGCGCGTGACGGGGGGCGGGGCGGACTCGGGGAGCACCGAATGCGCTGCCGGAGGCGGGTCTGCCCGCCGCAGTCTGCCCGCTGGAGACCACGGACTGCACAGCCGCCGGGAGAGGCGCGCGCCGCCCCGGCTCCCGCAGGAGGGCGGCCCCGCTGACACCCTCACCTGCCGCGGAGCCCCCAGCATCCGGAGAGAAGGCGCGTCGGCTTTTGAAGCCGCTCGCCGCGGCACCGGATGAACGCAGCCCCGGGAAACGAATACACGGCTTCTGGCGGAGAGGAGTTCCAGCAAGGGGCTGGGTGCTGGGGGTTTATCGGAGCGGTTCTTCATCCCCTGAAATTCTAACCTGATAAAATTATAGTGAGCTGCTCTACACAAGAGACACGAGGGGACTGAACTAATTTGTGTTCAGACCGCACGCAGCAGCAGGTGATGTGCAAAGGGCCTAAACACGTCGGATCTTTGCACCATGCCAGCAGTGGCACCCCACTCCAGTATTCTTGCCTGGAGAATCCCATGGACGGAGGAGCCCGGTAGGCTGCAGTCCATGGGGTCGCCAGGAGTCGGACACGACTGAAGCGACTTAGCAGCAGCAGCAGCCCACCCGGGGTGGGGAAAGACACGGCGTTTTCCTCCTCTGGTGGCTGAGACCAGCTTCTGAAGCCCGGGGTGCGAGGCCACCTGTCTGCCTCTTTCCCTGAGGGTGGTGTTCATGTAATCTCCCACGCGTGATCCTTTACAGGAATTTCCAGGACATCGCCAGGTTCTCTTCTCTCCTTCGCTGCCGTTAATACTTCTGTCCTGGTGCAAACAGGCGCACTCTGCTGCCCTAGTCGAGGTCTTAAATGGGACTCCGGCTATGAGGCTGTGAAACCGCCTCGCTCAGATGAGCCGTCCTGTTTAAATCCGCAGTGTGTTAACTCAGCTGATTCGGATTTAGGAAATGCCCACTCACCCGGTTGACAGCGCGCCTGAAGGGACGCCCTTGGCGGGACGGGCCCCGTGGAAAGTGGGCCCGGGACCTGGGGCCCCTCCAGCACCTGTTAGCGGAGCGGCCGGGATGGAGGAGGGTGTCAGCGCGGCGGTTCTCAGAGGCTCTGACGACGCCAGCGACCGAGCTGTTGTGCCGTCCTGCTTACCCGCCTCCAGCTCTCTGCGACACCCTGGACTGTGGCCCGCCAGGCTCCTCTGTCCATGGGAATCTCCAGGCAAGAACACTGGAGTGGGCAGCCATTCTCTTCTCCAGGGGATCTTTCCAACCTAGAGACGGAACCTGGGTCTCCTGCACTGCAGGCGGATTCTTTACCTTCTGAGCCACCAGGGAAGCCCAGAAGACCACGTCACTTATCCTTAATTCTCAGATTAGATAGACCCTCCGGCTGCTCCCCTCATCAACAGCCTCCTCTGTGATCAAGTTCCTATCACCTCCATCACTTGAAGGACCCCGGATCAACACACAGCCGGACCACACAGTCAGATGGAGGGGAGCGGGAGGAGGCTCTCGGGCCGCGGAGCTGAGCATCGCGGCGCGCTGCGTCGGGCCGGCCTGTGCCCAGTTGGGTGCGTGGGTGGCGGAGAAGGCGCTGTCGGCCCGCGTCGCGGGTGCTGCCTGGGCTGCAGAGAGGGGAGAACCCTTTGTGCCTTAACACCCCGTAGCTCGCTCAGAGGGACCAGCTAAGGATGGGCCGGTTTAATGGGACAGAATTAAGTGCATTTCTGGTCGGATCTGAGCCAACTTCTCGCATCAACATCACTGTAAGTGTTTCGACAGGGGAGTCAGACAGGGTCAGGCTAGAACTTTCTTTATTCACTAAATCGAGTCTGACTCTTTGCGGCCCCGTGGACTCCTCTGTCCATGGATTTCCCAGGCAAGACTACTGAAGTGGGTTGCCATTCCCTCTTCCAGCACATCTCCCTGACTCAGGGACGGAAACCCACACCTCCTGTTTCGCGGAGGACTCTACCGCTGGGTCTCCTGGAAAGCCCTGGAGCCTCCCGCTGTTGTTCATTCTGCTCCATCCAGGGTGAAGTGGACAAGTCTGCTATCAGCCGCCTTTCATTTCTTCCTCTGCATCCCTCTCTTTGCTCTCTCATCAAAACTGCAGGCCCCCTTCTTTCTTCCCTTTTCTCCTCTGTTAAAACTTGATCTGAGGAACATAATTGATTATCAATAACTTTGAGTCAGATCAGTTCTGAGTGTTCATTGGAAGGACTGTTGTGGAAGCTGAAGCTCCAATACTTTGACTACCTGATGTGAAGAACTGACTCATTGGAAAAGACCCTGATGCTTAGAAAGATTGAGGGGAGGAGGAGAAGGGGATGACAGAGGATGAGATGGTTGGATGGCATCACCAACTCAATGGACATGAGTTTGGGCAAACTCCAGGAGTTGGTGATGGACAGGGAGGCCTGGCGTGCTGCAGTCCATGGGGTCACAAAGAGTTGGACACGACTGAGCAACTGAACTGAATTGAACTTTGAGTCAATGGACATTTGTTCACTGCTCTTCCCTAAGTGATATTTCCCTCATTTATTCACCAAGAAGGTGGCTGGACTGTTTTGGAAGTAGGGTCTTCTGCTATCCCTGAGTTCACCCCAGAGGACACGTCCACCCATCAGCTTACGTGGGCTGTTGGAAGTGTGTGACTGTGTTTCAGAAGCCGCTCCCCAGGAACAGGTGGAGGCTTGCGATAGTTGGATACTCACTACCAGATTTCCTGAAAAATAGCAGCAAATACCTGTAAATAAACATTAGAAATGAGACAGACTGTTAGCATTTAACACATTTTTAACACATCGTTTACCAGTTTCTTCCTTCCTTGCCAGTCCTTAGAGTTGCCGAGTGGGCCCTTAAGATTTGGCCCGACCCCACCCCCTAGTGATGAGCCCAGTACTAGGGAAACATGACCTGAATTCAGGCAAGCCTTGTGTGTGCTGTTCTCACTGAAGCCTCCAGATTTCATCCACTGCCACGTCGTGCTCACAAGGAGAGGTAGCTTTAGGATGCTTGGCTTTGACAGCTGAGAAGCAAGGCCAGAAGCTCTCTGCCGTAGCAGCAATTGCTAATACACCCCAGTCTTCCCAATCAGAGCTTCAGGAGGGTCCCTGTGGGAGGACAGGGCATCTTCCGACTGGTCCATTCTCTGAGACACAGCAGAGCAGGTCTCCCAGAAGAAACTACCGGTTACCCTTAAAACTGCTCTGACGCCCTGTTGTCTGACGCCTAAACTACTGCAGAACGTCCCTCCCTGGGGTCCAGAGCTTTGCTGCCTACAGGACAGATCTGTTCTAAATCCTCTGTGTGTATGTACTCATTTAATGATTTTCAGAGTCTGCTGTTGTCTCTATTTTACAGACAACAAAAATGGAGGCTCGGAGAATGAATTGCCCAAGAGCTTGCAGCCAGTAAGGGACAGAGCCAGGATTATCAAAACAAGTCAGTTTTACCCCCAAGACCCCAGCTTTCTCCCCTGAGTCTGACACAGCCTTCAGTGGGCGAGGGTTTGAGGAGACGGCTGAAGAGAGCACAGTCACATTTGCCGATCTAGCTCATAGTGGATTGAGGAGTATTTTGCCTCATTTTAATTTCTGAAGTTTTCTCTTGCCTGTAACAGGAGACATCTAAGTAGTTATGTCATATAAATAGTCGATACTTACATGTCTAGGGCTTCCCAGGTGGCACCAGTGGTAAAGAATCGACCTGCGAATGCAAAAGATGCAAGAGATGCAGGTTCGATCCCTGGGTTGGGAAGATCCCCTGGAGAAGGCACGGCAACCCACCCCAGTATTCTTGCCTGGAGAATCCCATGGACAGAGGAGCCTGGCGGGCTACAGTCCCTAGGGTCGCAGGGTTGGACACTATTGAAGCAACTTAGCACACTAATATGTCTACATATAAGACATATAAGTAGAGACATAGAAGTCTGAACCATACAGATAAATTTGACGAAGACCCAGCTCAGTCCCACGTCACAGCAAATTTCAGAATGGGCGATGCAGCCTGGGTTTCTTCGGGATCGATTCTAGCAGCTTTCTAACGCCACCACAATTGAAAAGTTTTCACTAAAACCCATCACCAGAGAGCACCACACATTTCTGTTGTATTTGATCCTCAAGTTTTGCTTCTGCAAAAATCAGAGGAAAGTGCCAATATGATGGCAAACAGGACTTCTTCGAGTTACCAGGCATTTGTCCAGTTGCTGGCAACTGACTCAGGCATTGAACACTGCAAGTTTCATTTCTTCTGGCAAATTTAACATTGACATCTTCAGTAATTTCTCCTAACACTTCTTTGAATTTGATTTTCTTTTTTATATAAGTGTCCCTTTCCTCACTATTGTTTTTCTTTTGGTAGAAGTAGCTGCACTGTCACCAATGTCTTCACACTCATCTTTCAAGAACAGTCTTAAAGCATCGTGCACCTTGTTCCAGGTGGATCCTGACAGTCTGAAAGTATTCTTGCATGCTTACATAGAACAGCAGAATTGAAGTCACTCCAGGCCACACTTCTGTCTGCAGTCGCCCCCACTGTCAGGGTCTCGCGCCCTGTTTGGGGACAAGCGCCTGTAACTGCGTCCTCCCTAGGTGACAGGTTAACGTCCACGTGAACTATTTATTAAAAGGATAAACACCACAGATGTGCTCATTGAGGCTTCAGTGTATAGTAGTAAACTCCACAGTAACCACAGTCGTTTAGAACTTTGACCAGCTTTTTGGTGAGGAACATTGTATCACCGGGCTTCCCGGTGGTAAAGAAACTGCCGCCCAGTGCCGGAGATGTAAGAGGCAGGTTCCATCCCTGGGTCAGGAAGACCCCCTGGAGGAGGGCCTGACAACCCACTCCAGTGTTCTTACCTGGAGAATCCTGTGGACAGAGGAGTTTGATGGGATACAGTCCATGGGGTCACAGAGTCAGATACGACTGAAGCGACTTAGCACACACACGATGTTGTATCATCAGCGTTTAGAATTGCCGTGCGCGGCGATCACGGGTGGCTGACCAGCTTTTAGACCGCTTTACTAGCGTTCTAATATTCCGTGTAGACAGTGTGCCCTCTTGCACCAGGCAAACTGCCCCCTTGCCTGCCTTTTGACTCACAGCCTTTCACAAGAAGACTGACTGACCTCACCCGTGGGGTGCAGACGTCAGGAACCCCTTCTGTTCCCACAACCCTGTGACTTCTTAGCCTCAAGCTCGCTTTATTGCACAGGATCGGTGTTGTTGAGTCGCTAAGTCATGTCTGACTCGTTTGTGACCCCATGGACTGTAGCCTGTAGGCTCCTTTGTCCATGGGATTCCCCAGGCAAGAACACTGGTGTGGGTTGCCATGCCCTCCTCCAGGGGATCTTCCTGACCCAGGGATGGAACCTGCGTCTCCTGCATGACAGGCGGATTCTTTACCGCTGAGCCATCAGGAAAGCCCCTTGCACGGGATTAAACATGTAAAAACAGAAGTTCCATAGGTGGTTTTTTTTCTGCTCACACCACCCCCTTTACCCGGGAGGGACCGTGGGCATCAGAGCCCAGCTGACATCCTCTGGTCTCATGGCCCCGTCCCCCCAGGCCAGCTCTCCAAAGAGAATATGGGCTTGCTCTCCAGCTCTCCAGACACCCTCTTTTCCTGGCCTCTGGAAAGTAGGGTTCTTGTCCCCTTTTAGCCAGGCATTTGAGATCCTGGCAAAGACGGCTCTTCCTCCCTCTCCCTCACTGCAGACGTTCTGCTGAGTAGTTTCCCGCGCCCCTGCTAGAGCTCTGGGGCTGGCCCTGAGGGCAGGGGCCTGGGCCGCCCCTCCTGGGCGCCTGCAGAAGGGGCCCCTGCAGGAAGGGTCGGCCGCGGGCACCGCCCCTCGGGCGATCCTCGAACCCTGTCCCGGGCACTGCTCGCCCTCCGGGTGAGCGCTTTGCCTTGCTTGGCATCCTCAGAACAGCTGGGCCCTGGGGACGTCGGGGTGGTCCTCTTTAACAGCCAGAGCCGGGTTTCCTGGACAGTGCCCCGCTCATGCACACAGTCCTTTCTGTCATGGCCCTGCCCTCAGACTGTGCAGGAATAATTTCTCGCAGATAACGCCCGTCCTGTTCCTGGTCTCTGTTCCTACCTCCCCTCCGTATCCGCCTCTCGCCAACCTGCGCTGGAAGACTGGGCGGCCTCTTCATTCCCATTTTAGAGGCGGGGAAACAGATGCTGAGAGTTGAAAATTACCCACGGGGGTGCGTGCAGCTGCCCTTAGGGGCAGAACTGGGACCAAAAAACACTCCCACCCCCAGTTTCTTTTTTTAATTAAATTTTTAATTTTATATTGGAATATAGCTGATTAACAATGTCGTGATGGTTTCAGGTGGACAGCAAGCAACTCAGTCATACACATACATGCGCCCATTCTCCCCCAAGCTCCCTCCCATCCATGCTGCCACGCAGCATTGAGCAGAGTCCCCTGTGCTGTCGAGTAGGTCCTCAATGTGTATCCACTGTACTTCATTTTTTAAACTAACGCGTTTATGCAGTATCTACTCTGGCCGCACGGGGGCTCCACTGCCGCGCACGGGCGGCCCTCTGGCTGGGTGCGCGGAGTGCGCACCGCGCGCGGCTCGGGGGCGGCTCGCGGGTCCCCGTCGCTGCGGCCCGCGGGCTCAGGAGCTGGTTCGCGGACTTCAGAGCGCAGGCTGGGTGGCTGTGGGCGCGGCTCAGTTACTCTGAGCAGGTGGTGTCTTCCTGGACCAGGGATGGAGACAGTGTCCCCTGCATCGCGAGGCGGGTTCTTAACCACTGGACTTCCCGGGAAACCCTGTCCGTTTAAAACGCAGCACTGTCCCATCCCCGTTTCTTAATTTCTCCTCCGCCCCGCACTTCAGTAAGCTTAGCCCGGCCTGGCCTAAGCGCAGAACCCTGGTTACCCAAGTGACACCAGGCAGGCACTCAGCTGGGGAGTGTAAGCAGACCCAGCGCCCGCCTCAGACCTGACGACGATTCAAAACCCACTCACCCGCTGAGTATCAGTATGTCTCTAGAAGCACGGAAAAGCGGGGATAGCACACAAATAGCTTGTTTCTACGACTATGTGTATTTTTATGTCAGGCCGTAGACGTCTGTTACCTGTGTCTATAAGCAGCGCATTTAGGAAATGATCCAAACAAAGCTGTACATGAAGCATGACAGCTTTGTGGCACCTGACCCAAGAGTCCCCAGGGGTGTTTGTGGCAGATGGTAACTTAAAAAAAATTTTTTTAATTTATATTAATTGGAGGATAATTACAATATTGTGATGGCCTCTGCCACACGTTGGGCTTCTTCCCAGGTGGTACTAGCGGTAGAGAACCCGCCTGCCAATGCGAGAGACGTAGGAGATGCAGATTCGATCCGTGGGTTGAGAAGATCTCCTGGAGGAGAGCACAGCACCCCACTCCAGTATTCCTGCCTGGAGAACCCCAAGGACAGAGGAGCCTGGTGGGCTACAGTCCATGGGGTTGCAAAGAGGGGGACACGACTGAAGCGACTTAGCACGCGCGCACACATGCACTGCCATACATCTACACGCATCAGCCGTAGGCACACACGTGTCCCCTCCCTCTGAGCCCCCTCGCCCCCGCTCCCCACCCCATCCTTCCAGGTCGTCAGAGAGCGCCGGCTTTGGGTCCCTGCGTCATGCATCTAACTCCCACTGGTGACCGGTCTTACATATGATAATGTATATGTTTCAGTGCTGTTCTCTCAAATCATCCCACCCTCTCCTTTTCCCACTCTGTCCAAAAAAAGTCTGTCTTTACGTCTGTGTGTCCTCTGCTGCCCTGCATGTAGGATCATCAGTACCGTCTTTCTAGATTCCATATATATGTGTTAATCAATGATGTTTGTCTTTCTCTTTCTGACTTCACTATGGATAAGAGGCTCTAGGTTCATCTCCCTCATTAAAACTGACTCAGACGTGTTCCTTTTTATAGCTGCGTAATAATCCGTTGTGTGTATATACCACAGCTTCCTTATCCATTCATCTGCTGATGGACTTCTAGGCTGCTTCCGTGTCCTGGCTGTTGTAAATAGTGCTGCGTGAACTTAGATGATGACTTTATCATGGCTCCCATCCCACTTTGCACAGAGATGTAGCTGCTGAATCTTCCTAACACAGCACCCTGCTCAGTCCCCACATTTCCACACAAGGTTTCAACTGGGTTTTCCATCCCCGTTACAAACTTTGTGCATGTTACTCTAGGAAACGTGAAATAAGTGATATGTGGGTGATTTGCCCTTTCAGGCAGCTGCTCCCTGGTCTCCCTGACCATCCCTTTTCCCCACCCACCGTTCCTCCCCAGGCTCCAGAAAAGTGCCAGGGTTGACGAATTGCCAGGAAGTTCATCATCACGGTTTGAAACAGAAGCTACACACCTGAGATATAGAAAACACTTGCAGGAGGGCCAGCGCTTCACTGTGGAAATGATTTATTTGCAAGGCACGCCTCAGTCCCCGCCACGCCCTGGGCAGCATTCCTGGGGCAGGCGTTCTGGTGAGACTCCAGGCCAGGCCATTGTAAGGCGCCCCACCCCCTTAAGAACTGCAGCTTGAGAAACTATTTCTCAGAGGTATTTGCCGTGTCTGAGAGGACAGAGGCTTGTAGACTGTGTCAAGTTGGTTAGGAATTGTTCATGGAAAAATCTCAGTGGTAGGAGTAAGCGATGAGGGAGATTGTTGTTTTTTAGTTGACAAGTTGTGTTCAGCTCTTTGTGACCCCCTGGACTGTAGCCCGCCAGGCTCCTCTGTTCATGGGATTCCCCAGGCAAGAACACTGGAGTGGGTTGCCATTCCCTTCGCCAGGGCATCTTCCCGACCCAGGGACTGAACTCACATCTCCCGAGTTGGCAAGCGCCTTCCCCACCGCTGAACCCCAGGGAAGCTGGTGGGGAAGGCACAGAGAGGTGCCCCCTGTGCGTCCCCATCCACCACATCCCCTCTCCCTCTGCTTCCAGCTTAGCCTCCCTGTCAACACTGGGTGATTCCAGAGTTAATGATCCTTGAGCCCCATACAGGGTTGAAATCCCACGTCCCCCCAGAACCCAAGTGTAGTCAAGATAAGGATGGAGATGACTGGGCACAGGGGCCCCTCAATCCAGCAAGTGTGTCCTTAAACGAGAGAAGCGCAGGAGCAGGGTCATGTGGCGAGCGAGGTCCAAGCCGCAGAGCACCACCACTAGTGAGCTGCTGCCAGGGGCCCGGGAGAGCCGAGAAAGGATCTTCCCCAAGAGCCTTCCCTGCGAGCGTGGCCGGCCAACCGCGGACCTCTGGCCTCTGAAACCGTGAGAAGAGAGATATCTGTTATTTTCAGCCGCCTGGCTTGTAGTAAGCTGTTACAGCAGCCTTAGGGAGGGATGGCCCTTTCCAAGTGATGCGTCTCTTCCCAGTTCTTTACGTGGTCCCTGCTCTTGGGAGGGACGACATTCAAACCAAGGCAGTGGGTGTAAATACCCTGAGACTGCAGGCTGGGCCCAGTTTCGCTCACAGAGTAGCTGTGGTGCTGGCCCCTGGCAGCGCTGTCAGAGCTGTGGCCCAGCCCCAGGGGGCCGGCTCCAGAGCCTCAGCTTGGCTGGAGCTAAGTGAAGGCCCCCGGCGGCCTTAGGGGCTCAGCAGACGACTTGAGAAGGATGAGGACTGTGGGCTACTACTGGCTGCTGGAAGTAGGGTCATAAAAATGTAAAGCTATGGGATCCTTTTTGCAAGCAATGGTTGCCCAGTGAGAAGGCCCATGCGGGAGGGGAGGGTGAGGGGAGGGTGAGGGGTGCCCTCTTGATCCTTGGCTGAGCAGATCTTTAACAGGTTTAATCACCAGGTGCGGTATTTCACGAGAATGGTCATTGGCTGTGAGGATACAGTTGATCAGGGCATTTTGCCTGAAAAAGGTGCTTTTATTTTTCTTGTTTGACAATTTTCTTTCTTTTTTAAGTTTCATCTTTGGAGCATAGTTGCTTGCCGGTGTAGTTAGTTCCTGCTGTAAACACAGGGGATCGGCGGTGTGTGTACATACGGCCCCTCCATCTAAAGCCCCCACCCATCACCCGGGTCACCACAGAGCTCTGAGCCGAGCCCCGTGTGGCTGGCAGGCTCCCGCTGGCCAGCTGGCTCACACGCGCTTGTGCACACATGTCAGGGTCACTCTCCCGGCCGTCCCAGCCTCCCCTCCCCTCCCTGTCTCCACGAGTCTGTTCTCCATTCCTGCCCTGCAAATAGTTCATCTGTACCATTTTTCTAGATTCCATATATATGGGTTAAAATACGATATTTGGTTTTCTGACTTACTTCACTCTGTATGACAGACTCTAGGTCCATCCACATCTCTACAAATGAAAAGTTTTGTTCTTTTTTTATGGCTGAGTAATATCCCATTGTATTTATCTACCACATTGATCTAGTTTTCAAGGTAGCATTTCTTCTTATTTTTTGAGAGCTCTTGGGTACAACCCATATTTATCTTTGGGCGGTGGGGGGAAGTCCTCAAGTTATCTTGTCGTTTCCTTAATTTACAGTTACCCCTGAAAATAACAGAAAACCACTGGCACCCTATGCTGTATGCTCACATAAACTTAAGTAACTAGTTGGCTAATAATCTTTTATCCCCTTCGGAAAAGAAAAATACCTTTTCTCATAAAGCAGTCTCCATTAATGATGATTTAAATTTCCATGACACTGTTTATTCCCCTCTAGTGGGTGAAAGAGAGGCCATTCTCAGAGCACAGATTCTAGACAGGACCATCACCCAGTGTCTTGGGCTCCCGGCTGGCAGGGGCTGGCATCGGAAGTCCTCAGGAATGGACGGATCAAAAGAAGCAAACGAGAAAGAGGAGGGGGCACTTCCCTGACTGTCGAGCAGTTAAGACTCTGTGCCTCCACCACAGGGGGCACAGACTTGATCCCTGGTCGGGGAACGAAGATCCGGCATGCCATGCTGTGTGGCCAAAAAGTTAAAGAAAAAAAAAGAAAAAGGAGAAGGAGGTCGGGGAGGACAGGACGCCTTCCAGCAGTCTCTGTGCCCTCGGGTTGCTGCATGTTCACCTGCCTTCTTCCCTGACACGAAGCTCCTCTGCCTCTTGGCTCCTCATGTGTCTCTGGGATTGACTCAGAGGCACTGCTCAGGTGAGGAATTTCCGCAGGCCGGCCTGACAGCTAGTAGAGCTCTAGGCAATAAAACGCAGACAGAGGAAGGCCCCGCTGAACGGGAAGAGAAGCCCACGAGGCCTCTGGCCTTTTCCAAGAAGGGCAGCAGATGATGTGCCAAACAAAAGGCAGACCGAAGCCTTGGGGCGGCTGCACCTCCTTCCGAGTGGGTCCACTGTCCATCCCCCAGCAGAGGGTGCTACCCAGAAGCACAGAACATGGCTGAACTATCGCCGCCTCCTAACGTGGGCTCAGGAAGGGCCATTGTGTGTTCTCAAGACATGCACCAAACATGTGCTTTGTTTTCATGATTCCTGAATCATATTTTGATGAACTGGAGTGATTTACTGAATGCATTTCAAATAAGGGTTAATTCACCCCATCCTGGGTTTCACATTGCCTAGGATGCCACATGGGAAAAGACAATGGCACCCCACTCCAGTACTGTTGCCTGGAAAATCCCATGGACAGAGGAGCCTGGTAGGCTGCAGTCCATGGGGTCGCTAAGAGTCGGACACAACTGAGTGACTTCACTTTCACTTTCCACTTTCATGCATTGGAGAAGGAAATGGCAACCCACTCCAGTGTTCTTGCCTGGAGAATCCTAGGGATGGAGAAGCCTGGTGGGCTGCAGTCCATGGGGTCGCACAGAGTCGGACACAACTGAAGCGACTTAGCAGTAGCAGCAGCAGAATGCCACGTGGAAATTCAGGCAGAAGGATGGTACCTTCCAAACGGCAGGAGAAACTCGCAGAGCCACCCAGGAGACCACCGTCGTGCAGCTGGGGAGAGGGGTCAGGAGCCCCTTGGGGGAGTCACTGTGATCTGGTCTGGATCACGACCTGGGTCTCCTACTAACAAGCTGTTAACTATGCACAAGCTGTCAGCTGTGGAAATATCCCTCCTGTGAGCTCTAGTTAGCTTACCTGCTGGATGTGCAAGCTGTCCCGATGAGCCAGGTGCCAGCTAATCCTGATAATTCCTGACCTTGGAGCCCTTTAAGTGTCCAGGTTACCCTTAGGACACTGAGGTCCAGTGGTTCTCTTGGATGGTTCAAAACCTTCCTAGTCTTGATAAGCTCATAAATGAAAAAGAAGAGAACTTTATAGCTGACTGGTAATGCTAAGTCACTTCAGTTATGTCTGACTCTTTGCAACCCATGGACTATAGCCCTCTAGGCTCCTCTGTCCATGGAATTCTCCAGGCAAGAATACTGGAGTGGGTCACCAGGCCCTCCTCCAGGGGATCTTCCCGGCCCAGGGATCAAACCTGTGTCTCTTACATCTCCTGCATTGGCAGGCAGGTTCTTTACCACTAGTGCCACCTGGGAAGCACCAAACTATAGAAGCAAACTATTTAAAATAACCATGTTGTCTAAGGTGCGGTTCTGTCAACTGCCGCTGAGAGGAGGTGGGAAGAGAAAGAAGCTCCCCTCGGCTTCCAATTATGCCATGATAACTGTTTAAATTTTATTGAGTAAATAATTATCTCTGTGGGTTGAACAAAAAAACACAATTCAGCACATAACACCCCTCAGTCATCTGTCGGAGGTGAGGCTTAAACGTGTATTTAACACGTGTGTTTCTGTTTTCATTTTTAATTCAGTGCCCTGATACAGAGAAGGCAGGAACTATTCATACTTCCAGGGGCCAAATGACTAGTTCTTTTGATATGTTAGGTGTTTGTTTTCATCTCTTATTAGAATTTTTTGGGGGCTTTTAATTTCTTTTGAGCCAAAGGCAAGAATGGAGAGGAACATCGAGGTTCCCGGCGTGAGACAAGAACTGGGTGTGTGTTGTCATCTCAGGGATGAGAAGGGGACAGGCCCAGGGGTTTCCCAGCACAGGTCACCGGGAGGCAGGAAGGTTCGTGAACATGCCTGGGGCAGGAAGGGAGGCCAGCAGCAGAGCTTCGGACACACTGATTTTTTTTTAGAGTATTTAATCTGTCTGTGGGCTTCCCGGTTGGCACAGTGGTGAAGAATCCTCCCGCCAACGCAGGAGACACGGACACATGGTTGGAGCCCTGGGTCGGGAAGATCCCCTGGAGGAGGGCACGGCAACCCACTCCAGTATTCTTGCCTGGAGAATCCCATGGACAGAGGAGCCTGGTGGGCTACAGTCCTTGGGATCGCAAAGAGTCAGACATGACTGAGCGACTGAGCACACACACAATCTGTTTGTAGGACGTATGGTAACCCTAAAAATTCATTCCAGTACACATTTGGTGCAGACAAATACTGTGATTCCACTTATATGAGGTACCCCAAACAGTCAACTCACAGAGTCAGAATGTACCCTGGCGGGCGCCAGGGGCAGATGCAGGCTGGGGCAGGAGTGGAGAGTTAGCGTTTCGTGGGGACAGAGTCCAGTCTCGGAAGGTGAGACGTTTGGGAGATGGACGATGGCGAGTTTTGCACAATAGTGTGAGTGTACTTAGGGCCCTGAATTGTACACGTAAATACGGTTAGAAGAGCATGTTTTGTATTATGTGACTTTTACCACCCTTAAAAAAGCACTAAAAAAAAAAAAGAGTAGATATAAGCCCCCATAATGTGTGTGCTGGGCTGCACACGAAGGCTTTGTGGCCGATCACAGCAGGCACAGGGTGGGGAGCACGTGGGGAGTCAGACCGAAGCCTAGTGCGGGCGGATGTCGCTTCAGCCGCTGATTGGACGGCGGTGGCTCTCCGATCACGAGACGGAGGGAGGGGTGAGTCCCGGGGACCGGCTGCCGGGGCATCTTTCCTGCTCTGGAGTCGCCCTCGGTCACGACTGCGTCTGCTCTTCTTGCCCGCCCAGGACAGACGTGTGGAATGTAAATCACTGTGGCTGAAAATGGGGGTGTTTACGGGGACCTGGGGCGTCACTGCAGAGTCCTGTCCCAACCCGGAGGGCTGTGCAGACGCTGGTGGGGAGAGGCCTGCAAACGCAGAGATGGGGTTCCGTGGTGAAGATGGAAAAGTAGATCTTGTCTCCTGCTTTGGACAAGCTTAGAAAAAACGGAGCCATTCAATGGTGACAGGGAAGAACCTTCATGGAAACCTCGGGCTCCGTGTAAATTGCCTTGTCATAGGACACCACTCCTTGAAGACCCCCTTTGAAAAATAAAAAGATCCCCCTTTGTCTTGGTTTGCTACTAAGCCTAGTTCTTCATGGGAAAAGAAGAAGAAGAAAAAATACAGATTTTTGTGCTTTCTTCCCCTTTGTTGGCAAAGACTTCTTGTTCCAGTTTGAATCTTCTGAAAGTGCAAATTGGTGACTGTGGGTGCCCACCCAAATGCTCTTTATCTGGGTCCACATACCTGTCTCCCAACTGCTGAGGGCACCTGAGTGCTGCCTTACCTCAGGGGTGACCCCCCTCCCAGAACCACGCTGCCCCTGCCAGCAGCAGCCTGACGAGCCGCCGCGCACGGTGACGGGGCACACCAGGCCCGGCACACCCGGACGGGCCAGCTCCGCCCTGCAGCGTGTGTTCCAGACTGCCCTTCACGCAGAATAAGCTCAAGTCCCAGTACTTCTTTGGAGAGCTTTGTGCAGGGGGTCATGGTGGCCTGGACCACACAGCGCAGCCTCCTGGCTAGAATCCCGCGGTCAAGACAAGAAGCCTGATTCTCCCATGGGTAAGCGAGCTGATCTCGGTTCACTCCAGCCGGGCAGGGAAGTTAGTATCTGTGTGACCAGTTGGCCCCAACATGCAGCTTTGTGGGAGAAAGGTCCTGGGAGCCGAGTGAAGAGACTCACACCGAAACAGCACGGTGTTCAAGAAAAGGCTTGTTACCAAAGCCAGAGCTTAAGGCAGTGAGCACAACTTTGATTTATAACAAGAGCTATTTGTACATAATTACTAAAATATTGATTGCACATTCAGCAGTGCGCCTAAATTAAAGACAAGCCAAATCCGGTAATAGCGCCAAAAGAATTTTATTGCAGTCACCGTTTAGCCCTTTCCTGCAATAATCTGGCATTTTGTAGAGGACATTTCGATATATTGAGCGTTGCCTTTGATGATTGCGCCTCCTCCTCATGCGTATGGAGCTCCTGGTTGAAGGCATGAAACAGTCAATAGGACACAAAGGCAGGTCTGTATATACAGGCTGAGATGGGAGCAGGGGTCAGGGTACAAATAAATCAGACGGAACAGTCAGGGAAAACGTCAAAGGTGAAGGACTAGGGGGAGGAGAGGATTGCAGACACACGAGAAGGCAGGCCAGACAAACTGGGAGGGAGGAGCTTGAGGGTCGCCTGCCATCTGCGTGTTACAGGCAGGTTCAAGTCCATAGACGCTGACTGCAGATGCACTTTCAGGCGTGAGCGCCACCTGGCCTCATCCCGGACTGTCCCACAAGGTCCCAGGACCTGCCCTTGGACCCTCGCCCCATCTTCTCACCCCCCCCAGACCTCTTTTCCAGGAGGTCAAGTTTATCAAGTGTATCCCCACCCCATGGCCCCTGAGCCACCATTCCCAGTGTTTCCTTTCCCTGGTATGCTTGTCTCCCCAGTATTTTTATGGGTGGGGTTTCCCGGGTGGCTCAGTGGTAAAGAATCCTCCTGCCAGTGTGGGAGACACGGCTTTGATCCCTGTGTCAGGAAGATCCCCTGGAGGAGGGAATGGCAGCCCACTCCAGCACTGTTGCCTGGAGAATCCCATGGATGGAGGAGGCTGGGGGCAGTGTATGGCCCGAGGGTGGCATCGGTGGGCGAGACTGAGACTGAGCAGCACCAGCTGTGTTCTTATGGGAGGACCTTCGTCTCTTTCAAGTCTTTACCCAAACATGTTTCTCAGCCAGGACTTTTCTGTCCTTCCGGTTTAAAATACAGCTCTACCCACACGTGGCATTCTCTATTCTTTTCCCAGGCATTTGGTTTTTAAAGTATTTTACTTGTCTACTTTGTAACCTCTGTATGGGCAAGGACCTTTATCCGTTTTGTTCACTGCTATACAATTTTCACTTTCGTGCGTTGGAGAAGGAAATGGCAACCCACTCCAGTGTTCTTGCCTGGAGAATCCCAGGGACGGGGGAGCCTGGTGGGCTGCCATCTGTGGGGTCACAGAGTCGGACACGACTGAAGCGACTTAGCAGCAGCAGCAGCAGCATACTCCCCTGGCCTAACACAGTAATGACTTGTGGTAAATATTCAGTACATATTTAAGGATTAGATAAAAAATGATCTCTTCAGCTATACTAATTTTCTCTTTTCCACATTGATGTGTGTTTTGTTAACTTTTATAATTGTTTAAGTTGACTTTTTCCCCCCATAACCTTCCTGGTTCTTTTATGGTCTTATATCACTTACTTATTTTGTGATTCCTTTGTCCAGCCTTTAAACTTGTGCTACATCATCATTTTATATTTCTGTGTCTGATTAATTTCATGAGCTGAAGGAAGGGAGTTTAATTCTGTGCTGATTCTCACTCATGGTGGCTGTTTTGCTTGTATTTTTCACGGTGTTTAATTCTGAGCTCATTGATCAATCTCTGGGGGCCTCCTGAGGGCCTAAGATGTGGATGCTTTTATCCAGAGAGGACTCAAGTTTGCTTCTACTGAGGGCCAGAGGCACCGGCCCAGACCAACATATATATATATATGTATATGTATGTATGTATATATATACACACACACATAAGACCGACTTCCTTGTGGTCCAGTGGTCACGACTGCGCTTCCAAGATAGGGGGCACAGTTTTGATCCCTGGCCGGGGAAGTAACATCCCGCCAGTCTTGACCTAAAGATTAAAGTCAGTCTGTTGTCCATGGGGTCAGCTGTTGAGAGGTGCTAGGCCACCTTCCGCATGTCCTTCTCCCGCACTCCATTCCACTGTGGCCTCGAGTTGTGGGGGTGGCAATGACACCGTCTCACGCCCCTCGGTTACCTCTCAGTGCAGTGCTGGGTGAAGAGCAGGTGTCTGAGGTATAACTCCTGCTTTACTCGTTCCTATTTAAACATCGAATCTGGTGAACGAGCACGCTGCCCTTGTGCCCCTTTACATCCATCCTCTGGTTCCAGCGGGCCTTGTTCAGTCGCTCAGTCATGCCCAACTCTCTGCCAGGCTCCTCTGTCCACGGGATTTCCAGGTAAGTATACTGGAGTGAGTTGCCATTTCCTCCTCCAGGGGCTCTTCCTGCCCTGGAATTGGACTGGTATCTCCTGCATTGCAGGCAGGTTCTTTACCTCTGAGCCACCAAGAAGCCTATGTCAGTTTACGCAACCCAAATCTCAGCATCCTTGAGGCCCTTTACAAGATTAAGAAGGAACATTGTCTTTAAAGGAGCTGGCGATGCCAGGAGGGTATTGTGTTGCTTTTTCTGGTTGAGCAGGTGTTCCTGCTGATGGGGAGGTCTGGTCAAATTACAATGCAGGTACAGGACTCACAGTGGGCGTAGAGAGGAGACAAAGGGCAGAGAAAAGTGTTTTCTTGCGTTGACATGAAATACGAATGTTATTTCATAATAATAAAACTACATATATATAATTAGTATTTATACTATATATGATATATTGTTTAGTCTCTAATCTGTTTCTGACTCTTTGTGACCCCATGAACTGTAGCCCACCAGGCTCCTCTGTCCATGGGATTTCCCAGGCAAGAACACTGGGGTGGGCTGCCATTCCCTCCTCCAGGGGTCTTCCCCACCCAGGGATTGGCAGGCAGGTTCTTTACCATCTGAGCCCCCAGGGAAGGCCCCCAACCCACCCCCGCGAGTGGCCGGGCCGCCCTAGTTATTTGGGCCTGAATTATTCCAGAGCTTCCTGTCCGCTTGAAGGGAGTGGTGCAGGCCTGTTGTGGGTGCGGTCTGGGCAGTCGGGCGGGAGTCCGGGGTCCGTCTGTGCGGGAATTCGTTGGGGCTTGGCTCTCTGCCCGCGGGCGCAGGGCCATCTGGACCGCGTCAGGGCCCTGGGGGCAGCTCCGGTCCTCAGCAGCCCCCGCAGCCCCAGGCCTGTCCGCGGGTGTCCTGGCCGCGCCCCTCCCCGCGGGCGCGGGGGCCTCCTCGACCCAGAGGCGGCAGCTGCTTCTCCATCTGCCGCGGACACGGCCCGTGCGTCTCCACTCTGGCCCACGAGGCAGACAGGGGAACTTCCCGGGAGACCAGCGAGTCCTAAATCGCTTCATAGGGAAGGAGAGGGCCCTCCGCAGTCACGCCTCTCAGCCCAGCCCTGCCTGCCCTGTGTCAGAGCTTCCAGAAAGAGGGCTGCCCAGAAGCCCCCAGTGCCCCCTGCAGCCTGCTCTGCGGGCTCTGCAGGTCTGAGCCCCTCGCCCCGAGGATGAGTGCAGTCAGCGCGTCCCGGCTGTCACTCACCTGCTCTCACTGCTCCCGACCAGCGCAGCCTCCCTGCAGCCCGCCTTTCAGCGCTGGACTCAAGACAGCCCAGGGAGGTCCTCTGATGCTCCGGCGGCGTCTAACTCAGTTAACAGATTCGCTCAGGGCGTTAGATACGCTCTGAAAGGAATCAGGCCGCGGGGAGGGGAGGGTCCATGACCATCCTGAATCAAATGGAGGAGACCATTGACAGTCAGAGCCTCGCTTCTGTTGCGTCAGGACCCGCGAGGGGCATCAGGGACTGAGGCTGGGAAAGCGCCCAGAGGCAGAACCTACAGCCTGGCGCAACCCCGGGCTGGAAAGAAAAGCTCAAATCAAGCTACACTGCGGTCTGCCACGTGCTATCAAATCACGGGGCAGGGAGGCTGCGCGGAGGAGGGCAGAGGTCATCCCCTGGCCTCTGGGAAGGAGTTCCTGCCAGGGGAATGGCCACGTTGCTCCAGGAGCCCAGGGCTGGAATTTAGCGGGTGCGGGGAGGTGCCAATTCCGGGGGGGTTGGGGGGGGTGCTCCGCCTCCCAGGCTCTGTACAGGGAGAACCGCCGGTGGTATTCACACATCCAGGAGGATTGTTCCGGTTCGCCCAGGAGGAGCCCATTCCAGCTCCAGAAGAGCAAAATTGACTCCTTTTTCCCCTCCAATGTCACTGTGTATCACCACTGGTCAAAACTGTCCCTTTGCTCTAGAACAGGGGTTCCCAAATCCTGCACCATGGACCGGTACACCAGTTAGGAACTGGGCCACACAGCTGGAGGTTAGAGTTCTTTTGAAACAACTTCAAATCTCCATAGTTGCTGGATTAAAGTCAGAGTGGAATATCCTGTTGTTCAGTTGCCAAGTCATGTCCAACTCTTTGTACCCCAGGGACTGTAGTACACCAGGATTCTATTCTCCACTATCTCCTGGAGTTTGCTCAAACTCATGTCCATTGAGTCGGTGATGCCATCCAACCATCTCATCCTCTGTCATCCCCTTCTCCTCCTGCCTTTAATCTTTCCCAGCATCAGGGTCTTTTCCAATGAGTTGGCTCTTCGCATCAGGTGGGCAAAGTATTGGAGTTTCAGCTTCATCAGTCCTTCCAATGAATATTCAGGACTGATTCCTTTAGGATTGACTGGTTTGATCTCGCTGTCCAAGGGACTCTCAAGAACATCCTTAGTTGCCACAAAAGCACAGAAAAGCCTGCTTCCATTTCTAACATCCTATCTTTATGAAGCAGCATTTTCTGCAGTAACAGCAACCAAAACAAGATTACAGAGCAGACTGGACGTAGTCAACACACTTCAGGTGTCTCTGGCTCCCATCACCCCCAGATGGGACCGTCCAGCGGCAGGAAGGCAAGCTCAGGGCTCCCACTGGTTCCGCATGTGGTGAGGTGTGTAAGTAACTCACTGCGTGTCACAAGGTGGTCATAACAGAAACGTGGGGCACATAAACACGATGTGCCTGACTCTGTCCGAAGTCACGTCTCCTTCCCCGGCCTGTGGAAAACCTGACTTCCAGTCCTTGGTGCCAAAAAGTGGTTGGAACTGCTGCTCTAAAAAATTCTTTTCTCGTTCTTAGAAAGTTAGTCAGAATAAGTATCACAGTCTGGAGTTTAAGCTTAGAACAAGCAGATGCTAACTATGACATCATTCTCCTTCCTGGAGAAATAGATGGTGGTTTGTGCGAGGTTCTGCAGAGCCTGGTGGAGCCCTCTGACAGAGCCCAGCAGTCCTTTTCAAAGATGACACATGATGCCTGACTTTTGTTCATTGGTGAACCATTTTAAGGGATATTTTAATTGGATATTTTTTATCATAGCCTTTGAAATTTGATTAATGTTATCTGTTTCTCTACTGTTCTCAAGCGTTCAACATTCTGCCCCTTCTCCTAATTAGTGGCAATTGATCCTACTTCTTCACCTAGAAAATAGGAGTTCTTTTCTGATTCCTTCTGTGTCCACCTGTGTCTATATACATGTGGAGGGCATGGCAACCCACTCCAGTATTCTTGCCAACAGAGGAGCCTGGCAGGCTATAGTCCATAGTGCTGCAAAGAGTTGGACACACCTGAGCGACTAAGCACATATATATGTGCGTATGTATGTATATAGGTATTAATATAAAAAGCCATGTCCAACCCTGGTTCTCTAACCTTCTGAATGATGTTGGCACCCTGTTAATACACTCCATTTTGGATTAAATTAGCTAGAACTGGTTTCTGGTGCTTGTAGTAAAGAGCCCTGAACTGATTCACTGGGGGAGCTCAACTGGCTTGGCTCTGTGGAGTCTCTCCTGGAATACATGACTTGGGAGATTTCCCTGGGCTCCAGACCACCCCAGGGGTGGAGTCGTGTGGTGGTTCCATCTGCTGAGGGCTGAGGAATGGTCTTTTCCACCATCCAGGCAAGCCAGCCTCTCTGCCCAATGCTGCCCCCTTCCTCCACTGCAGGGTCGAGCACGCTCACGCTGCCCAGTTTGGACATTCACAATGGGGCAAGCAGCCTGAAAATTAAAGTGAGAACAGAAAGCGGCTCACAGAGGCAGCACCAATGGCCCACAACCACGTGCAAAGATAGTAACACTAGTCACCAGGGACAGGCACCGAAAACCTGTCACGTTAACTACTGAGCTGATGAGGCCGTGGGGCAGGGGGACTGGAAGACACAGCTCTTTTGAAGAGCAAATGGGAAATATTTAGAAAAGTTAATGCCATGCTGAGAGTCGGACTATAAAGAAAGCTGAGCGCCGAAGAATTGATGCTTGTGAACTGTGGTGTTGGAGAAGACTCTTTTTTTTAAAATATAAATTTATTTATTTTAATTGGAAGCTAATTACTTTACAATATTGTATTGGTTTTGCCATACATCAACATGAATCCACCACAGGTGTACACGTGTTCCCCATCCTGAACCCCGCTCCCACCTCCCTCCCCATACCATCCCTCTGGGTCATCCCAGTGCACCAGCCCCAAGCATCCTGTCTCATGCATTGAACCTGGACTGGCGATTTGTTTCACATATGATATTATACATGTTTCAATGCCATTCTCCCAAATCATCCCACCCTCGCTCTCTCCCACAGAGTCCAAAAGACTGTTCTATACATCTGTGTCTCTTTTGCTGTCTCGAATACAGGGTTATCGTTACCGTCTTTCTAAATTCCATATATATGTGTTAGTATACTGTATTGGTGTTTTTCTTTCTAGCTTACTTCACTCTGTATAATAGGCTCAAGTTTCATCCACCTCATTAGAACTGATTCAAATGTATTCTTTTTAATGGCTGAGTAATACTCCATTGTGTATATGTACCACAGCTTTCTTATCCATTCATCTGCTGATGGACATCTAGGTTGCTTCTATGCCCTGGCTATTATAAACAGTGCTGCAATGAACATTGGGGTACACATGTCTCTTTCAATTCTGGTTTCCTCAGTGTGTATGTCCAGCAGTGGGATTGCTGGGTCATAAGGCAGTTCTATTTCCAGTTTTTAAAGGAATCTCCACACTGTTCTCCATAGTGGCTGTACTAGTTTGCATTCCCACCAACAGTGTAAGAGGGTTCCCTTTTCTCCACACCCTGGAGAAGACTCTTGATAGTCCCTTGGACTTCAAGGAGATCCAACCAGTCCATCCTAAAGGAGATCAGTCCTGGGTGTTCATTGGAAGGACTGATGCTGAAGCTGAAGTTCCAATACTTTGGCCACCTGATGTGAAGAACTGATTTGTTGGAAAAGACCTTGTTGCTGGGAAAGATTGAGGGCAGGAGGAGAAGGGGAACGGCAGAGGATGACATGGTTGGATGGCATCACCAACTCGATGGGCATGAGTTTGAGTAAACTCCTGGAGTTCATGATGGACGGGGAAGCCTGGCGTGCTGCAGTCCATGGGGTCACAAGGAGTCAGACACGACTGAGTGACTGATCTGGACTGAATGCTGTGAAGTACTTTTGACCACAGCTAAATAGACACCTGAAGAAATGTACACAAGATTATGTATAAGAATGTACGTAGCATCATTGTTTTTAATAACAAAAAATGGGAAACCTCCTAAATACTCACCTTTAGAAAGTGGATAAATGCTGTGCACATACATAGGGTGTTGGCAGCAAAGGTGAGTGATCTTGAGCTACGTGTTCAACGTGAATAAGTTTCATGGGCAGCATGTGGAGAAAAACAAGTTGCAGAAGGAAGCATTCAGTATTCTTATAAAAGTTTTAAACAAGAAAACATGGGAAGAAATGCTATATTTTGTTTAGGGATACAAATATACATAGTAAAATATAAATGGAATCATGGACACTAAATTATGAATAATTGTTATTTCTAGGTTCGGGGATATGAACATATGAAGAGGAGGGTGTAATATTGAGCAAAAGGGTCTATTCTGTTTAACAAGCTGGATTGTGGGTACAGCTTTTCACAGTTCTAAAATGTCTCATTAAGTAAACACTTAATGAGGTGGGCTTCTTGTTGGTCCAGTGGTTAAGACTTCACGCTGCTAATGCAGGAAGCACAGTTCAATCCCTGGTCAGGGACCTAAGTTCCCATGTGCCTGGTAGCACAGCCAAAAGATTTAAAAAGGAAAAACACCTTAATGAAACAAGGGATTAGGAAGGAGGGGTGAGCCACAGGCAGTTTCCCAGGTCATTCAGGGGCAGCTATGGGTTCTGCAAACAGTGATTTTTCCAGACGCTGCCTCGGGGTTAATCTGGGTGTTGATTTGGCCAACATTCTACCAACATCACTCAGTTTCCTGGTTCACGAACTGATGGTTCTGTTGATAGTACACCTGCCTCCCGCAGCTTATATTTCATGATTTGTTGAGAGAGAGGACACGTGAGCAGCTAACAAGCACTTTGGTTCTTTTCATCTCCTCCTTCCCGTCTCCTTCCTGTTATGGATTGGATTTGTTTTGGAGAAAAAAAAAATTAGGTAACTGATTTCTGGCGATGCTCTCTTCTCTGCCTTCTTGCACATGTGCTCACCGGCCTTCTCCAGCATCAGTGGGAAAAACAGAGCATTTGAATAAAAGAGCAGGTAGGCTGATGGACACCATCACACTGCAGCAAAAGTGCTGGGAAGTCCCCAGCTCCTCCCCAGCAGCACAGTGGCCTCTTCCCCCACGAACGTCAGACATTGGGCAGTTGTAATAAAGGGTAAGACCACACCGGGATGTGGAAAGGACACCAGCACAAGCTCTCTGGAAATGAATTAGTCGTCGTCAGACCTTTTCAAGTGCCCACGCCCTTCAACCCAGCAATTCCACTTTGAGAACACTAAGCAAAGGAAATAATCAAACATTATCAAATATTTATGCCCCAAATTACAAATCAAACCTAAAGTTCCCAAACAAGGGCCAGGTAATAAAATTGTGGAAAATCCAAATAATGTTCAGTGAAGCAGCCATTGCATATGAGGCGACCAGGGAGGGACATCCCTGGTGGTCCAGTGGCTAAGATTCCATGCTCCCAATACAGAGGGCCCAGGTTCAATCCCTGGTCAAGGAACTAGACCTCACGTGCTAAGTAAGAGTTCTTGTGTCACAATTAAGATCTGGTGCACCCAAATAAGTAAATTTTTTTTTTTTAAAGAGTGACATGGGGAGATAAACAGCATTTGGAAAAAGCAGGACATGAAACTGTAATCTGCAATATCAACTCTTTACATTTATCTACCATCTGTCTATCTACACAGATACACAGGAGAAAATCAGAATAAAATATATAGAAATGTTAGCAGCAGAGATCTCTGGGTAAAGAAAGGGATCATAGCAATTTAAAATATACTTTTCTGGTCTGTCCAAAGTTTTGTGCAATGACTATGTATTACTTTAAAAATTAGGGGACAAGTTATTAAAAGGAAAGCACATTGGGTTGAGAAGCAGGTAAATGAGGTGGGTTAAAGAGTGTTCTTCCATAATTTTCCTCTGGGTATCCTCGTCCCAGGATGTAAGCACAGACCTGCATACCCCATCCTTACTCTGGTAGGGAAGCCTGACTGTAATTGATAAATTGCTGGAGGCTCAGTGTGGACAACTTTGAATGTAAAAATTCCAGAGAGACCCAGTCATGTAGGGTAGAGGAGGGGTCCCACAATACTGTGAGTCTTACCTTCAGGAGGTTGAATGGCCTCCTCCTACTTCCAGCCAGGGGAAGGGAAAAAGGAACAATTCTGTAATATACCAGAACTGTCTGTTCTTAACAGAACTGCCTTCAGGGGAAACTAGCTAACCAGAGCCTGACCAGCTGACCTAGGGCAGGGAAATACCCTGGCCCACTCTGGTCACCCTGACCCACTTAAGTGGGGAGGGAAAAAGTGAGAAACGTGTGAGGTTTGGTCTAGAGACACAGGCTCACTGAAGATGGAGACCTAATTGTAGGACCGGAGACCATAGCTTCCCCTCCGCCCACTCCTCACCACCACATTCCTAAAGCCTGTTCAGGGAATTCTCAGGTGGTCCAGTGGTTGGGACTCAGTGCTCTCACTGCCGGAGCCCCAGGTTCGATCCCTGATTGGGGGAAACTAAGATCTCCCAAGCTGTGTGGTGTGGCCAAAAAAAAAAAAAAAATGTGTTAACATCAGTTCCTTTGATCCAGTACATCATATCTGGCTATCAAGAAAAAATAAAGTATGCCCCCCAAAACCCCACAAATGTGACGATAGAGGCCAAGTATCCGAATCAGATATGATAGGTATGTTGGGATAATCAGACTGGAAGTTTTAAACTATGATGAACGTGCTGAGGGTTCTAATGGGCAAAGTGAACGGCACACAGGAGCAGGTGGGCAGTGTCCACGAGAGATGGACATCCTGGGAAAGAACCAAAAAGAAATGCTAGAGAAATTTCCTAACAGAAAATTGTGCCTTCGGTGATCTTATTAGTAGACTGGACATGGCTGTGGAAAGAGTCTCTGAGCTAGAGGATATGTCAACAGAAGCCTCTAAAACCAAAAAGAGAACAAAGACCTAAAAAAAAAATATTCAAGGACAACTACAAAAGATGTGGCATAATGGGAATATCAGAAGGGGAAGGAAAAGTGAAGAGAAGAAAGTATAACTGATACGCTAAGAAAGAGAAAATGAAAGCGTATGAAATGATCAGTTAAAACCTGAAAAGGAAGAAAGAGTGCATGATAAAGATAGGAACAAAGCAGAAGGGTCACAAACAGGAAACAGTGACAAGCACGGCAGACAGTGACCCAGCTACATCAGTGATCACTGTGAACACCTCTCCCTGACCGAGGAGGAGGAGGGGCTAAGTGTGCTGACCTCCCCGCGCAGGATTTCGGCGCTCGGCTCCTTCCGGCACAGCTGAGGGGTCCTACACGGTCACTCCCCTCAAGGGCAGAGAGTATCAGAATCACTGTGTTGGGCTGTGGGGGTGGGGACCATTCCATGCAGCCTTCCAGATGGTTCTGAGATTCTCGCCTACCTAGCCACCTTCCTCCAGAAGCTCCGCCTCCAAGGATGATGCTGTTTGAATCGCAGACATGAAAACCCAAAGCTAGCCCTAACTAACCAAGGCAGGATGAGTTGACCTCATGGGTGTGACTTCAGAATCCTCATAATCAGCCTCCACCCCCAACCCCCCCAAAAAAGTCCTTCTTGATCACCAGGACCCCGAATTCCACAAGGGACATCCATTCATTGGACTTGAGGCTTTGTTTTCTGAAGCATCAAGGTCGTTTGTGAAGGGTTTTAAACTAGGTGAACCGTGGACCCAACACTAAGATCCCGTGATCCTGTGCATTATTTCTTTTATGTGAATAAATCCCAGATCCGTTCTTGAAAGGAGATTGGGAGGGAGAGCAAGTCAAGGCCCTCGTAAGCGAAGGGAGGAGAAAAGAGAACAAGGAGAACACAAACGCAAACCAGCTGTGGGGTCGCTCCCCTAGGCCCGGGCTTCCCCACAGGGAGATTTTCCTCTTCCAGGGGTGTGAGGACCAGGGAGGAGTCTCAGTCTCATGATCTGAATGGAGAAGCCTGACAGACGTGGCAACTGACCCGTAACTTCAGGAAGGGCAGCCTGAGCTGCAGACAGGCATTAGGGAGAGGCCCACCGGGATGAGCGCTATGGGCTGAATTTGTCTCCCTAAGATTCCCATGCTGAAGTCCTCACCCCCTCTAGGTTCTGACCTCAAAACGTGACCTATTTTGGAAATAGGGCCATTGAGGATGTAATGAGTTAAGATGGGATCCTGCATTAGGATGGGGCCCTAGTCTAGAATGATTAGTGTCCTTATAAACAGAGGACATTTGGAGATAGATATGCACAAGCCAGAATCAAGATTGTCAGGAAAGTGAACGTCGTGACCGACTCTTTGCGACCCTGTGGACTATACAGTCCATGGAATCCTCCAAGCCAGAGTGATGGAGTGGGTTGCCATTCCCTTCTCCAGGGAATCTTCCCAGCCCAGGGATGGAACCCAGGTCATCCAAATTGCAAGTGGATTCTTTACCAACTGAGATATCAGGGAAGCCCCACCTTCTGCTGGGGCATAGTTTATTTAACTGCCTGGTCCATTTTTATTCCTCATGACACACCATTATACAAGTGGCTCATAACAATTGGATATAAAAGGAGGGTTGTAACATTTTTAATCCCTTTAATGTAATTTAATGGGGAAATTAATCATTTATTACAGCAGATGATTGAAAACCACTCAGAGTGTTCTTCCTGAAAGCTGGCATCAGAAGCTTCATTTCCCACAGTTTTCTGACATCTTTGCGTCTTTTAAATCTTTGGCAAAAGAAACATCAGATAACTTAAATAACAAAGTTTTGAGGTTCTCTTGTCTGATTTTTGTTTTAAAATTTCCTCATCAAAGATCTTGAGAAACACCCTGCTCAATGTTATGTAGCAGCCTGGCTGGGAGGGGAGTTTGGGGGAGAATGGATACTCGCGTGTGTACGTGGCTGGGAGGGGAGTTTCGGGGAGAATGGATGCTCGCGTGTGTATGGCTGAGTCGCTCTGCTGTGTACCTGAAAACTTCACAGCGTTGCTAACTGGCTGTACTCCAACATAAAATAAAAAGTCAAAAGTAAAGAAGGAAGGGGGAAGACCCTAAGAAGTAAACTGAAAACCGAGAATGCAGGTCAGGCGGTCACTCTGTCAGCATTTCGGGACTTCACTGCACTACGAAAAGAGAGTATCTTGCCTCCTAGCTACGCAGAAGAGAAAGCCCAAGTCTAATTCATTATCCAGATCGAACAAATATACTCTCTCATCTCTTCTGAGAACCTCAAAATGTTTTGCAAAGGGAATTGAAACTTCACAGTGACCCAAGGGATAAATGTATTTCAGCTAAATTTGCAACCAAGCACAGCAAAACAAAAACAAACAAACATCCATATGGAGAGAGGGCCAGAGCAGCTGGGCCGGCCACGCAGGCTGGGCTCCTGAGCCAGCGCCTCCCACAGCAGGTCGGCCCGGGCAGTCGCACCAGGGCCTCCGGGGCAAGTCCATCAAGTAGCACTGCCCAGAGAATATGCTGATTGTCCCCCCAGGGCTCGTCCTGGCCCCTGACCAGCCCGTGGGCGTCCATGCCGCCTGCAGGCTCAGCACAGAGAAGCGGCTCAGCGGGGGCCTCTGTCAGAAGCCACTGCACTGTCTGAGCACAGCCAAGGGGCTGCGGGGGCCGGCAGCCACTGGCTGCCCAGACTGGTGCCACCAGTACCATCTGGAAGGTTCCTGCTGCGATGATGTGTGACTTGCCTGCTTACCAAGTGACTAAACTGGATCCGCTCCGGAGAAACCTAAAACACCCAAAACTAACAAACCAACCACAACAGCGGGAATTGCGAAGGCAATAAAGTCCTTGGCCTTCTTGCTATGCTGTGGATTCAAACCGGCAAAGCACAGGAACGCTTCCAAGGAGTGTTTGATTCAAGGATAAACAGTGGTTCCAGGAGCCTGTGCCTTCAGCATCCCAGCCTGAGAAAGCTTCCAATAGCGAATGTGATAGGCTGGACTTCTCTGGTGGTCCAGTGATTAAGAATCCGCCTGCCAATGCAGAGGACAGGAGTTCGATCCCTGGTTCGGGAAGATCCCGTGTGGCTGCGCGGGGCAACTAAGTCCATGCGCTCCACATGCTGAAGCCTGTGCGCCTACAGCCCGCCCGTGCTCTGCAAGAGAAGCCAGGCGGGGTGCCCCACGCAGAGCTCTGAAACGGAGAGCCCGGCTCGCTGCAACTGGAGAAAGCCCGCGTGCGAGAAGGAAGACCCTGAGCGGCCGTAAATACATAAGTACATAAAAGAACACGATATGCAGACATGAGTTACAGGGATCCAGCATCTCTTTGGTGGCTGTCATTGGCCAGCTCCTTCCACCTTGTGTCAGCAGGGTGTGAAGACGTGCAGCAAGACCCCAGAGCATCGCATTTCACCTCCTACAGCGGGGGTCGGCTCTTGCTGACCAGTGCCTCTTGACGATCTCCATGGAGATGGCATGATGCCCTGTGCCCTCCCCGAGGCTCCTGGGGTCCCCATCGCCCTTCCCACCTCCCACTTCGGGGCTCTGCACGACCCAGAGCTCGGCTCCGCTCTCCCTCGGGTTTCACCTGCATGATGGAATTTCCTCTCCTTTGCATTCCATCAGCAATTTGTTGAACGTCTCCTGTGTGCCGTGTCCCAAGCAAAAGGGAAGACCGGTATATTCAGTTCCGGAAAATGTCATGTTACACAGGCCTACGTACTTCAGGTAGGAGTGTCCCTCAGTATTCAGCTCTATTCATTTCCTGAGTTCTGCGAAGTGATAGCAAAAAAAAAAATCACATAATAAGGGGTGTTCTTTCTCAAAACGGCTCTATCCCTCCCCCCGCCCCCAATTATCTAAATAATGCACTTTCTCAGTAATGAGTAACAAGGGCATATGAGACAAAGACAGAACTGATAAGATGTTTCCAGAAGAGCTGCAAACCAACATCCCAGCAAGCACAATACTAGTTACCTGCCTAAGGCTTTATTTCTGATTTTCATAAACAGTAATTTGATACAGGGTTCCTCCCGTAAATGGTTTTTATGTATTTGTTAAAAATGCTTTATTGTGTCAAATATTAAAAACAACAGAAATATAAAATCTTTAAAAATAATGCAAAATTCCTGTCCCCTAACAAACCAGCCGTTTCATTTGCCATGTTTCCTACTAGTCTTTGTTTTAATGTATTCATATTTCAGACATAACTATTTGACATAGATGGAATTTTATTGCCTTCTCTTTTTCTACCTTAAATCATAAGCGTAAATCACCAATTTCCTATTTTTACCTTAAATCACAAGTGTCTATATAAATTTCATGCTTAAGAGTGTTTACTGATTCATGATATTCAATCTAGTATGTCATAATTCACCTGTTGTTATTTGCTATAATAATAAACATCTACAGTAAAGATCTTCATATGTATATCATTTCTTCCTTTGGTGGAATATTTTCTTAGGACAGTTTCTAGGATTCGGATTATTGGTGTAAAGAGCCTTTTGAATTTTACATCATTATTTTTGGTAAATTAAAGTGAGTTTTGTTTGGAAAATTTCACACCAGCTTTTGAGGTCATGGGAGCATGAAGCTGTTGCAAAACCCAAGGCTGGTGATCCTAGTGGCTGGCAGCAAGTCTGCTCAAGCGTGAGGCATAAGGCCATACCAGGTTGACCTTTATACACAAAGGAGAGTTTTTAAGAGGCAGACAGCAAAAGAGACTCATATCTGAAACAATACCGATGTGGCGTACAAATGACCGGGCTAGAAAAATGATCTTTCACCTCCATTGATTTTCGTTTTCTGCTGTAGTGCAGCATGCTATGAAAATAGAGTTCTCAGCTTTCATTTGTCTGTGACTCATCAGAAAATCTTTTCATCTATATTCAGAGCCAGCAGTGGGCCTTATGATAACAGGCACTCCACAAATATTTGTTGAATTGAAGAGGACTACATTTTTATGATTTTTTTAATTCTCATTTTTATAGTGGATTTATAGTGTGAGCAAGAAATAAACCACTGTTAATGTAAGCACAGAGATCGGAGGGGTTACTGAGACATAACTGAGGTTCTCTGGGCTGATCTACCACCTATTATCTGCTTTCTGTGAAAAACGGCTAAATGCACAAAGGGATGGCAGCACTGTTCATAGTTGCAAAAGCAAAGACAGTGGAAATTATTAAGGAAAGGATGCAATTCCATGCAATTTATTATCTAATCATTAAAATGAATGTTTATAAAGAACTTGAAATTGCATGGAAAATTCTTACAGTGCAAGATTAATTTTAAAAGGAAGACTATATATAATTTATTTGTTTGTATATATGTATTTATATGTATATAAGTCCATTCTGAAGGAGATCAGCCCTGGGATTTCTTTGGAAGGAATGATGCTAAAGCTGAGACTCCAGTACTTTGGCCACCTCATGCAAAGAGTTGACTCATTGGAAAAGACTCTGATGCTGGGAGGGATTGGGGGCAGGAGGAAAAGGGGACGGCAGAGGATGAGATGGCTGGATGGCATCGCTGACTCGATGGACGTGAGTCTCAGTGAACTCTGGGAGTTGGTGATGGACAGGGAGGCCTGGCGAGCTGCGATTCATGGGGTCGCAAAGAGTTGGACACGACTGAGTGACTGATCTGATCCGATGAATATACATTCATATGTATAGTCATACTTATATGTATATATAAATGTGTAAATACGTATATAAACTGTCTTCCCTTTCCTACGTGTATATACAGGGCTTCCCAGCTGGTGCAGTGGTAAAGAATCCACCGTCAGTGCAGGAGATGCAGAGACGCAAGAGACACGGGTTCCATCTCTGGGTCAGGAAGTCGCCTGGAGTCGGAAATGGCAACCTACTCCAGCATTTTTGCCTGGAAAATTCCAAGAACAGAGGAGCCTTGTGGGCTGCAGTCTGTGGGGTCACAAAGAGCTGGTTGCACACACACACCTGCACATAAAGCCATGACCTGGTTAACTTCACATTAAAATTAAGCAACGCAACAAAATGATGATAGTTTCAACTTTGAGAAAACAGTGAGTTTTTGTCCTTTTTTCTACTTTTCTTAATTTTCTAATTGTTTTTCAACTGTTTATCTTTCTTATAATCAACAAAGCTGTTTTGCAAAAGACCGCTTTCCTGGGGGACCTGTCTTTTCTTATCTACTTCTTTTATAGTCATCCTTTCAAGAAAGATTTATTATCAGCACTTTCTCTGTGCTTCTTGTAATTCTCAATGCCAGAACACAGTCATGCACAATGCAATTGTTCCTGTTTTCACAGAGCTTACATCTAATGAAAATTATAAGCAGAAACTTTCCACAATAATCATTTACTTTGATTATTTTGAAAGTTCTTGAAAAGAAAGGAAGAGGAAGAGGAGTGGTGTCTAACTGAGAAGCTGGACCTGTTCTTTTCACCGGATGATTGAAGATCTGGGTTATGCATTCTCTGTTTTAATGAAAGTCATTTGCTAACACTTTTTTTAAAAAAAATCTGCAATCGCTATTAAGAGTTGTATCTCAACAGCGAAAAAAATAAGTAAAAAGGACAACCATGAACAACATACCAAAAACAAACAAAAAAGAGTTGTGTCTATGTTATGTAGTTTTACTTACTACTAATAATTGTCACTAAAACAGAAAACAAGTCCCCAGAAGAAGGCCACTAGAAAGCAGCCAGTGGTGGTGACTTGGTTGTTAAGTCGTATCTGCCTCTTGTGACCCCATGGACTGTAGCCCACTGGGCTCCTCTGTCCATGGCATCCTCCAGGTAAGAATACTGGAGTGGGTTGCCAGTTCCTTCTCCAGGGAATCCTCCCAAGCCAGGGATCAAGCCCCGGTCCCTGCATCGCAGGCGGGTTCTTTACCGACTGAGCCGCCAGGGAAGCCCCGATAGTAACCTGTGTCCTCATCACGATACTGACCATGGACACAGTCAGTACAGGCGTACATCTACTGGAATCCAAGCTTCACGGAAGTGTTCAGCTTGATTTTCTGAACCCTGAATCACAAGCCAGACTCATAAAATAACAGAAAGACGTTCTCCAACTGGAGTAGGAATGAGAGAAACCGAGATTGCTTCTGTAGGTTTTAGGGCTCTCTTCCTACGTTCTCCAAAGCACACAAGGAAAATTGCTCTGATTAACAAGTTTTTCCCTGAAAAAAGTATAAAACGCTTAGAAAAAAGAATTAGAGGGGCACTCAATCTGGTTTTTAATAACTTTTATTGTTTTACCGATTGTAAAAATAATATATGTTCTTTGTAGAAAATATGAGTACTGCAGAATATTAAGATGCATTAAAGCTCCTCTGTAACTCTGGCACATAAAGATAACCACAGCTATTATTACAGTGAAGCGGTATGCAAACTTTCCTCTAGAACAGAGGTTGGCGAAGTTTTGGGCACAGGGCCAAATAGTAAATGATGGCTGCACAGGCAGCGGCCCACTCTGGGTGCAGTGAGAGAGCACATGTGCACACAACACCTAAATGAGCGCGTGTGCCCCGTCCCCACTGAACTGCACTTACACAGGCAGGCGGCGGCCTGACCTGGTCCAACCCACAGCTTGCTCAGCCCTTTTCTAGAGCGTTCAGTCTGGAGAGGGGCAAGCATGGAATTACAGATTCCTACCTCCCTCCTGCCTTTGACATTTCCATCGTCATCATCCTAATGGAAGAGTCTCATCACTGTTCTCCATGTTCACTGGTCAACCTTTACTGGAAGCCTGCGGCTATGCCTAGGAGCCCTTGGCGGCTCAGACGGTAAAGAGTCCGCCTGCAGTGCAGGAGACCTGGGTTTGATCCCTGGGTCAGGAAGATCCCCTGGATAAGAAGATGGCAACCCATTCCAGTATTCTTGCCTGGAGAATCCCATGGACAGAGGAGCCTGGCGGGCTACAGTCCACGGGGTCACAAGAGTCAGACACAACTGAGAGACTTCACTTTCACTTTCTTTTCTTTACTGCTAAGTCACTTCAGTCGTGTCCAACTCTGTGCAACCCCATAGAGGGCAGCCCACCAGGCTCCCCCGTCCCTGGGATTCTCCAGGCAAGAACACTGGAGTGGGTTGCCATTTCCTTCTCCAATGCATGGAAGTGAAAAGTGAAAGTGAAGTCGCTCAGTCGTGTCCGACTCTTAGCGACCCCCTGGACTGCAGCCTACCAGGCTCCTCCGTCCATGGGATTTTCCAGGCAAGAGTACTGGAGTGGGGTGCCAGTGTGTTGAGGGAGCAGCCCCCACTCCCGCCACCCCCGACCCTTGCTCTTCGAGCCTTACAAGCTACAAGGAAAGCATTGTTCTTTGGTGGCTGTCTTGTCCAGCTCTTTTGGGACCCCATGGACCGTAGCCCGCCAGGCCCCTGTGTCCATGGGACTTCCCCGGCAATAATACTGGATTGTTGCCATTCCTTCTCCAGGGGATCTTCCCGACCCAGGGGTCATACTGAGGTCTCCTGCATTGGCAGGTGGATTCTTCACAACTGAACCACCAGGGAAGCAGGAAATGCTTACAAACGGCAAGTAATGACAGGCTTGCCCAGGAGAGCAGTACGGTGCTGTGGGAGCATGCACAGGAGATCTAACCCCATGGCAGGTTCAGAGACAGTTTCTGAGGAAGGATCCAGGAAGCTGCAATCTGAACAAGGAGCAGGGGAGGCCCGGCCACGTGCTGGTGACAGGGAAGCACAGACACAAAGGCCAGGACACAGAGAGACCAGAGGAGCCAGCAGGAGCGGAGACTGCCAGCCTTGACACTCCCTAAGGCATCAGGACTTGCTCCCGTGGGCACGGGGAAGCCACAGAAGGGTTGTAAGGAGGGAATTCATGAGATCAGCCTTATTCCAGTGGATCCCGAACTTGGCGCCCCCACCCTAGGCCCCCAGGAAATTTTCCTCTCAGTCCTTGCAATGCATTACTACAGAATAACCTTTTTTTAATTCATTAATTTTTTATTAATTCATTATTTTTTCATTCATTAATTCATTAATGAGAGTCCCTTGGACAGCAAGGAGATCCAACCAGTCCATCCTAAAGGAGATCAGTTCAGTTCAGTTCAGTCGCTCAGTCGTGTCCGAGTCTTTGCGACCCCATGAATCGCAGCACATCAGGCCTCCCTGTCCATCACAAACTCCCGGAGTTCACACAGAATCAAGTCAGTGATGCCATCCAGCCATCTCATCCTCCGGCGTCCCCTTCTCCTCCTGCCCCCAATCCCTCCCAGCATCAGAGTCTTTTCCAATGACTCAGCTCTTCGCATGAGGTGGCCAAAGTACTGGAGTTTCAACTTCAGCATCATTCCCTCCAAAGAAATCCCAGGGCTGATCTCCTTCAGAATGGCCTGGTTGGAGCTCCTTGCCGTCCAAGGGACTCTCAAGAGTCTTCTCCAACACCACAGTTCAAAAGCATCAATTCTTTGGCTCTCAGCCTTCTTCACAGTCCAACTCTCAAATCCATACATGACCACAGGAAAAACCATAGTCTTGACTAGACGGACCTTTGTTGGCAAAGTAATGTCTCTGCTTTTGAATATGCTATCTAGGTTGGTCATAACTTTCCTTCCAAGGAATAAGCGTCTTTTAATTTCATGGCTGCAGTCACCATCTGCAGTGATTTTGGAGCCCAGAAAAATAAAGTCTGACACTGTTTCCACTGTTTCCCCATCTATTTCCCATGAAGTGATGGGACCAGATGCCATGATCTTAGTTTACTGAATGTTGAGCTTTAAGCCAACTTTTTCACTCTCCTCTTTCACTTTCATCAAGAGGCTTTTTAGTTCCTCTTCACTTTCTGCCATAAGGGTGGTGTCATCTGCATATCTGAGGTTATTGATATTTCTCCCGGCAATCGAGTTCAGCTTGTGTTTCTTCCAGTCCAGCGTTTCTCATGATGTACTCTGCATATAAGTTAAATAAGCAGGGTGACAATATACAGCCTTGACGTACTCCTTTTCCTATTTGGAACCAGTCTGTTGTTCCATGCCCAGTTCTAACTGTTGCTTCCTGACCTGCATACAGATTTCTCAAGAGGCAGATCAGGTGGTCTGGTATTCCCATCTCTTTCAGAATTGTCCACAGTTTATTGTCCTGAATATTCATTGGAAGGACTGATGCTGAAGCTGAAACTCCAACACTTTGGCCACCTGATGCAAAGAACTGACTCATTTGAAAAGCCCATGATGCTGGGAAAGATTAAAGGCAGGAGGAGAAGGGGACGCCAGAGGATGAGATGGTTGGATGGCATCACCGACTCAAGGACATGAGTTTGGGTGAACTCCGAGAGTTGGTGATGGACAGGGAGGCCTGGCGTGCTGCAGTTCCTGGGGTCGCAAAGAGTAGGACACGACTGAACGAGTGAACTGAACTGAATTCGTTAATTTATTTGGTTGCCGCAGGTTTGAGTCGCAGCGCCTGGAATCACCAGTCTTCTTTGCAGCAGGACCTTTGGTCGCGGCAAGCAAGCTCTTCGTCACGGCCTGCAGGATCTAGTTCCCCGACCAGGGATGGAAGCTGCGTTGGGAGCATGGAGTCTCAGCCACGGGACCACCAGGGAAGTCCCCATTCGTCACGGCCTGCAGGATCTAGTTCCCCGACCAGGGATTGAAGCTGCGTTGGGAGCATGGAGTCTCAGCCACGGGACCACCAGGGAAGTCCCCATTCGTCACGGCCTGCAGGATCTAGTTCCCCGACCAGGGATTGAAGCTGCGTTGGCAGCATGGAGTCTCAGCCACGGGACCACCAGGGAAGTCCCCATTCGTCACGGCCTGCAGGATCTAGTTCCCCGACCAGGGATGGAAGCTGCGTTGGCAGCATGGAGTCTCAGCCACGGGACCACCAGGGAAGTCCCCACAGTCATCTTCTAAGTACCCTCATCTGTCAAGGCTCTGCCAACACGCCAGCGATGTGAGGTCACGTCCAGACTGGTGGGTCACCTGACACACCGCCTCAGCCTTGCTTTTCTTTCAAGAGAGTCCTTTGCCTGTCCCTGCACATCTCTCCTACTCCCCATCTTTGTGCTGTGGTGAGAGCGGCGTCTCCATTTAGCGTGTCCTGACCCGAATTCCATAATCTAGGCCAGCTTCCAGTGCAGCCCGCCATGCCCCTTGCCACGTCCAGTCGAGTGAACACCGTCCCTCCTCAAACCTTCACAACACGGCCCCTTTCCTCTCTTGACCCACATCACTGTCTGGCTGGTGTTGCAGGTATTTGTGCATTCACCTTATGGTTTTTCTTTGATGGGGTGGTAGGAAGGGGCTTGTCTCTTTACTAATGATACCAAGAGCTACCATTTGTGAAAAAGTTGAATCTCTGGCAAGTGACGTGCTAAATGTCTTGCGTATTTTATTTCCTGTCTGTGACTCACGGAAGGCCTGTGGTAGTGGTGCTGGTGTTTCGCAGATGAACGTCGATCACCTGCTCAGTGTCGTCAAGCAAGTAAAAGATGTCGCCAGGATCTGAACCAGGTTTACACGAATCTGGGCTTTTCTGGTGCATCAGTTGTAAATGCAGGAGACCTGGGTTGATCACTGGGTTCAAAGACCCCCTGGAGAAGGAAATGGCAACCCACTCCAGTATCCTTGCCTGGAGAACTTCATGGACAGAGGAGCCTGGCGGGCTACAGTCCATGGGGTTGCAAAGGTCGGAGACAACTGATTGACTTTCACTTTTATCTGACGCCAAAGACTGTGCTCCTCTCTGTGGAAGTTCGCATTGCTGCTTAGTACTCGCAGGAAGTTCTGGCTGGCAACAGTGTGATAAGAGGAAGATTTTCTAAGGATTTCTATGCCTCTAGAACAATTCTCTCTAAAACTTGAGCTTCACTGGCGTTGCCTGACAACCAGTTTTCTACTTAGCATGGGTAACAAACTTGTCTTTCTAGTGAAGATGGTGACCCACAGAAAAAGACTATCAACATTAAGATTGTTTGGTTTAGCAAATAAAAATACAAGAGGCCCAGTTACATTTGAAGTTCAAATAAAAAAATGAATAAATCTTGTTAGGCTGCAAAAATTATTCTTTCTTTTACCTGAACTTCAAATGTAACTGGACCTCCTCTATTTTGCCTGGCAACCCTAATGGACAACTTAGGAAAGTAATAAGCATCTCATCACTCTGGTATGATGTTCCAAAGAGGAACGCTAGAGCTGGCTAAAAAATTTGTTTTTTCTAAAAAATTTAATTTCTGAAACTTAAAAAATGTAAAGCTTGGGATTCCCTGGCTGTCCAGCTGTTAAGACTCCGAGCTTCCACTTCCGGTGTCTTGGATTCCATCGCTGGTTGGGGAATTATGATGCCATGTGCTGTGTGACTAGTCCAAAAAAAAGTAAAGCCTAAAAGAATAACACACACGGGCAATTTGTTGCTCACATCATAATGAAAATAATATTTACAAAGAATGTAAAATAGGGGACTTCCTGGTGGTTCGGTGGTTGACAGTCTCCGGTGGTTCAGTGGTTGACAGTCTCCTTCCAGCGCAGGGGAGGCAGGTTCGATCCATGGTCAGGGCACTAAGGCCCGCCTGCCACATGCCACGGGGCAAGGAAGCCACGTGCCGCAGCTCCTGAGCCCACGGCCCACCCAACACGACGAGCGGGACGCCGGCGTGCCGCAACTAAGGCTCGACTGCAGCCAAGTACGTGTGTTTTCCAACGTAGAAATAAACATACACACACGAAGTACATGTGGAATATGAAGAAACACCTATAATCTTCCACCCAGAGGCAATCATTGATAATGCTTACAATTTGTGTTTTAGCAGCCTTCAACTTGGAAAGTTAAAATGGGGACAACCGGAATGCCAGAGTGCTTCATAGGGGAAATGAGTACTTTCAACTTACCTGCTTTTAAACGGAAGAATAGAGAAAGTAAATTTGTCTGCAATGAAAGCTGAAGACTTCCTCCCCGTCTCCGCGTATACTTCATTCATGAAGAGAGTGGGGAGAGAAGAGAAAGGGGGAGAGAAGAGAAAGAAGGGGGGCACGATGGAGAGAGAAGAAAAGGCGGGAGAGCCACAGGAAAGCAGGAAGCAGGGAGGGCGAAGGGACAGACGTGACAGAGAGTTTCAGCAGAGACACAGGGACACACACAGGACGAGCACCTTCTATCCGTTCTAAAGTGAGGGTTGGATTATTTGTCATCTGCTCAGGGCAAAAGAAAAATAAACTGGAAACAGATGAAGAGAGATTCAAGTTAGATAACAGCTAATTTGTTGGGAGCTCAGATTCTGGGAGCCCATATACAGAGGGTTAAAGTGAAGTTTTCTTTGTCTGAATATTTTTTTTAAGGAAGCATAACATATGGAAAAGTGAGCAAATCACAAACATGCAACTTGGTGAGTTTTCACAAAGTAAACACAACATTGGACCCACTCCCCAGAACAGGAAATAGGGCCTTCTTAGCACCCTCGAGTCTCCCACTTCCTGTCCTCCACTCAGTAATGACCCCTTAAAAAATACTACTCTCCTGACTTCTATGTGATGGATTAGTTTTGCCTGTCTGTTTTTGAACCTCATGTTACATGTACAATGAGATGGTTCCATATATACCTTTTAGGGTCTGGCTTCTTTGGCTCAGTGTTATGCTTGTAAGGTACGTCAGTGTTGCTTTGGGAGCAACAGTTCATTGTCATTGACATCACAATGTTCATTGCATGAGTATACAACAATTCCTTCACCCCGGGTACTGTTGATGGATATTTGGGATTGCTTCCAGTTTATGGCCATTAACAGTAATGACCATTTTGGAACATATCTTTTAGTGAACACAAATTATCTTAGAATTTTAGTATCTTTTTCAAGTTTGTATGATTTTTAGCAGTGTCCCTTTTTCAGCCCTATTGAGAGTAGTTTGAGAGTAATGGGAGAAAATATTTATGGTGTATTTGATAAGTGTTTACTGTCTAGAATATTTAAGGAACTCTAACAACTAAAAGACAAACAACCCAATCTAAAAATGACCAGAACACTTAAACAGACATTTCTTCAAAGAAGATATAGAAAAAGCCAACAAGCACCTTTTTAAAAAGCTGCTCAACGTCATTAGTCATTGTAGAAATGCAAATCAAAGTCACAATGAGATAACACTTCATACCAGCTAGGATGGCCATTATAAATAAAACAAACAAAAACAAGAAAATAACAAGTGTTGGTTGGGATATGGAGACACTGGGACTCTTGTACTGCGCTCGTAGAAATGTGACATGGTGCAGCCAGTGTGAGGACTGTCCTGGCGGAACAGCAGATAAGAACCCACCTGCCATTGCAGGGGACATGGGTTCAGTCCCTGGTCCAGGAAGATTCCACACGCTGAGGCGCTGCTAAGCCCAGGCACCGCAACGCGGCCCAAGAGCCTGCGCTCCGCAACGGGAGACGCCGCCACACCCAGCAGGCCGTGCGCCGGAAGGAGAGTAGCCCGCGCTCGCCGCTAGAGGAAGCCTGCACACAGCTGCAGAGGCCCCGCGCAGCCAACAACGAACACATGCAATTTCAAAATGTAAGCAGAGCATTAGCGTAGGATCCAGCGATTCTGCTCTTAGGGATATACTCAGAAGAATGGAAATCAAGTATCTGTACGTGATTGTTCACAGCAACAGTGTTCACAATAGGGAGAAACAACCCAGATGTCTGCCGACGAGTGAATAGATACACCAAACATTGAAGAGCCACACAGAGGAACGTTATTCAGTCATAAAAACAGTTTGGTTGCACAAATCTGTGAACGTGCTAAAACCATGTGTGTTGTCGGACTCTCTGTGACCCCGTGGACTGCAGCTCGCCAGGCTCCTCTGTCCGTGGGATTCTCCAGGCAAGAATGCTGGAGTGGGTTGCTGTGCCCTCCTCCAGGGGATCTTCCTGACCCAGGGATCTAACCCATGTCTCTCATGTCTCCTGCTTTGACAGGTGGCTTCTTTACCACTGGCGCCACCAAACCATGGAAGCACACAAAAACTTACACTCGGGACCCAAACGGAAGCACTGAGTGATTCACTGTCTATGTGATCCATCTACAGCTTATTTTGTACTGTCTCTGGGAGGATGTGAATAAAAGGTGATGTCTAAGGACGTGTGTTTTAGGATCTCGCTGGTGGTCCAGGGGTTTAAGGCTTCGCCTTCCCATGTAGGGGGTGCAGGTTCCATCCCTGGTTGGGGAGCTAAGATCCCACGCGCCTCATGGCCAAAAAAACAGAACATAATACAGAAGCAATATTGTAATAAATTCAGTAAAGACGCCCATAAAAGAAGGATGTGTTTTAAGAGACAGTAGAGCCTGAAATTAAATCCTGAAGTTCTGGGGAAATCCCTGGCGATTCAGTGGTTAGGCCTCGTGGCTTTCACTGCCGGGGCCCAGGTTCAATCCCTGGTCAGGGAACTAAGATCATGCAAGCTGCAAGGTGCAGTCAAATACAATAAACACATAAAATACTGAAGCTCTGGGTCGATTTCACACACTAAATCGTGAGTCTGAAGTGAGGTGTGGGTCTCCTGGAATAGCGTCTGGCAGCTCCTGAGGGAGGCTCCTTAGCTTTGCTTCAATCCATTATAATCTGCTTTCAGACCTGTTTGACTTCAGTTAGGAAAGTCCTGCAGCTAGCAAGCCTGGTAGTGAAATATTTACAAACCCTAATATAGCATTTACACTACTGTTAAGATATGTTGATAATGTTGAGACTGGCTCAGGGCAACACTGCGTCATAGGGATCCTGACAGATTTAATACGTATAAGGTTTTCCTCGTCTCACCCTCAGATGTTCCTTCTGCCTTTTAAAGGAAATATCCCTTCCAAGGCATTCTTTCATGCTTGCCCCTTCCTTTCATTCCAAAGCTTCTTCCCTTAACGCGGCTTCTGCTCCACCAGCTCAAGATCATTCCAGTGTATCTGACGAGAGCTCAGGCTTTTAGAAACGCGATGTTGGAATGCCATCTGGCTCACCATTCGATGTGTCCAGGCAGACACACTGCAGATTATCTCCAGGAAGGAAGAAAAATAGAAGACCGTCTCAGAACTATTTATACAACTCTACTGCAGGCTCTGGCCTGGAAAATAAGAAACTAGGACTTTAAGGGTTTTGATTGCATTTCCTCTTTCCTGTATTTCATGAAGTTTAAATTATAACCGTCTGTTTCAGAAGATATAAAAATCCTGAATTCCATCTCCTTCCATATTAACAGAATACCAACCCCTTGGGGAATCTTTTATTAGTGGAGGTTTTCAGTAATGACTCTCCTAAAATCACACTGTAAAATGAGCACTAAGCTACATCTCATTACCTATCTACCTCATTTGCCTCTAGAATGTAGCGATGAAAGGGGTTTCTGTCTCTGAAATGCATCTCCTAATGAGGGTGTTTGCCTGGGTCCCAACAGTGACATTGTTTTGTGCTTGTTTAATGATGATGTGGAGGAGAAGGAGGATGGTGATGATGGCGAAAGCTTCCTTTCCTCCAGCTCTTATTAAAGATCATGTCATTACCCACTATTTTGGGCTTATTCTTTTGCTCATCTTTACTTCTCAAAATATCCCCAAATCATTCCTGGTTGCTTCAAAGGCATTTTACATTTGGCACTTAATTTGATTTAATTTTAATTTCATTCTCATAGCCTGTAGGACATCGTGGATATGAAAAACACCACTCTGAAATTCATCAGCTGCAATGAGTCTGATATCATGTCCATCCATCATCTCTCCCCTCTCCGTTTGGTAGGTTAATCCTCCATGTGTTCCAATAAAGTGAAGTGAAGTGAAAGTCGCTTAGTCGTGTCCAACTCTTTGCAACCCTATGGACTATACAGTCCTTGGAATTCTCTAGGCCAGAATACTGGAGTGGGTAGCCTTTCCCTTCTCCAGTGGATCTTCCCGACCCAGGAATTGAACTGGCGTCTCTGGCATTGCGGGCAAATTCTTTACCAACTGAGCTCTCAGGAAAGCCCATAAGCTAGAGAAAAACATGGCATTGTAGCTACATACAACCCTGTTCTGCTATGCAGAAAGTCATTGGGTTTCGTTTAGTTAATATGCTAGATTCCAGTTTTCTCTCTCAGTAGGTGTTCTGCATTCTTCTCCCAGAAAGACTTTCTGTTCTTCTTCCCATTAATAAACCTTGATGGAGCATCCACTGTTTTCTAAGCTACATGCTGGGTACTGGAGACATGGAGATAAACAGAACCTGGTTTTTATCCCCAAGTAACCAAAATCAAATACAGAACAAGCTGTTAGGTAGGTAGAATAGGGAAAATACCCCTCGCTGTCCCAGTTCAGCAGGAAGTAGCCAGAAAGACCTCGACGCCCCTATTCCCAAAGAACTGGGCCTCCCATCTCTTGAGGGGGGAATGTTAGGTGGGTAGAATAGGGAAAAGGAGTCCAAAATGGCGGTGGCTAAAAGACAAGGAAGGTCCGAGGACCAGAGTGAAGACTTCAGGCAGAACAAACAGCACTTCTGGCTAAGCCCAATTTGCATAGGGCAGGCCCAGGTGGAGGAAAAACATATAAAAGGAGGTGCCAAAGCGCTTTCTCATGGACTCTCTCACGCGCGTGCCTGCGCTCTGTCTCTCTCTCTCTCTCACACTCTCTCTCTTTCTTTCTCCCGTGTGTGTGCACTCGCTCTCTCTCTCACTCTCTCTCTCTCCCTCCCCACGCACTCCTCCACTCTCTTCTCTTCGAGTCTTGAAGTCTCCTGCTATCTTCTAAATAAAATGGAGCTGTAACACTGATTTGCCTAAGAGCTGTAGCACAGTTTGTCCAAGATCCGAGAGCTGTGACGCACTGAGGGCTTTAATGTCCGTCACTCCAAATCTTTGTTGTGACGAGACAAAGAACCAAGGAACATACACTCGCGTGACAAAGCCATGTAAATAAGTAGCTGCAATACACTGAAACAAGAGCCTCTTGAGAGAAGAGTGCAGTACTGTGGAGGAGGAATGATGCGTAAGCCATAAAATCTTATTTTGTTCTTTGACCACCATGTGGGTTTCTAGTATTTGATGATGAAATAATTTTTATTCTACTATTTCATATACCTTTAGAATCTCTGTGTTTTTCAACATTTATGTTTTTCACCTTTTATTATAACATTCTACCTTTTGTGGGTCTCACAGATGAATATAACCTTTTATTGCATCCATTAGATTTTTATTTGGGATCTGGGTATTAGGTGAAGAGAGAGATTTGGGAGGAGAGATAATGCAGTAAAAATCTTGCTGGCATTGCTGAGATCAGGCAGTGGTGTCCCACACCCTCCAGTAAGACGCTTCAGACTCTTAGGAGAAAGGCACAATGAAATGAGTCAGAAGGCCGGAGAGGGAATCCTCTTTATGGCTAGAGCATAAAGAGAAAAGAGAAAAAGGCAAGTGGCTTGGAAGGCTCGAGAAACGTCATTCCTGTACCTTTCAAGTGAACAACAGGACACGCTCACACCCATGTAAACAGCTCACCGGCTGCAGGAGTGTCACTGTCAAAATGAAGCCTCTTCAAGAGCTCAAAGAAAAAGCCAGTGAAAGACCCCGCATGCTCTTCCTCCCTGTCAGCTCCCTAAACCCCCAGGGAGACTAAAGCCAGTGTCTTAGGACGAAATGTAAACCCATGTGTGCAGCTGTGGTCTGGGCCCAAGGACAGAACCAGGGGAGAAAACACAGAAGCAGCAGCACCTGAGAAAGATCAGAGAGCAGAAGGACCCCGCTCATCCTGGCGGTAACCTCGCTCTTGCACAACAGGAATCATTAGCGGCTCATTGTGAGGGACAGGGAGTGAAATGACAAGAATGCCAGAATTGTTTGGACAGCATTTAAGGCCTTGACTGATGATATCGTATATTCTCAGAGGGGAATGGAGAGTTCTAGTCTCCCCTGTGGCTCAGCTGGTAAAGATTCCAACTGCAATGCAGGAGACCCCGGTTCAGTTCCTGGGTTGGGAAGATTCCCTGGAGAAAGGATAGGCTCCCCAATCCAGCATTCTGGCCTGGAGAATTCCATGCACTGTGTAGTCCATGGGGTCTCAGAGTTGGACACAACTGAGTGACTTTCACTCACTGGAGTCTCCCACTGCACCTGGGTGGGCGGGAGAGGGGAGCTTCAGCTTGAGGGTTCTTTGCCCCGGCTGGTGTTGAAGGTAATCTGGTGACAGGTCTTAGGGAAAGAGCCCGCAAGCTTCCGTAACTTTTAAAAGGCAGTTGTCCGAGGCAGTGAGTGAGTCTGAACACCACAAGCCGTCTGTCCACGGGGGCCAAGAGCCCCAACTTGGGGGCACAAGCAGAGGGCTGGGGGTGGGGTGGGGGGGGCGCGGCTAGAGCCCAGGAAGGCCGAGGTGCTCTGCCTGTGCTGTGTGGCCTCCAAGGGCTGCGGCCTCAGCTGTGCGGTCAGCCCGGGGCGCTCTACAAAGCACATACAAAAGTGGAAATGGCAAAAGGATGACATTTTAAAATTATGTACGTCTGTTCTTTTCTTCCAGTGCCCTAGTGGGTTTCTGGTGCCTCTCTAGGGTACATGGGCCCACTTCGAAGGCCACAGGACAAAATAGAAAGCATGCATAAAGCGCTTCTGCTGTGCATCCCACCACCATGGTTATCTCAAGAAAAAAGCACTTGTACCATTGTTTGAGCAGCGCCCTGAACCCACTGCTTTCTTCGGGGAAGAACAGCTGGCAACTAGGGTTATTCAGATTTGGCTGCTTGGCAGGCACGTTCTTGAAAATGAATCAAGCGAGCTTGTCACACCAAGGAAAAGCAACCAACAACATTCATTTCTTTGATGCTACATAGGTGCTCAGTCGTGTCCAACTCTTGATCCCATGGACTGTAGCCCACCAGCCTCCTCTGCCCGTAAATTATCCCAGCATGAATACTGGAGTGGGGTGCCATTTCCTCCTCCAGGGGATCTTCCCGACCCAGGGATGGAACTCGAGTCTCTCGCCTCTCCTGCATTGGCAGGCAGATTCTTTACCGCTTGAGCCACCGGGGAAGCCCCTTGTTTCTTTGAACTTTCTAGCAAACATTAGATTTTTAAAAATCTTGTGTTAGGCATCATAAGCTTGGTGGTATCACAATAAAGACTTCCCAGATGACATTGGTGCTGATATTAAGGAATGCAGCGTTGCATATCGTGCAATGAAATGGGTCAACATTTGGAGAAGTCCACAACTTAGTAACCCAATATTTCCTGAATAGTCCGTGCGTGATGTTGTACAATTATACAAGGGTATGAACAGAAGATCCATCCAAAGTGCACGTGGTCCCTCCCACCCTGCAACTCACACCTTGAAGCCTAATCCCAGTGGGATGGGACTTGGGGGCGGATTTGATACACGACCTTGTCCTCATAAATGAGCTCAGAGCTCTGATAAACAAGACCCCAGAGAATTCCCTCACCTTCCGCCACCTGAAGATACAGTGAACCGTCGGTCTATGAGCCAGGAAGCCGGCTCTCATCCAACCGTGAACCTGCCGCTGCCTTGAACTTGCACTGAACACAGCTTCCGGAACCGTGAGGAGGACACTTCTGCTGTTGATAAGCCACCTCGTCTATGGTATTTCTGTGATAGCAGCTTAGTCACAATGAGGTAATTGCACCTCATTTAACAACTTGTTATGATTCATCATAAAGTTATAATAACCCCTTTTTTTTGGTTTAATGTCACAAAGATATATTCACTTCAGCTGTGTTCTTCCTCCATTTTTAGTTTTTCTCTGAAATTGCTTTCTACAATGTGACCTACAGTAACATCCATGTCATTAAGAAAAGCCGTGGGAGAGATAACACCAAGAAGATGAAGAATTAAGATAAATACACAGTTAATTTAAAGGAGAACACTTTGCATGAATGTTTTATGAAGTTTTCCGAGGAAGGTAGTGGGGTTGGGGGGCTCTTCTGACTGGTTGCCTGAGCTCTGTGCTTAGTCCCTCAGTTGTATGCAACTCTTCACAACCCCATGGACTGTAGCCTGCCAGGCTCCTCGTCCATGGGAGGGGATTCTCCATGCAAGAATACTGGAGTGGGTTGTCATGCCCTCGTCCAGGGGATCTTCCCGACCCAGGGATCGAACCCAGGTATCCCACATTGCAGGCGGATTCTTTACTGTCTGAGCCACCATGGAAGCCCAAGAATACTGGAGTGGGTAGCCCATCTCCAGGGGATCTTCCCGACCCAGGAGTGGAACTGGGGTCTCCTGCATGGCAGGCAGATTCTTTACCAGCTGACCTACCTAGGAAGCCGATAAGAAAAGCCATGGGACAGTTAAACATCAAGAAGATGAAGAATTAAGATAAATACTCAGTTAATTTAAAGGAGAACACTTTGCATGAATGTTTTATGAAGGTTTCTGAAGAAGGTAGTGGTGGGGGAGGCTCTTCTGATTGGTTGCCTGAGTTCCACATTCACTTCCTCCAAGCTGTTATCTCCTGTGGAGATAACGTGGGGATTTTTAAGTGAAAACAAACAAACAGAAACCTTTATTTATAACTAACATCACTAAAGCGGTATGTACAACCATCAGCTAACAAAAGGAGGCACTTTGAGGTAAAAGTGAGACTTTTCATGCAAGTCGCACTTTTCATTTTCGTGCTGACGACATACACCGCACAGATCTTTGCTTTGGGTTTTATAAATCTTATAAATCTCATTTTGAAAACAAATAAATCTGTGGCAGGTCCAGAGGGTAGCAAGACTACAGAAATTAGGAAGCCTGTGTGGTAAAGAAATTTTTTGTTTGTTTCTTTAAAACAAATTTTTTTTTCTTTGGCCACACCTCACAGCATGCAGAACTTTCTGACCAGGAATCTAACCCACATTCCCCTGCAGCGGAAGTACTGAGTCTTAACCACTGGACCACCGGGGAAGCGCCAAGAAATTTTTTAAATTTATGAGACATACAGGTGGCACAGTTGTAAAGAACCCGCCTGCCAGTGCAAGAGAGTGGGGCTCGATCCCTGGGTGGGGAAGACCCCCTGGAGAAGGAAATGGCTACTCGCTCCAATATTCCTGGCTGGAAAATCCCACGGACAGAGGAGCCTGGTGGGCTGCAGTCCATGGGGTCACGAAGAGAAGGAAAGACTGAGTGACTGAGCACAGGAGAGATCTTCTGCTGTCATGCGCACTGGTTTCCTGGGGTCATTTCCACCCCCTTCTCACAGGACGAGAGTCAATCGTGTTTACACACAGCGTCATGGCACACACATGGCATTTACCTTGTCACTAGGATGAGCAGTTCAGTCTTAGTTGACCGCCTGACATAGTAGCCACTGATCATATGTGGCTATTTAAACTTAAATGTAAATTAATTAGAATTAAATAAAATGTAAAATTCACCTCCTCTTTCTCAGCCAGCCGCATTTCAAGTGCCTAATGCCTCCCTCCTGTGGTTAGCGGCTACCATTTTGGAGATGCAGGTGTAGAATATCTCCCTCGTTTAGGGCAAGTTCTGTTGAACTGTGTTTACTGAGAACACAGTCTGTAGTTCTCATTTTTTCTTGTATGGCTGTATGAAGATCATACCTAATTTTTTAAAAAATATTAGTAATCTGAAAAATTAATTACATGAAAAAAAAAGAATTGAGTTTTTATTTTGGAATTCCCTTTAGAAACTCATGTTTTTAAAGTAAGTATAGAGAAAGCAAGTGTTTGCAAAGCGGCTTCCTCCAAGTTGCTTCTTTTACTCTGCCAACACTTGCTTATTCATTTGAAAGATATTTACTAAGTGCCTTCTGTGCGCCAGGTATTCTTCTGGGCTCTGGAACAAAACAAACCCCTGGCCTCATGGAGCTTCCAGCGTACCCTGTGGGATGAGAGGCAAATGTTATTTCTGTTTCCAGGTTCAGATACAAATGTCTGTGTGCAGTATTTTGTGCCAAAGCAGGGGATAAAATGAGAAGATTCCAATTCTTACACTGTTGCTCATGAAGAAGTCACAGAAAGAGGGAAATGCTAAGAATGTAATTTCTGATTTGCAAAGACATTCTCATCATGAAACCAAAAAAGCCTCGCAAAAAATTTAAAATATTAGTTCTGAAAAACCACTTTTGCATGACAAAGTGTGTAAGGGACTGATGCGCGTTTTCCCATGTCACCGTCTTCCTTCGAGGAATCAGAGCATCAGCCGCTAGAAGTGGCTGTAGTCTCTTCAGTTTCAGCTTTCTTCCCAGAGCATCCAGCCAGGTAACCACCGCAGCCCCAGCTGGGCACTTCGGGTAGCAGAAAGCTCACCAATGTAATCAACAGCAGAGATACAACTTCACCCGTCCTAACTTTTATTAGTATGTGTATAGTAATTTTATTATTATGTGTATAATAAACTTTATTATGTGTGTTATTATTACTATTTTTACACTATCACATATCCACAGTTAGAAGTTTAGAAATAACAGATAAGAGTAAAAATGTTAAATTAGTTGTATTCCTAATACCCAGAAGATAATCACCATTAGCATTAAAAAAAATTTTTTTTGACATGTACACATGGCTGTATTTATTTGTTTTTCTAAATTGTTTCTGCTGCGCTGGGTCTTCTATGCGCGGGCTTTCTCTGGTCCTGGTTGGTGCGGCTGCTCTCCCGTTGCGCTGCGCCGTCTCACTGTGGGGGCATCTCCCGTTGTGGAGCATGGACTCATCGTGGGGGCTGCTCTCCCGGTGTGCTGCGCGGTCTCACTGTGGGGGCATCTCCTGTTGTCTAGCATGGACTCATCGTGGGGGCTGCTCTCCCGGTGTGCTGCGCGGTCTCACTGTGGGGGCATCTCCCGTTGTGGAGCATGGACTCATCGTGGGGGCTGCTCTCCCGGTGCGCTGCGCGGTCTCACTGTGGGGGCATCTCCCGTTGTGGAGCATGGACTCATCGTGGGGGCTGCTCTCCCTGTGCGCTGCGCGGTCTCACTGTGGGGGCATCTCCCGTTGTGGAGCATGGACTCATCGTGGGGGCTGCTCTCCCGGTGCGCTGCTCGGTCTCACTGTGGGGGCATCTCCTGTTGTCTAGCATGGACTCATCGTGGGGGCTGCTCTCCCCGTGCGCTGCGCGGTCTCACTGTGGGGGCATCTCCCGTTGTCGAGCATGGACTCATCGTGGGGGCTGCTCTCCCTGTGCGCTGCGCGGTCTCACTGTGGGGGGCATCTCCTGTTGTGGAGCATGGACTCATCGTGGGGGCTGCTCTCCCGTTGCGCTGCGCGGTCTCACTGTGGGGGCATCTCCCGTTGTGGAGCATGGACTCATCGTGGGGGCTGCTCTCCCGGTGCGCTGCGCCGTCTCACTGTGGGGGCATCTCCCGTTGTGGAGCATGGACTCATCGTGGGGGCTGCTCTCCCGGTGCGCTGCGCGGTCTCACTGTGGGGGCATCTCCCGTTGTGGAGCATGGACTCATCGTGGGGGCTGCTCTCCCGGTGTGCTGCGCGGTCTCACTGTGGGGGCATCTCCTGTTGTCTAGCATGGACTCATCGTGGGGGCTGCTCTCCCCGTGCGCTGCGCGGCCTCCTCGTGGTGGCGTCTCCCTTTGTGGAGCCGAGGGCTCCCAGGCACCTGGGTTTCGGTAGGCCTGGCTTTGGGGCTCAGAGCAGGACTCGGCAGTTGTGCTGCACAGGCTTAGCTGCTCTGCAGCGTGTGGGATATTCCCCCACCAGGGATCGAACCCATGTCGCCTGCACAGACAGGCGGATTCCTATCCACTAGGGAAGTCCTCACCATTAGCGTTTTGATGTGTATTCTTTAAGAATTTTTTTCTCTCTCTCCCTCCATATATAAATGTTTCTAGCAAACCAAAGTGGTAGCATTGGTATCTCGCTCTTTTTACTTAACCATATAGTACAAATAAATGTTCATTCAACTGGGTCTAGCCCTCCGTCACCATTTTAACAGCAGTGTAATATTACATTCAGTGACTATATTCAATGATTTATTTAAGTGCTTGTTGAAAGTAAACATTGTAAATGTTTCATCATTATAACCAATACTGTGGTATACAGTCTTGTACACATACTAACATCTTTGTGAAGCTGATTAAATTTTAGCAATTGAAATCTACAAGTGAAATTCTTGTGTCAGAGGTTTGGCCCATATTTATGACTTCTCGTAAAAGTCACCCAATTCTGTCCCAGAAAAATCAAACATCTACCCCTGTTCCAGCAGTTATAAGAACGCCCCTTTCCCCAAGACTTACCCACGATCCTCTTCTTGGGAGACCTTGATCTTTTCTCTCTTTTTCACTCATTAGTGTCCAGTTGGCCCCGGGACACCCGTTCTACCGTTTGAACTAAAACCATCACGTCTCAACAAAAAGTCTCCTTCTTCTTAGACCTCGCCTCCCTCCTGTGTGGATTAGTGCATGACTGTCAGCCTGGCACCTGGAGGATCCACAGTTCTGTTCCTGATCTGTTTACTGCTCAACATCCTAATAGATGACTTGGAGGAAGTTATAAAAAGCATGCTTGCAAATTCTACTCAACGTTAGTTTAGCGCCTACCAGATGCCAGGATTTCCCTGGTGGCTCAGAGGATAAAGAATCTGCCTGCAATGCGGGAGACCCAGGTTCAATCCCTGGGTCTGAAAGATCCCCAGGAGAAGGGAATGGCTACCCACTCCAGTGTTCTTGCCTGGAGAATTCCATGGACAGAGGAGCCTGGGGAGCTACAGCCCTTGGAGTCACAAAGAGTTGGACACGACTGAGCAGCTAACACTTTCACTTTCTCACATAGATGCCAGGCATGATGCCTTGTGCTTAGGATGTAAATACAGATGAGCTCTCTTCCCTGCCCTGGAGGAGTTCATGGTGCCTTCAGAGTGCCAGGGCCGGCTCTGGGGCCTTCTGCACGGCTCATGTAGGAAATGGTAACATTTGTGGCCAAGGGCACCTGCTGCCCGTCCCTTCCACAGGCAGCAGCATGCTGGCTGGGAGATGCTGCCCCACTCGACAAACGTTTGCTGAGCGCGGTCTGCTGCCAGGCCCTGTTCTCCGGAACAGCCCCTGGAAACGACCCCGTGGTCCTCATTCCCCCGGTGCAGCCTCCGCGGACATCTTTGCAGCACCCTCGGACCCAAGCGTCCTCCACTGTGACTCTGCCTTTCCCCGCTCAGTTATTTATTTTCTCTGACAATTTCCCAAGAGAAATTTTGGCTGACTCATATAAAACCAAATGCACTTTGTAGAGCGCTAGGACCCAGACACATTAACCTTAAAGGGAGACAAGCTGTTTCAAATCCTTTTGGGAGGGAACGAGGCAGTGGAGAAATACCTAAGATGGTAAATCCACAGCTCTACTGTGAAGCAGAAATTGGTCTGGAATAGAAGAAGAAATGCTCCAAACTCTAAAGCATTCAGCACTTGGTGACTAAATATTAAACCTCCAGAAGCTTTTCAACCGTACCCCGAGTTCAGCTCTCCCCTCGGTCTGTCTACTTCTGGGCCATGACCATCAAGTCGCAGATTTGCTTTATCCTCAGAAAGCGGGATTATTGTAGGAACCAAGAAACCCTCGTGTCTGACAGGACTCAACACAAGAAATAGCTGTCCGCCGTGGGCCTCCTGGTCATGTCCTGGCGGGGCCAAAAGGACCTAGAAAAGGCGTCTGTACTTTGAACTGTTGGGCATTGGATGCCACAATCCACGGCCCTTCTTTCCAGAGGAGCACGCTCAGCCTGTGGTTCGAAGGGCGGGGTCGTGAAACATCCCTTGGCCTCGCTCAGGTTCCCGGGCTTTACTCTGCACCGGTGCTTGCCATTCTGTTGGGGGTTACAGTCGTTTGCAGTTGATTGGAGCAGAAGAGTTGATGTTTGTCTCTGGGTTTTATGAACCGTGCCCCAGTCCCTAGAGGTCAGAGAGGGCGTGGAAGGCTGGCTCAGCCTTCTTCTCAATTTCCTTTCCAGAATCTTATGGCGAAAACGGGAAGACCACTGTGTGTCCGCCTTTCCTTCCCCACACTGGTCACGGCCATGAGTGCTTACCAACATGCTAGCCCTTCCTTTTCCAAACCAAGCTCTGTTCATATTGCCCACAAACAGCTCCCCCAGGGCTACCTGTGCGCTTAGAAGTGCACACACAGACCGAGCAGAATGCTTGGGAGGATAGAAAAAGGGCAAGGCCATGGAGTCCTCGGATCGGACTGGAGGCTGTTTGAGCCCTGGTTTGGAAGGGGAAGCACAGGGCAGTCCTAGGCGAGACCTGGGGGCTCCTTGTGCTGTGAGGAGGGGCCAGGCCGAAGGTGACCAGAGCGGGCCCCTGAGAGCAGACAGCCCAGCATAGGGGCCCCGCTCATTTGAGTGTATGGTCATACAGCACACAGGTACACACACACACACACACACACACACTCTCTCTCTCTCTCTCTTTGTTTTTTAATTAAACGTTTTATGAGGGACTTTCCTGGTGGTCCAGTGGCTAAGAATCTGCCTTGCAATGCAGGAGACTAAGATCCCGCATGCCGTGGACCCCAAGAACGTTGGAGAGCTGCTTTCTTTTTCAGTCTGGGGCCCGAGCAAATAATGTCCTGAGTTGTCATTGCTGGGGGCCCATCCTCCATGGTCTCTTGTGTTTCTGCACATCTTAGGAGTAGATGTTCTGGCAGCCTTTTGTCTGGACTGTCGTTTCTAGGATGTTTGTGAGAAGAACACCTTCAAAAGGTAGAGACACCGTCTCCCTCCAAAGCAAAGTGTAGGTGTGCTTACCGTCCAGTGTAAGAAAGATAATTCAGTTAAGCCCTCATGCCCCAACTAGAGTCTGTGGGCCACGGTGGAGGATCCACCTGACGAAACTAAGATCCAAGGCAGCAATGTTTCAGTTTCAGTTCAGTCACTCAGTCATGTCCAACTCTTTGCAACCCCATGGACTGCAGCACGCCAGGCCTCCCTGTCTATCACCAACTCCCGGAGTTCACTCAAACTCACGTCCATTGAGTCGGTGATACCATCTAACCATCTTATCCTCTGTCGTCCCCTTCTCCTCCTGCCTTCAATCTTTCCCAGCATCAAGGTCTTTTCAAATGAGTCAGTTCTTTGCAACAGGTGGCCAAAGTATTGGAGTTTCAGCTTCAGCATCAGTCCTTCCAATGAATATTCAGGACTGATCTCCTTTAGGATGGACTGGTTGGCTCTCCTTGCAGTCCAAGGGACTCTCAAGAGTCTTCTCCAACACCACAGTTCAAAAGCATCAATTCTTCGGTGCTCAGCTTTCTTTATGGTCCAACTCTCACATCCATACTTGACCGCTGGAAAAACCATAGCTTTGGCTAGACGGATCTTTGTCAGCAAGGTAATGTCTCTGCTTTTTAATATACTGTCTAGGTTTGTCACAGATTTTCTTCCAAGGAGTAAGTGTCTTTTAATTTCATGGCTGCAGTCACATCTGCAGTGATTTTACAGCCCAAGAAAATAAAGTCTCTCATGTTTCCACTGTTTCCCCATCTATTTGCCATGAAGTGATGGGACCAGATGCCATGATCTTAGTTTTCTGAATGTTGAGCTTTAAGCCCACATTTTTACTCTCCTCTTTCACTTTCATCAAGAGGCCCTTTAGTTCTTCTTTGCTTTCTGCCATAAGGGCGGTATCATCCGCATATCTGAGGTTATTGATATTCCTCCCAGCAATCTTGATTCCAGCTTGTGCTTCATCCAGCCCAGCATTTCACATGATGTACTCTGCATATAAGTTAAATAAGCAGGGTGACAATATACAGCCTTGACGTACTCCTTTCCCAACCTTTATATATAAGGCAGCCAAATAAATAAGTAAATATTTTTTAATTTCTTTACTGAGATAATTGTAGATGTAAATGCAGTTGTAAAAAATTAATACGGAACTTGGACATGTTGGCTGAAGTGTCCACCCACATACATGAATGCTCCTTCCTGGAGTGACAGGGCGGGCCTCTGGACAGAGGCAGAGGGATTCTAAACTGGAACCTTGTTTTTCGTGTCATTGTGAAGTTACATTTATCAAGGAAGGAGGACATGAATGCCATTTAACTGTTAGCTTGACTTACATCTGGATTTATAGACGTGGAATGCGGGCCTCTCTTCATACTGTTGCCCTGCAAAGGTTAGGGATGAACCGAGGGCTGGAGGGCAGTTTATTCCAAAGTTAATGACCCCTAGAGATAGTCCGAAGGTTCTGAATCCTATCTCCAATAGCCTGCTGAGGCCAGAAAACCTCCTGTCTCTCTTGTGCGTGCATGTTAAGTCACTTCAGTCGTCTCTGAGTTTTTGCAGCCCCGTGGACTGTAACCCACCAGGCTCCCTTGTCCATGGGATTCTCCAGGAAAGAATACTGGAGTGCGTTGCCATGCTCTCCTCCAGGAGAGTTTCAGGACCCGGGGAACCTGGGTCTCCCACATTACAGGCAGATTCTTTACCGTCTGAGCCACCAGGGAAGCCTATGTCTCCCCTGGAGAAACTTCTTAAGAGTCTTGGCAACCAAAGGGGGAGGTTTGCTAGGAATATTGGGGATGTTGTGTGGAGAACAGGGTTTGGGGAAGGTTCTCTTGGTGAGGGCGTCCCAGGTGGCACTAGGGGTAAAGAACCCGCCTGCCAGTGCGGGAGCCGGGAGTTGGTCCCTGGGTGGGGAAGATCCCCTGGGGGAGGGCCTGGCAGGTAAGACTGAACTCTTGTTCCCTCCAGATCAATGACCCATATCTATTTCTCTGCTTTGGTTGTTTCTTTGTCCGTTTTGTTCTCTGGCTTTGGGGATTTTCCTTAGCATCCCATGAGATGTCACAGGAAAACCACCTGTATGTCTTGGCTAAGCTGAGAGGCTCAGGGGAAGCTGTACCTGTGGGCTTGGGTAGATGGCCAGGCCAGAGCCCACAGTGAGGCTGGGCTGGGGGAGCCTGGAAGCCTTTCGCGGCCTCTGCTACCTTGCCCTTACCGTTATGGCAGCTTCAGGCATTCAGGGCCTGGTCCTGTCCCACCCCAGTGCCCAGGGCGTGTGTGCTCAGACTATGTTTGTTAAACGGATGAACAAATATCCTCATCTCACATGCTACTCCAAGTAAACAATCGATAAATTGTTAACTCAAAGAAATTTTCTTAAGTAAGTATTGCTGTTCAGTTGCTCAGCCGTGTCCGACTCTGCGACCACGTGGACTGCAGCACTCCAGGCCTCCCTGTCCATCACCATCTCCCAGAGTTCACTCAGACTCATGTCCATTGAGTCGGTGATGCCATCCAACCATCTCGTCCTCTGTCGTCCCCTTCTCCTGCCTTCAATCTTTCCCAGCATCAGGGTCTTTTCCATTGAGTCTGTTCTTTGCATCAGGTGGCCAAAGTATTGGAGCTTCAGGTTCAGCATCAGTCCTTTCCAATTAAATATTACTAATAATTATGATTAACAATAAATACATTACCTATATACATAGTGTATTATAATTATATAAAAATATGCACCCATAGTAATAAAATATAATTAATAATTATTGTTAATTTTGTTAATATCTAATTAGGAAACAATAAACTATTTAGACCATTTCACTGAATTTATTGGAATTAAATTTACAACCAGAAAGTTTCACCACTTTGTCTAAAAAGAGACAAAAGCTAATTGTGATGTTACTAAACTGAAAAGAGGGGGAGATTTAAAAATAGCTGCAGGCAAACACGTCATTATTTCTTCCTGGTTTTAGTATATGGAGTACCAGGTTCCAAATTGTTTGCAGTGTCCTTGATGGATGTGACCTTCCGTAAGATGTTTACATGTAAATATTTGTAGGATGAGTTCAACCACCGAGATAAGCATCCTTGCTTCTAGGTCAGGCCTTCCAAGTAAGGCTGCTCAGATTGTCTCTTCGTATATTTATTTCAAGCTCTTGCAAAGGTCTCTAAATTGCTGTCTCAGTGTTTGTGTTTGCAATATCTTAAAGTTAACAGCCCTACTCTTTTATCAAATTTACCAAGTGCTACATACATCTGATCTTTGGCCAGAATTTATTGATACATTACCATGACTTAGTACCATGCATACATATATGCATACTTATCCACAGCAATTACAAATGATAAGATTTAGATCAAAGGAGTAGAAATGAGAGTCCAGAATTAAACCCATATATCTAGGGCTAATTGACAAGGTTGTCAGGACAAAAAAATTGGAAAGAATAAACTTTAAACATATGATATTGCGACAAGTGGATATCTGCAAGCAAAAGAATGAGTTGGACTTCTATTTTACAGCATACACAACGATTAACTAATATGGATCAAAGACCTAAACTTAGAAGCTAAAACTATACAATTCTTAGAAGGAAATATAGGGATAGCTCTTCCTGACTTCCCTGGTGGCTCAGATGGTAATCTGCCTACAATGCAGAAGACCAGTGTTCAATCCCTGGGTCAGGAAGATCCCCTGGAGAAGGGAATGGCAACCCACTCCAGTATTCTTGCCTGGAGAATTTCATGGACAGAGGAGCATGGCAGGCTATATTCCATGGCGTGCAGTCAGACACGACTGAGCGACGAACACTTTCATTTTCTTTCACTTCCTGACCTCAGATTTGGCAATGGATTCTTAGAAATTACATAGAAAAGTACAAGCAACAAAAGATAAAACAAATTGAACTCATAAAAAGTAAGAAATATTTGTGTATCAAAGGGCAATCAAGAAAGTTAAAAGACTGACACAATAGAAGAAAATATTCAAAAACATGTATCAGATAAGACACTTGCATCCAGAGTGTATGAAGAGCTCTTAGAACTCCACAGTAGAGATGCAAACGGCTGAACCTTCAAATGGGCCAAAGCTTTGAACAGACCTTTCTCCAAAGATATATAAACAACCAACAAACAGATGGAAAGATGCTCAACATCACTAGTCATTAAGGAAATGTAAATCAAAACCACAGCGTAATGTACTTCACACCCAGAAAGATGGCTACCATTAGAAAAAACAAAATAAACCAGCAACAGCAAGTGTTGGCAAAGATGTGGAGAAATTGGAACCCTCGTTCCCTGCTGGTAAGAGTGTAAGACGGTGCAGCCACTGTGGGGAACAGTTTGGCAGTTCCTCAGAAAGCTAAGCGTAGAGTTATCATAGGATCCAGTATCCTGGAATTGAAAACAGGTACTCCAACAAATACATGTACCTGAATGTTCGTGGCTGCACTGTTCACAACAGCCAAATGATGGAAACCCCCACCACATCCCTCAGAATGTGAATGGATAAACAAATGTGGTATATCCACACAGGGTACACAACTCACCCAAATGCTGCAGTGCTATCTGCTCATAGCTCAGCTGGTAAAGAATCCGCCTGTAATGCAGGAGACTCCAGCTCCATTCCTGTGTCGGGAATCTCCTCTGGAGAAGGGGCTACCCACTCCGGTATTCTTGGGCTTCCCTTGTGGCTCAGCTGGTAGAGAATCCGCCTGCAATGCAGGAGACCTGTGTTCAATCCCTGGGTTGGGAAGATCCCCTGCAGGAGGGCATGGCAACCCACTCCAGTATTCTGGCCTGGAGAGTTCCATGGACTGCATAGACCACGGGGTTGCAAAGAGTGGGACATGACTGAGCAAGTTTCGCAATGTGGATGAGTCCCTAAAACATGACGCTAAGTGAAAGAAGCCAGACACAGAAGGCCACATAGTTTATGCTTCCATTTATACCGTGTGTGCAGAGGAGGTAAATCCATAGCGACAGGAAGCAAATTAGTGGTTGCCACGGGGTGGGGACATTGAGTGACTGCCTAACGGGTACAGGGTGAGGTGATGAAACGAAGCAGCGGTGACGGCTGCAGAACACTGGACGAGCACTAAATGCCACTGAACCCCATACTTTTTGCTTTATTTTATTTATTTATTGGTCACGCTGCACGGCTTGTCGGATCTTAGTTCCCCAACCAAAGATGGAACCTGGGCCCCCAGCAAAGAAAACAGAGTCCTAACCTCGAGACCGCCAGGGAGGTCCCTGAACTCTATGTTTTCACATGTTTCTATGTTTATGTTATGTGAATTTTACTTCAATAAAATAAAGGGAAAAGGTGACAACACCCGGGCCCTCCCTCGCTGCTCTCCCAGACCCCTCTGTGGAGCTGCCTCTGTGGGAGCAAGCCCCCGGCCCCACAGACTCTCTGCTCAGTCCTCCTGGTGCTGAGCCATCCTCGGGCGTGGGCAGCAGAGGGCGGCCCTGGCCCGACGTTTCCTGGCGCTCGGGGAAAAGTCACACCCTGCCGGGTAGTGCCCCGTCTCCCTGCGTCCCCGTCTTGGTCTTCCCCCAGCTCTCTGCTGAGCAGATCTTGGAAGCCATCTAAGGACTTGCTACATTGTTTGGGGAGCCCAGGGCAAAGGGAAATTGCTGTGAAAAGATGAGGAATTTCAAGATGGGGACAGAGCGTCCAGACAAGCTAAGGGCTCTTCATTCCTGAGCAGGGTGTTCCGTCTGCCCAGGTCCCACACTCTGGCGGTTCCCCATCACAGCTCCTGTTTCTGGCTCTGTCATTGCCCTATAAGCACCATAACAGAGTCCCTCTCTGACAATGATGACTGCTGTACCCTGTCCGAGCGGCCTGGGACCACTCAGCCGGCGCAACAGGACTGGCTTCCAAAGCCACGTCAGTGTAACGTCCGCCCGGGCTTTCTCCTGCCACCCTCTCCCGCACGTTACTGGGCACCCACTTCGCCTGAGCCTTCAGTGAGCCCAGCAGAAACCTCAGTTGTCTCCAGAACTCACTATCGGAACAGGAGAGATGGGCCCTGATAGTGAGGGGCCTGGGGGGACACATAGCAAGACAAGATTGGGACCCTGCCCCAGTGCAGGGGGTGGGCTTGGTGGTCTCTAGTCCTCTTCAAGTCCTAAGAGTCTATATTGAATCTCAGTCAGTCGGTCAGTTCAGTCGTTCAGCCGTGTCTGACTCTGTGACCCCATGGACTGCAGCACACCAGGACTCCCTGTCCATCGCCAACTCCCGGAGTTCACTCAAACTCACGTCCATTGAGTCGGTGATGCCATCCAATCATCTTATCCTCTGTCGTCCCCTTCTTTTCCCGCCTTCGATCTTTCCCAGCATCAGGGTCTTTCCCAGTGAGTCAGTTCTTTGCATCAGGTGGACTAAGTATTGGAGTTTCAGCTTCAGCATCAGTCCTTCCAATGAATATTCAGGACTGATCTCCGTTAGGATGGACTGGTTGGATCTCCTTGCAGTCCAAGGGACTCTCAAGAGTCTTCTCCAACACCACAATTCTTTGGCGCTCAGCTTTCTTTATAGTCCAACTCTCACATCCATACATGACTACTGGAAAAACCATAGCCTTGACTAGATGGACCTTTGTTGGCAAAGTAATGTCTCTGCTTTTTAATATGCTGTCTAGGTTGCTCATAGATTTTCTTCCAAGGAGTAAGTGTCTTTTAATTTCATGGCTGCAGTCACCATCTGCAGTGATTTTGGAGCCCCCCAAAATAAAGTCAGCCACTGTTTCCACCATTTCCCCATCTATTTCCCATGAAGTGATGGGACTGGATGCCATGATCTTAGTTTTCTGAATGTTGAGTTTTAAGCCAACGTTTTCACTCTCCTCTTTCACTTTCATCAAGAGGCTCTTTAGTTCCTCTTCACTTTCTGCCATAAGGGTGGTGTCATCTGCATATCTGAGGTTATTGATATTCCTCCCAGCAATCTTGATTCCAGCTTGTGCTTCTTCCAGCTCAGCGTTTCTGATGTACTCTGCATATAAGTTAAATAAGCAGGGTGACAATATACAGCCTTGACATGCTTGTTTCTTGATATGGAACCAGTCTGTTGTTCCATATCCAGTTCTAACTGGACCTGCATACAGGTTTTTCAAGAGGCATGTCAGGTGGCCTGGTATTCCCATCTCTTGAAGAATTTTCCACAGTTTATTGTGATCCATACAGTCAAAGGCTTTGACATAGTCAATAAAGCAGAAGTAGATGTTTTTCTGGAACTCTCTTGTTTTTTCGATGATCCAACAGATGTTGGCAATTTGATCTCTGGTTTCTCAGCCTTTTCTAAATCCAGCTTGAACATCTGGAAGTTCTCAGTTCATGTACTGTTGAAACCTGGCTTGGAGAATATTGAGCTTTACTTTGCTAGCCTGTGAGATGAGTGCAATTGTGTGATAGTTTGAGCATTCTTTGGCATTGCCTTTCTTAAGGATTGGAATGAAAACTGACCTTTTCCAGTCCTATGGCCACTTCTGAGTGTTCCAAATTTGCTGGCATATTGAGTGCATCACTTTCACAGCATCATCTTTTAAGATTTGAAATAGCTCCACTGGAATTCCATCACCTCCACTAGCTTTGTTGTGATGCTTCCTAAGGCCCATTTGACTTAACATTCCAGGATGTCTGGCTCTAGGTGAGTGATCACATCAATGTGATTATCTGGGTCATGAAGATCTTTTTTGTATAGTTCTGTGTATTCTTGCCACCTCTTCTTAATATCTTCTGCTTCTGTTAGGTCCATACCATTTCTGTCCTTTATTGAGCCCATCTTTGCATGAAAATTTCCCTTGGTATCTCTAATTTTCTTGAGGAAATCTCTAGTCCTTTCCATTCTACTGTTTTCCTCTATTTCTTTGCATTGATCACTGAGGAAGGCTTTCTTATCTCTCCTTGCTATTCTTTGGAACTCTGCATTCAAATGGATATGTCTTTTCTTTTCTCCTTTATCTTTCACTTCTCTTCTTTTCACAGCTATTTGTAAGGCCTCTTCAGACAGCCATTTTGCTTTTTTGCATTTCTTTTTCTTGATGATGGTCTTGATCCCTGCCTCCTGTACAATGTCATGAACCTCTGTCCATAGTTCTTCAGGTACTCTATCAGATCTAATCCCTTAAATCTATTTCTCACTTCCACTGTATAGTCATAAGGGATTTGATTTAGGTTATAAGTGAATGGTCTAGTGCTTTTCCCTACTTTCTTCAATTTAAGTCTGAATTTGGCAATAAGGAGTTCATGATCTGAGCCATAGTCAGCTCCCAGTCTTCTTTTTGCTGACTGTGTAGAGCTTCTCCATCTTTGGGTGCAAAGAATATAATCAATCTGGTTTCGGTGTTGACCATCTGGTGATGTCCATGTGTAGAGCCTTCTCTTGTGTTGTTGGAAGAGGGTGTTTGCTATGACCAGCGCGTTCTCTTGGCAAAACTCTGTTAGCCTTTGCCCTGCTTCATTCTTTGCCCAGCTTCATTCTGTACTCCAAGGCCAAATCTGCCTCTTACTCCAGGTATTTCTTGACTTCCTACTTTTGCATTCCAGTCCCCTATAATGAAAAGGACATCTTTTTTGGGTGTTAGTTCCAAAAGGTCTTGTAGATCTTCATAGCACCATTTGGCTTCAGCTTCTTCAGGGTTACTGGTTGGGGCATACACTTGGATTACTGTGGTATCGAATGGTTTGCCTTGGAAACAAACAGAGATCATTCTGTCATTTTTGAGATTGCATCTGAGATGTCTGAGAGTCCTGAGAGTCTATATTGAATCTTGGCTGGCATGAATTGTTATCCCTATTTTCACAGATGAGTAAACTGAGACTCAGAGAGGTTAAATGACTTCAGCAAGGTCACAAGCTGGTGACAAGTTTCATTTTTAGTCTAAATGTAACCTAGGAAAACTTAAGACATTCATTTCTTTTACTTTTGGTAATACTGGCTCATGTATAGTTACCTGCTAGAACTCTGTTAAGATCAGGAATTCTTTTTTTTTTTTTTTTTAATAGCTTTGCTGGCTAAGTTTCAGTTTCGTTTCACTTTCTATCGTTTAGGTTTCAGTTCTGTTCTCAGAATATTCTCTTTTCCTTTGTAGTGATCTGATCCTGTTTATTATAATTGCACCTTTGTGCCCTTGAACTTAATTAAGACACAACAGTTATTCTATGGCAGATATTCCTAAACAAAGAGTTGCAACAGATTTAAAGCTTAGTACCATGCACATTTATTCTAACCCTGAGAAAAATGCATCTTCTTTACTAATACCATAAATTGACCCACTAGCTGCTTTGGTATCTATGCATTCATGGCTTAACTTGTCCCATCTGTACATTCCTTGATGTGAAAAGGCCACCCAGAATCCCTGCCACCCTAATCAGTCTATGGTGAATGAACCATAGCCGGGGTTTCTGCCTTTGCCAGAAAAAGAACATAAGGAGAACTTCCTGAACTTGCTGGTATTCTGGCCACAAAGTGGAGGAAAGCGCGTCTGCTCTTCCTCATTCACAGCTTATCCTCAAATCTGTCCAAGCCAAACAGCCCAGGGGCTCCGCCGGACAGAGTATGAGGAAACAACTCAAAATAGTGACCGCCTGCTTAGAAAGTTCTTCAGACTTGACAGCACTTAAGGAAAAAAAAGTTCGGACTTCTACTGAAACCACCACGCATACTGCAGACACTGAATCACTAAGGTTTTTAAACTTTAAAAAGTTTCTGCTTTAAACTTAAACCCTTGATGGCCCTGTATTTGGAAGTACATTGTTTTCCTCTCCAAAATTAGTGCATGCTCCATTTTGACAACGTGGAAAACAGGAAAAAGTAGGAGGAGAAAAAAATTCAAATTTCAATTTCACCTTTGAAAGAGAACTCCTCAATATTTTGGGGTATTCTCTATTTCTTTTTTTCACTCGTATTTTTTGGTGTCTTATTCTGACTATGCTACATATAAAATTTTATATGTATATATGTATACATATATATGTATATTATCTATATATATATATTTATATATGTATACTGTTTTTTTTTTTTTTTTCACTTAACGTTATATTATAGCATTTGTCTGTGTTGGTACAAATTTTACCAACCCCATTTTTAGTTGATTACATAATATTCTCACTGGCTCAATGGACACGAACCTGGGCAAACTCCAGGAGATAGTGCAGGACAGGGGAGCCTGGCGTGCTTCAGTCTATGGGGCTGCAAAGAGTCAGACATGACTGAGCAGCTGAACAACAGCAACCACAATATCCTCTCATTTGTATATAATGCATTTATCCATTTACTTATTTTTATACATTAATATTACAAATTATTCTATTATGAATATGTTTACATATAAACTGCATACCTGTGCATGGGTGCTCAGTTGTGTCTAACTCTTTTGTGACCCCATGGACTGTGGCCCACCAACTTCCCTTGTAGCTCAGTTCGTAAAGAGTCTGCCTGCAATGCTGGAGACCCAGGTTCCATCCCTGGGTTGGGAAGATCCTCTGGAGAAGGAAATGGCAACCCACTCCAGTATTCTTGCCTGGAGAATCCCAGGGACAGAGGAGCCTGGTGGGCTACTGTTCATGGGGTCACAAGAGTTGGACACGAGTTAGTGACTAAACCACCACACATATGTAAAGGTTACTTTTTTTTTTTTAAGAAATTATTTCCTTAGGAATTGTTCTCAGCAACAGGTATAATAAGGCACTCCCTGTCTGCAGGTTCCACATGCACAATTCAACCGACCCCCTCAATCAAAAACATTCAGAAAAAATAAATTCCAGAAAGTTCCAAAAAAGTAAAATTTGAATTTGCCATAGGCAACTGTCTACATAGAATTAACATTGCATTGAGGCTTCCCTCAGCTCAGTCAGTAAAGAATCTTCCTTCAATGCAGGAGATTCCTGGGTTGGGAAGATCCTCTGGGGAAGGAAATAGCAACCCACTCCAGTATTCTTGCCTGGAGAATTCCATGGACAGAGAAGCCTGGCGGACTACAGCCTGTTAGGTCACAAGAGTCAGACACGACTGAGCGACTAAGCATGCATAGCACACAGCACTGCGTTAGGTATTCTAAGGGTTTAGAGGTGGCTCAAATGGTGAACAGTGCAGGAAACCTGGGTTTGATCCCTGGGTCGGGACACTCCCCTGGAGAAGAGAATGGCAACCCAATCCCAGTATTCTTGCCTGGGAAATCCCATGGACAGAGGAGCCTGGTGGGCTACAGTCCATGGGGTCACGAAGAGTCAGACATGACTGAGCAACTAACACTTTCACTTTCTTTGCAGAGGTGATTTAAAGTATATGAGAGGGTATACATAGGTTATAGGCAAACAGTGTGCCATTTTATATAAGGGAATTGGGCATTCTGAGATTTTTAGTATCCGATAGCATTCTGGAACCTGTCCTAAATGGGACAAAAAATATTAAGATTCTTGGCACATATTGTCAAGTTGCTTTACAAAATGATTGTAGTAGTTTACACTCTCAAGCAACCCATTTGATGTCAATATTCCTAGCAAAATAAACTACTTAAAATTGTTTAAGGCAAATAATCCCTTAAAAGAAGTTTGCCCCGTATCTAATGTCTACAAAAATGTCCTTTATTTTACCTATGCCTTTGAAAGGTTTTTTAGCAGTTCACTAATTTGAAGAAGCACAAGCTGGAATCAAGATTGCCGGGAGAAATATCAATAACCTCAGATATGCAGATGACACCACCCTATGGCAGAAAGTGAAGAAGAACTAAAGAACACCTTGATGAAAGTGAAAGAGGAGAGTGAAAACATTGGCGTAAAGCTCAACATTCAGAAAACTAAGATCATGGCATCTGGTCCCATCATTCCATGGCAAATAGACGGGGAAACAGTGGAAACAGTGGCTGACTTTATGTTTTTGGGCTCCAAAATCACTGCAGATGGTGATTGCAGCCATGAAATTAAAAGATGCTTACTCCTTGGAAGGAAAGTTATGACCAACCTAGATAGCATATTAAAAAGCAGAAACATTACTTTGCCAACAAAGGTCCATCTAGTCAAGGCTATGGTTTTTCCAGTAGTCATGTATGGATGTGAGAGTTGGACTATAAAGAAAGCTGAGCACCAGCACCATCAAAGAATTGATGTTTTTGAACTGTGGTGTTGAAGAAGACTCTTGAGAGTCCCTTGGACTGCAAGGAGATCCAACCAGTCCATCCTAAAGGAGACCAGTCCTGAATATTCATTGGAAAGACTAATGTTGAAGCTGAGACTCCAATACTTTGGCCACCTGATGCGAAGAGCTGACTCATTGGAAAAGACCCTGATTCTGGGAAAGATTGAGGGCAGGAGGAGAAGGGGATGACAGAGGATGAGATGGTTGGATGGCATCACCGGCTCAATGGACATGAGTTTGGGTGGACTTTGGGAGTTGGTGATGGACAGGGAGGCCTGGCATGCTGTGGTTCATGGGGTCGCAAAGAGTCGGACACAACTGAGCAACTGAACTGAACTGAATGTGACTGTATTTGAATTTAAAAATCAAGCTTTAATCAATTTATGTATGTGACAGACATAAAGTGGCAAATAAATCTGGTCCATGTCCCACTGGATAGACAAGAATTACCTACAGAAATAGAGGGGGAGGGACCTCCCTGGGGTCCAGCGGCTAAGGTTTGGAGTTCCCAGTGCAGGGCCCAGGTCCAGTCCCTGGTCCAGGATGGAAATGAGACTCGACAGGAAGACATGGTGAGCCATTTCGCTCTGGAACTGGTGTCATCTTACACCAAAGGATGGTGAGCCCTAGAGAAGTACTGTCAAATTGCTTTACAAAATGATTGTAGTAGTTTGGAGGGCCTTCTAGACTGGGGAAACAGGATTTGCAAAGAAGGCTTGTCATAATAGGAAATGAGAAGACAGTTGGCTATAATTAACAAGTGATGGAAGCTACATTTGTACACTAAATTCTGATGTTCCATCCCTTGATTTGTGTTCAAAGAAGTCAGTCCACGGAAACACACCTGATTTTAGAGCTAGAAGAGACCTTAGCTCAGCCCAATATCTCTCCTATTCTATATTTTTCAAAGGAGGAAGTGGAAAAGAGTGAAGGATTGGAAGGTTTACATCCTAATTCCTAGGACAGTGCTCTTTCTATGGCGTCCTACACTCAGGCGTACACACCAGATGAAAATCTGACAGAGCCCAGGTTTATTTATTGCCTTATATTTACATGTTTAAACACACATATACACATGGCATTCTTACAGAGCCTGGGAAAATAAATGGGGGGAAGGGTCCCAAGTAGGCATGATTATATAGATGTGAAGAGGAGACTGAGTTTTGAAAAACTTTTAAGTTTAGTTTCATACCTGTATTAGAATGTTTTGTGTGGAATGATTAAATGGTATAACTAACTATTGGAACTATTGATGTCTTGCATACTTAAGTATCTTTAAAGAAAATCTAAAAATATATCCACCATACAAATTAACCTTTTCCTTTAACTCTTTTGGGCCATCTGCCCAGCTTGTGCGATCTTCTTTCCCCAATCAGGGATCAAACCCGTACCCCCTGAAGGGGAAGCCTGGAGTCCTAACCACTGGACAACCAGGGAATTCCCTTCCTTGAAGTCTCAATAGAAGTCACTCTGCTAAATTTTTTGAGGAATGGAGTAAGTAATAAGATTGAGGGTGTAGCCCCAAGTAATTCACAATTTAACTGAGAAAATAAGATTTAGAAGCATGTATCTACAAGAGTGCAAAACTATTTGATGTAGATAACTTTTACTCATCTTCTATTACCTGATCAGTGTCTTAGAGAGAGTAGGTACTCCATAAATATTTGCTGAACAAATAAATGAAGGAAGGAGAAAAGACCACTTCCAGGTGAGATGGCCATGGGCGAGTCCCTGAAAGAGGGAAGGTTTGCGCTTGGTCCTTGAGAGTGTTTAAGATTGAGAAGAATTAGGAGATAAGATGCTCCACAGACAGGAAGTGAGGCAGAGCTCTCATGTGCCTGTTCTCAGCAGTTTTTTAGATGAGTGTGCTTTCTGATCACTAAAAACTAACATTCCAAAATAGATCAACGTGATATAACCAGGCATGTGAACACACAAATAGTGTAATATCAACAGTACACCTCACCAAGAGGTAAGCTTTAGGGCTAGGGGAGATAATGTATTTTAAAATACAGAAAAAAGAAAGAAAAGAAACAAACAAAAAAAAAGAAACAAAAACACACCTTAAAACTTTTCCTCAATTAAATTGCTATGAACTAGAACAGTCTGTAATGGAAAATATACCATTTCCTGCACAGTCTAAGGGATAGTAATGATCAGTGATCACATAGTCACAAAATACTGCTGGATGCTGACTCTGAGTATAAAAGTCACTTCGGTTCAGTTCTGTATGACTGCACAGGGCAAAGGTGTTACAAATATGCACAGATCAGATCGCTCACTGCACACACTACCTTTGCTCCAAATAACCCTTTGCGCCTTTTACCCAGTGAAAGAATTAGCCCTAGTTCCCAAAGTATAAAGGGTTTCTTTCCTCTTTGAAGAATTTTAAACTCTAAGAAAAGACACGTACTGTTTATAGATCCAGGACACAGGTAAAGAGTTTTTGTTATAATATTTTTCCTCCACTGAAAGCATTTACGCTATTTTGAGTGAAAGGGGGTTACTAGTTATTTAATCTAAATCCTGAAAGTTGTTTCTACATGTATGTAGATATATGATAACCCAATGTAAAGGAGATGGGAAGTGTTTCCAGTCTCTAAATGGTAAATGAATCTGCATGTTACAAGATAAATGAAACTTTATGTGAACCTGAGCAGTGGTAAGTCAACCTATATATAACAAGGTTTCTGCATTTGGCAGGATGGGGAAACAGTAACTGAAGTAGAATGGCAAGTTAAGGGTGTATATTGCACCCCTATAGTAGAACTGGGGGTGGGAGGCGGGGCACGGTGCTGAGACAGGGGCATGATTGCCAGGGTGACTCAGGGAGAAGCACTGCAAATCTTTTTCCCAAAAGTCAACATTGAAATTGGACATAACTGTCCAAAAACAACCATCTCAATATTCTCTAAATACAAAAAGCTGAGTCAAGTTTATTTGAGACAAGTACTGAATTTCAGTAAGATCAGTGAGGTCTGTGGCAGTTTAGTGGAGGCTCCCCATCCACCCCCGTCCTCGGCTACAGTTCTACTCAGTTCTACTCAGGCTGAGGATGGGACGAGAGGCAGCTGCCCGCACAGGGCAGTATCCAGCAACGTAGAGAAAGGATGATACAGTAGGGCCAAGCGGGGTTTATCCAGAGAACACCAGATTGGTTCAAGATCTCAATGTCATTTAATATAATGCCCCATACAATAGAATCAAGTACATAAAACACATGACCACCTCAAAAAGACCCAGAAAAAGCATAGGACAAAATCCATGTCTATCCATGTTTATCTATTCATGATAAAACAAAGAAACAAAAAAACCCCGACTCTCACCAAACAAGGACTAGAAAGGAATTTCTGCAATCTATCAGAGGGCCTTTGTGAAAAGTGCACAACTAACTTCATACTCAATGACCAAAGTCTGAATTTTTTCCCACTAAAGTGGGAATAAGGTAAGGATGTCTACCTCACCACTTCTATTCAACACGGTACTAGAAATTCTAGCCAGCGCAAACAAGGAGGAAAAAAAGGCATATGGATCAGAAAGGAAATATAGAACTTGTCTTTATTTAGATTCATGATTATGACGTATTCTGATTCTAAAAATGCACATGCACACAAGTACTAGAATGAACAAGTCAGGAAGGTATGGAATACAAGATCAACCTACAAAAATCAATTTTATTTCCATATATTAGCAATGAACAATTCAAAAACAAAATTAAGAAATCAACATAGTCTTAAGTTAAAAATGCACCCCAGAACCACAATGTATAATATATACACCCTGAACAAATATACACACATATATTTGTGCATACTCAAATCCGTACAATCATGGGAAAATATTGGAAATAAATTGTATAATAGTCACCTATAAGCTTATTTAGTGTTTAATAATACTATTTAGTGTTTTACTTTTAATCCAACTTATTTTATTAATAAAAAATTGAACAGTGAACATGCGTGGCTGTTATAGTCAGGGAACACATGGTAAATTATTCATTATTTAAATGGTGTTGTTCAGTCACCTAGTCGTGTCTGACTCTGCGACCCCATGGACTGCAGCATGCCAAGCCTCACCATCTCCCGGAGTTTGCCCAAGTTAGTGTTCATTGCATCAGTGATGCCATCCAGCCATCTCATCCTCTGATGCCCTCTTTTTCTGCCCTCAATCTTTCCCAGCATCAGAGACTTTTCCAATGAGTTGTCTGTTCATATTAGATGACCAAAATACTGGAGCTTCAGCTTCACCATCAGTCCTTCCAGTGAGTATTCAGGGTTGATCTCCCTTAAGATTGACTGGTTTGTTCTCCTTGCTGTCCAAGGGACTTTCAGGAGTCTTCTCCAGCACCACAGTTCAAAGGCATCAATTCTTTGGCATTCTGCCTTCTTTACGGTCCAGCTCTCACAACCAAACATGACCACTGGGAAGACCACAGCCTTGACTATACGGACCTTTGTCGGCAGAGCAGCATCTCTGCTTTTCAGCACGCTGTCCAGGTTTGCCATCGCTTTCCTGCCAGGAAGCAATCGTCTTATGATTTCATGGCTGCAGTTACCGTCCACAGTGGATTTGGAACCCAAGAAGGGGAAATCTGCCGCTACTTGCAACTTTTCCCCTTCTATTTGCCACGCAGTAATGGAGGCGGACACCATGATCCTAGTTTTTTTTAATACTTAGTCTTAAACTGGCTTTTTCATTCTCCTTCTTCACCCTTATCAAGAGGCTCTTTAGTTCTTCTTCTCTTACAATGGTTGAAAACACTGTCGGGTGGCCAATCAGGATTTGAATCCTGTCTCAGTCACCTTCTAACACGAGACCTTGAGAAAATATCTTAACCTTCTAGTCTCAGTTGCCTCATCTATAAAATGGCATATATCTGAAGAATGTTATGGAGATTAATAGAAACTTTGTATAAAGTGGTTAATAGAATAGCACAGTGCTTGTTCAGTCACTAAGTCATGTCTGACTCTTTGCGACCCTATGAACCATAGACTGCCAGTCTCCTCCATCCATGGGGATTTTCCAGTCAAGAACACTGGAGTGAGTTGCCATGTCCTTCTGCTGGGGATCTTCCCAAACAAAGAATCACACCTGTGTCCCTTGCCTCAGAAGGCGGATTCTTTACCACTGATCCAGCAGGGAAGAAGCCCCAGTAGAACAGCACATGATTCAATTATATTCAATTCAATAAATGGTCTTTATTACTGTTGTTGTAGTTCTGCTTAGAGAGACTTATTATACTTTGCTGTTGGGACATGATTTTTTTCTCCTGGCTATTATTTCTTTGCTCTGCCTGACTTTTTCAAGTAATTATTAATATGATAGGGAACACACTGGCCAATAGAATTAGGTGCCGTTGCAGATAACCATGGTAACTCTTCACATTACTGTAGCAGCTCTGTGTTTCACTCATTCCAGTCTTAAAGTCACTGCTCAGGTTCACAGGAGGATGTGCCAGAAGTGAGCTCTGATGCAGATGCTGCCAGAGCGTCCCAGGGAGGGATCAGAGCTAGGGTGGACCTGTAGTTCGGTCTCCTTTCTTGCCCCGGATGGTTACAGCTGGTGAGAACTTGCAGCCAGAGGGCTAGTCGTAGAGCAGAAAGGGTGCTGGGGAGGGATGTTAAGAACTTGATGGTGTGTCTGTGAATCTTAATGTAGCACCCTGCAGTCACTTCCTCCAATACGGCTGACTGCCTGAGCCACCAGTTGCAGCCCAAGGCTCTTCAGAGGTTAGAAGTCAGGGAACAGGAATATAGTCAAATATTTCTATCATTTCTAATCCTTCTATTATTATCACCCAAAGCAGATAAAACTGAAATGGTTCTGTAGGTTATCCAAATTTCAATAGCAACGATGGCATACATCATAAGCTCACTAATCTTACACAAGCACAGTTAGATCTGAGAAAGTGATAATGAATATTTTACAGAAAAAGCTTACATTTCTATAAAATAAAACTGTTCTTATGCCTTTTTAAATAGTGAGATATGAGACTTATGATGGAAAAAAAGCTTTAAAGTTGTAAATGTTGATGGAACATTTAAAATACAAATTGCATTCAAAAAATTTTTTTGACTTGAGATTTAAGAGCAAAATAAATATTTTGGAATATTTCAAGTAAGACTATAAAACCAGTGTTCTGATGTACAGATATGCTCTGAGATAAATATGGCAAGGATATTGTTCAATTTAGGTTATATTTGCTTAACTAGTATCCACATAGTTTCATCATAATCAGTTGGAAAATTGCTAAATAAAACAAATATTTTTCTACATTGTAAACAAATTGGTTGGTTTTTAACTGAGTAGTATTGAAATGAACTCTTGAGAGTCCCTTGGACTGCAAGATCAAACCAGTCAATCCAACAGGAAATCAACCCTGAATACCTATTGGAAGGACTGATGCTGAAGCTCCAGTGCTTTGAACACGTGAAGAGAAGAGCTGACTCACTGGAAAGGATCCTGATGCGGGAAAGATTGAAGGCAGGAGGAAAAGAGGATGACAGGGAACAAGATGGTTAGATAGCATCACTGATTCAATGGATGAATTGGAGCAAATTCTGAGAGACAGGGAAGGACAGGGGAGCCTGGTGTGTTGCAGTCCAGGGGTCGCAGAGTCAGATGTGACTCTGCAGCTGAACAATAACAACACAAAATGAACTAAAGAAATGTATCATTTATTTTAGCAAAATTTAAACTTAATTTTTGTTTCTAAAGTAAATTTTTTAACGTTATATAAAAGGGTAAGAATGGCAGGGTGTTCAAGTCACCATATCTAGGCCAGAATCCAAGAAATCGATGATATTTATTTGCTTAATATTGATAAGATTCAGGGGGAGTGCCTCCTTTAACCAAGCTTACCAGGTGCTGGTAAACCAGACTGTCGCTCTGTTCACTTTAATGCGGGGTACTCCTTTCTTGGCAGCGAGTTCTGTGTCTCCATTTTCCAGGGTATTTTGCTTCCCAGCACTGAATCAATGGGAGACCGAATTGTTAATCAAAATCACCTTGTGAAAGTTGCTTATCAGAATCACAGTGAGAGAACCTCTTGGTCTCAGAGACTTTTTGTAAGGATGGGCGAAAAGCCCAAAGAACTAAGTCTTCTCCGGGACAGAGTCTCTTTCTATTGATGGAAAAGTCATATATACTGGATACGATTGCTACTGATATTGAAAGTTCTGCACCAGCTTTAACAAATACATGTGCTAAGTACTAAGTCACTTCAGTTGTGTCTGACTCTTTGAGACCCCATGGACTGCAGCCCACCAGGCTCCTCTGTCCATGGGATTCTCTAGGCAAGAACACTGGAGTGGGTTGCCATTTCCTTCCCTAGGGGATCTTCCCAATCCAGGGATTGAACCCTGGTCTCTTCTGTCTCCTGCACTGGCAGGCAGATTCTTTACCACTACTGCCACCCGGGAAGCTCATTTCCCCTATTTTGAGATTACGAGCAGCCCTCTTGAATCATGTTCGAAAGAAGGCAGATGATACCACATAATTAACTAATTAAGATTAATCATAATACACTCCACACCGAAAACCATCCTCCTCCTGCTTCCTCCTGACTCTATGTAGTTCGGTCCAGTGTGATTGCTTTGCACTCTTCTTCAGGAATGTTTGTCTAAAGATGACCTTGCTGGCCTTTGGCTGTGCCCCAGGTTTCCTTCAGAACGCACTGATAGACTGACTCTGAGGACACCTCATGACTCTGCAAGCCATTTTGAGTTGATTCTAACCAGCTTCACTCTCCAATTTTTTGAAAGATCAACATACTGAGGTAACAAATTCAGAAAAACCATTCTCTGTTAAGTTTCTGTGTTCCTTTTACAAATCTTATTATTCTATTTTAGATATAGTTTTAAAGGGACTTTAATGTTTTGTCCCATTGACAAAACCAGTTAATTAGGCAACTTTAAGTGTGCTGAACTCCATTCATAAGTTTAGCAAATTTTTTTGTTTACTCATCCTATGGATGTATATTTGCAATTGCTGTTTTTTTTTTTTTTTCAAATAAAGTAGGTGAAATTTTACAATGTTCACCTATATACCCTTCACCTAGATTGGTCTGTTGTTGATATTTTGTCACATTTGCTTCATTTTTCTATATACAATTTTAAAAAAAATTAAGTTGTAGGTATGATGACATTTCTACCTTCAGTACTTTGGCATGAACCAACTGAAAACATTTTTCTATACAATTACAATGTCATTATCTCACCCCAAAAAGTTAGCATTGATACAGTAACCATATCTAATAAGAAGTCCATATTCAAATTTATCTAATTGTTCCCAGAATGTCTTTTTGAGTTTTTTATTTTTTTAAATCATGATCCCATCATAGATCGTGAATTGCATTTGGTTGTTACGTCTATCTAGTTTTCTTTAGGATACAGCAGTACCTGCCTGGGTTTGCTTTCATGACATTGATATTGTGGGTGATTCAGGTCAGTGTCTTCTGTGAACAGTGAGTGTTAGTCATGCAGTCAAGTTAGACTCTGCAACGCTATAGACTGAAGCCCACCAGGCTCCTCTGTCCATGGAATTCTCCAGCCAAGAAGACTGCAGTGGGTAGCCATTCCCTTCTCCAGGGGGTCTTCCTGACCTAGGGATCGAACCCAGGTCGAACCCCAGTCTTCTGCATTGCAGGCAGATTCTTTACCATCTGAGCCACCAGGGAAGCCTGGTGGTGTCTATAAGGTCCCCCAGTCCAGATTTTGTCTCATTTCCCCATGATTGGATTCAGTGTAGACATTTTGGGAAGAATACCGCAAATAGTGTGTACTTTCCATGACATCCATGCCACGAGGAGCGATGTTGGGCGGTCTCGTTATTGGTGATGCTGATCGTGACCACGAGGTCAAGGTGGCAGCCATCAGACCTTCAGTGGAAAAGTACCGTTCTTCCCTTTTAATTAAGTAAGGTGTTATTTTGAGGACCTGCGAATGTTTTGCTTCCTAACAACTTTGCACCTAGTGGTGCAAATACCTGGATCAGTTATTGCTTTCGGTGGTTGCAAAACAATACTGTCCATCTAGGGCTTCCCTGGTGGCTCAATAGTAAAGAACCCATCTGCCAATGCAGGAGACGTGAATTCAATCCCTGGATCAGGAAGATCCCCTGGAGAATGAAATGGCAACCCACTCCAGTATTTTTGCCTGGGAAATCCCATGGACAGAGGAGCTTTGTGGGCTCACCAATAATATGATGTTACCCTATAAGAAGTCATAAATTCAGCAAATTCTATTCCAGAGAAAACTGCGGGAGCAGAGGTTATTTTTCTATCTAGCAAGTCAACCTTCCAGGAATTCAGTTCTACCTTTCCACAGGTCCCTTGAAGGCAGTGTTCTGTTTTTTCTTTTTTGGTGGGGTTGGGAGAGGGACTTCCCTCATAGCTCAGTTGGTAAAGAATCCGCCTGCAACGCAGGAGATCCCAGTTCGATTCCTGGGCCATGAAGATCCACTGGAGAAGGGATAGGCTACCCACTCCAGTATGCTTAGGCTTCCCTTGTGGCTCAGCTGGTGAAGAATCCGCCTGTAATGTGAGAGACCTGGGTTTGATCCCTGGGTTGGGAAGATCCCCTGGAGAAGGGAAAAGCTGCCCACTCCAGTATTCTGGCCTGGAGGATCCCATGGACTACATGGGATCAGAAAGAGCTGGACACAACTGAGTGACTCTCACTTGACTTCACTGGGGGAGGGACAGCCCTTGCCTTTTTGAGCGATTGGGCAAAGGGTCTATTTGCCAAGTTACCAAAGAACCACACGAGTGCCTCAGGTCATCCAGTTCCTTAATTTCTAACACAAATCAGCAGCCTGAGGATTTTCCAAACCAAGCCACTTTAAAATAAAATTTATGTCTGGACAGGCCCCAAAGATGGTTGGATTTCAGGGTTTCTTCAAAAGTTTTGATGTACAAGTGGGAGAACTTAGGCCACCTGGTCAATCTAAGGTCCTAAGAAGCTGACAAGTGGAACGGTAACTCCAGGGAGACTCCGAATTCTACCCAATGCTGGTCTTCGAGAAAAGGTATCATACACCCTGTGTTGGGCATGGACTTCCAGCTGTCACAGCATCAACACTGAGGATTTCTTTTTATCTCAAATCTGTCATATTGGGTATTTTTTAGAAAGCTTACCAAAAGCTTATCCTTTTAAATATGCACTAATTTTTTCCCTTAAGTCAAATGTCAATGATTTACCCGTGTTGCTTGCAAGACCTATAGACCAGCTTAACTGTCATCTCTAAAGACAATTTAATATTTAATCTCTTAAATGCGTGATGTAACAAAAGGAAAACATGTAGCCTAACTAAACAGAAGTTTGTTTTTGAGGTGCCTTAAAGCCATGACAACTTATGTGATCAGAACAACAGATTGTGAGTGTACTGACATGGGACGCATGGTGGGTGGCTTCCCCAGCACCCATGTTTCCTTCTTTCCAACAGCCCTAGGCTTCTTTTGGGTGATCCGCATGGTTCCGAAGAAGCTTCCTCCACTTCTCTGGTTCCACGACTGATCAGGAACAGACATGTAACCTCAGCCAGTTCAGTTAGAAGAACTCTCAGGACGAGCCTGGCAATGTTGGAACGCCGATGTTTTCTCTTCCTTGCTAGAGATGAAAGGGGTTCAGGTGACCCCAGGAGCTGGGAGTGGTTACTTTTGGTTCCTGGAGCATTATCCATTCATTGTTTGCTCAACAAACATTTAGTAACCACCACTGAGTGCCAGATGTGAAAATAGAAAACTGAATACGACATGGCCACTGACGTTACGGTGCTTATACTGTAGGGGAGGAGACGGGAAGGCATAAAGGGCGGGGGGCAAAGCAGCCAGAATTCACAAAAACAGAGAGCACAGATTCCTGGTATGGATCCACTTAGCTGTCGCAGGATGCCACCTGAGGTATCCCCAGATGGCAGAAGTGGCTGTATCTGGGCATTCTGTATGTGGGGTTGATACCTTTTCAGTCTGCCTTGAACCATCCAGTTAACTGTGGTTTTAGTGAAATTTCTTGCAGTAACCCAATTGCAAAAGCATTGCAAAGTTTCCTCAATCTTCAACCACTGGCTGGTGTCTTAATCCAAAGTATAACCTTAACTAGAAACCAGTTTTCTGGGTACATATAAATATTTGGACAATAATGTCAGTACGTCATATTTCATTATTAATGAGGCAAATAAATCAGAGTATTTTTTTCTTTTTTGGCCAAGCAGTGGCATGTGGGCTCTTAGTTCCCCAAACAGGGATTGAACCCATGCCTGCTACTCATTGTCTTAACCACTGGACCACCACAGAAGTCCCAAAACAAAGAAACAAAGTATATTAAATATTCATTAAATATCATCTAGGAACAAGACACAATAGCACTTTATGTCCTTAAAGATGTCTTTTATAGGATATATTCCTCTGAAAGATCTGGATACAAACACATAACCACTATTACCACAGTAATATTATTTGGCCCATCTAAATGATTATATAGGGAATATATATATAAATATATATTTGAGAGGTATTGGGCGCAGGAGGAGAAGGGGACGACAGAGGATGAGATGGCTGGATGGCATCACCGACTCGATGGACGTGAGCTTGAGTGAACTCCCGGAGTTGGTGATGGACAGGGAGGCCTGTCGTGCTGCAATTCATGGGGTCGCAAAGAGTCAGACACGACTGAGGGACTGAACTGAACTGAACTGATAAAATATATATATAATTAAATATAAAACACTAGAGAATCTAGAACAAGTGTTCCCAATAGGTAGGCCCTGGTGGGAGGAATACCTTCCCGGGATGTCATATTAGAATTATCTGGATAGTTTTTTTTTTTTCCCCAATAAATGCACCTACACCTCATCCTGGGATTTACATCTGGGCTCCTCCCTGTTGTAATACATCACTCTATTTTTTTTTTACAAACTACTTCATTATTTTTTAAAACTTTATTTTTGGCTGCGCTGGGTCTTCGTTGCTGTGCCTGAGCTTTCTCTAGTTGCACCAGCAGGGGTTACGCTGTAGTTGCGCTACGTGGGCTTCTCATTGTCGGGGAGGGCTGCTTCTCTTGCTGCAGAGCATGGGCTAAGTGCACGGGCTCAGCAGTTTAGACTGGACGGCTTAGTTGCTGCGCCCCATATGTGGAGTCTTCCCAGACCAGGGGTTGAATCTGTGTCCCCTGCATTGACAGGTGGATTCTTAACCACTGGACCCCCAGGGAAGTCCCTAGTACATCACTCTTCACTGAAGATGTATTCTCACTACAGGGTGGGAAAAAAACACTGTAGCTGGCTCTAATGAGCAGCGGCATGGAGAGAGCTCTGCAACAATGTACTGGGGCGTAAGTAGCAAACCGTCCAGCCAATGGATGATAACCAGAAGCATTAAAGCACAGTGCATGTTGTTGCATTTTCTAATATGGGCCAAAGATAGAAGAACAAAAGTAATCATTACTGATTATAAATCTGAACTCAGACCCAAATTTATGGATCAAGTATTACGGAGAGTTCATACCAAATGGCTTCTTGTTGCCAAGGAAAATGTAAAGACCATATGCCTGGATCACATGTAAAAATCATCTCCAAGGATCTAGACAGGTGACTCACTATGGACCTGTGAATATCTAGCAAGGTTATTATTGGTTGCCTGAAGTATGTCACCCTAAGCTTCACAAATGATAAGACAGAAAATTCCAAGACACTTGAAGTTGACAGCAAAGGGGCAAGGATTGTAATAAATGTTCCTGCAAAGTTTTCTCCTCATCATGATTTTAGACGACACCTAAAGAACACAAGGAAATAGCAAAGTACAGGAAGAATGGCTTTTATATATTTGACATCTTCTCAAGTGTGTTGACAACTGAGCGACTTCACTTTCATGCATTGGAGAAGGAAATGGCAACCTACTCCAGTGTTCTTGCCTGGAGAATACCAGGGACAAGGGAGCCTGGTGGGCTACCGTCTATGGGGTCGCACAGAGTCGGACACGACTGAAGCGACTTAGCAGCAGTAGCAGCAAGTGTGTTGAAAACAACTGTCTCCCCATTTTATCGCTGAAGCTGATTCAGGCTTAAGTTCAACCTTTTATTGAATTATAAATTAGCTTCTTAGGGCATAAAATTGTAAAGAGGGCTCAGCATATGCTCTACCAACAGATGTTCAAATATTTTCAGGAAGAGATTCGGAAAAAGTGATTCTTTTTTTTTTTTTTACATCCTGCCATTACACAGCTGTAGTAGGACTTCCTAATTTAAAACCTGAAGGGTTTTTTAGTCCCACCTTTTAAAAATTAACCCTCAAAAGATCCAGCTGGGTGTTATATTATAAACTATTTTTTTTAAAGCAACAGTGAGAGCAAGAAAGATCTTCCAACCTTAAAAACGTAACAAAAACTTAAAAAAAAAAAAAAAAAAGTCAGTTCCTCAAGTCACAGAGAATTTTCAGGGGCACAGGAATTCAAAATGCTAGCGTCAGGCACAGAAACGTCATGTAGCTAATAGGACAGGCCCCCGAAGATGGTGGCTCCACGGGGCTTTGGTAACTGTCGCGGCAATAATTCCCAAAGACCGTTACAGAACGTTGGGCCCGGGGCCGCGGTGCTGCCCGGGTCGGGAGGGCCCTGAGCCCAGGGCCGCCCTCCGCGTGGGCGCCCGCCCGCGGAGCAGACCGGACACGGGGCGGCAGAGCCGCGGCGGCAGGGCCCGCGCACTGACCTCCTGACACCCGCGGAGGTCGGGCCGGCGCGCCCCCTCCAGAGGGAGCCCGGCTCCGGGAAGCGTCCCGCGCGGCCGCGACGGGAGCCGAACGGCGCCAGGGGCGGCGGCCCGCCCGGGGCGGCGGCACTGCGTCGGGAATCAGAAGCCGCGCCGGAGGCCGGAGAAGGTGCGGCCCCCTAACGGGCCCCGCGCCGTGGGCCGCGCGCGGCTCTCGCACGCGGGCCGCCCCCGACCCCGGGTCACCGCCAGACGCCGGGACCGCGCGGGAGCCGCTGGCAGGGAAGGCGGCCGCAGGGCGGTTAGGCGTGGCCTCCCGGAGGGGGCGTGCCTTGGGGGCGGGGAGACTCGCGCAACCAGCCGTTCGGGCTGCTGATTGGCTGAAGCGCCTGCGCGGAGCCCGCAAGCGTCTCCGCCCGCCCGGCCGCTCCTCCTCTTGTCGCCGCCGCCCGGTCCGCATCGGCTCGCGAGGGGACAGCTCAGGCGCCGCCGGCCCGGCCCAGCGCGGACGACCAGAGAGAGGGAGGCGGACGGAGGACACGCTCGCTAGCTTGCTCCCGACCGCGCCCGGGCTCCCAGAGGCTGTGTGGAGCCCAGGGGGGAGGAGCCGCCGCGAGCAGCCCCGCCCCCGGCCGGGGAAGACACCGCCCGCGGCCGCCCGCGCCGGCCGAGACCCGCCCCCGGCCCGGCCCGGCCCCGGCGGCATGGAGGGGCCCTGCTCCTGACGGCTGCCCGCCGCTGCCGCGGCCCCCGCCCCGCCCCCGGCCCCGCCCTCCTGCCCCCGCTCGCATGTCCGCGCCGCTGTAGCCGAGGATGCTGAGGATGAAGCTGCCGCTGAAACCGACGCACCCCGCGGAGCCGCCGCCCGAGGCTGAGGAGCCAGAGGCAGACGCGCGGCCGGGCGCGAAGGCGCCTCCGCGCCGCCGCCGCGACTGCCGCCCCCCGCCGCCGCCGCCGCCGCCTTCGGGCGCGCCGCGGGGCCCCCCGCTGCCGCCGCCGCCGCCGCCGTCTCGGGGGCTCGGGCCGCCTGTTGCTGGCGGGGCGGCGGCGGGGGTGGGCATGCCGGGCGGCGGCGCGGGGCCCGCGGCGGCGGCGCTGCGCGAGCAGGAGCGGGTGTACGAGTGGTTCGGGATGGTGCTGGGCTCAGCGCAGCGTCTGGAGTTTATGTGCGGGCTGCTGGACCTGTGTAACCCGCTGGAGCTGCGCTTCCTCGGCTCGTGCTTGGAGGACCTGGCGCGCAAGGACTACCACTACCTGCGCGACTCGGAGGCCAAGGCCAACGGCCTCTCGGACCCCGGCCCGCTGGCCGACTTCCGAGAGCCCGCCGTGCGCTCGCGCCTGATCGTTTACCTGGCGCTGCTGGGCTCGGAGAACCGCGAGGCCGCCGGCCGCCTGCACCGCCTCCTGCCCCAGGTGGACGCGGTGCTCCGGAGCCTGCGCGCGGCCCGGGGCGAGGGCTCGCGGGGAAGCGCGGAGGACCAGCGCGGTGAGGAGGACGGCGGCGGCGAGGAGGAGGACGCCGAGAAAGACGGCTCCGGCCCGGAAGGCGGCGGCGCCGCGCCCCGGCCGGGCGGCGGGCTGGGGCTCAGGGCCCAGGAGGAACTGCTGCTGCTCTTCACCATGGCCTCGCTGCACCCGGCCTTCTCCTTCCACCAGCGCGTCACCCTGAGGGAGCACCTGGAGAGGCTCCGCGCCGCGCTCCGCGGGGGCCCCGAGGACGTAGAGGCGGCGCCGAGCCACTTGGCCGGCGCCCGGGCCCAGGTAAGGCTCGCCGGCCTCCCGACACCCGCGCGGCGGTCCCCGCGGCCTCCGCGCCCGGCTCCCGGACGCCCCCCTGCCGGGCCGACCCTGACTCCGGCCCCGGACTCATGTGCGTTCGGCCGGGCCGCTCAGCCCCACTCCCCTCACACACACACACACACACACACACACCCCCACACACACACGAGCACCCGCCATAACAGAATGCTCTGGAAGTCTCGTCCCGCCGGGGTTGCCCCGGAAGCCCGGTCTCAGCCCGGCCCTCGGACGCGGGCTCCCGGGACCTTTCGGCCCCGACACCTCCGTCGGGGCTGCGGAGCCCGGGCCGGCCGCCGCCCCGCCGCCTGGTGCTCCGCCCGCGCGTCCCGAGGCCCAGCTCGCCCCCCGGGGGAGGCGGCCCCAGACGCGCTCCCGGCGCGCTCCGCGGTGGCTTGAGGTAAAGCGGGTCGTTGGCTCTTTTGGCTCCTGCTCAGAGAACTTGAGGTTCTCAGAAAAAGAGTCAGAGCTGCGAAATGACTCAAATCAGTTAGGTCTTCGGCCAGGTTGTCTGGGCAGGGAAACGTCCCCTCGGGCGGTTCTGGTGCCCTTTACCCCCGGCTAGTCCGGCTTCTAACGGGTTTGAGTCGTGTCTACACGTTTGGGTCCGGGGATGTTTGTGGGGCCTTTACTGAAAGCATAAATGGTTTCCAAAAAGTTACTGAACGCCAAAATGTAGTAGATGAGACAAAGTAAGTCCCTTGTCGCAAACATGAAAGAAAATTTTATAAGGCCACGAAAGCAATAGTCTAGGCCCAGCATAAAGCCCTTGAGTGTGACAATTTAATGGAGCAAATAGCTTTCATTTAAAGACTGTACAGTAAGTTTATTTTCGTGGTTCACGATTATTTAAAAAGTATTTATTTGGATGCCATGTTTTTCAGTTTAGGAGATCTCCAGGATGATATATTGGAAAGCGAGATTTTTTTCATTCCTTGCTTGAAAGTTCTTTCAGCTTATATATCTGCTGTCATTCAGACTAAAACTGGGCATTCTATCTCTGCAATGGCTGTGTGGACTCAATACCCATAGAATCAAAGGAACCTGGGACCTGGAAAGGATTTAGTGATAATCTAGGCTGAGCCCCTCCTTTTAAAAAGGAGGCTTCAGTGAAGTGACTAACCCACTTTAGGACAAACTGTATCAAACTGGGACGTAGTAATACTAGTACCCAGAATTTTGGCGAGCATGAAATATTCCGTGTCTATTTACATAGCATGCAACTGTGTATACTGCACTCTTCAGCCTACTTACTAATTCCAAAAAAATCCTATGTGCCCATCAGGTTTAAAGAAGCAAGCCTGAACTCCAAAGCAGTACTTATATATCCTACCCCCCAAAATTCCTGTATATATTGTAAAGATAACTTTAGCGTGTAGATACAATGAAAATGTCTCATAGTGGAGCAGTTTATATTATTCCTTTCTTATCATTCCAACAAGGGTAACCGACTAATGGTTTTAACTGCAGTGATGCTTTTTCCCCCTTTAAATTTTGCTTATAATGCGAGTGTTCCAAGGGGACGAGATAAGGGGAGAGATGCGTTCAGAGCACAGCAGTGACATTTTTATGTTGACCGCGGCGTGTGGCCTTTTCTGGCCACCAGTGAGTGCCGGAAAGAGTGGACAGTGAGGCTGGGCATGCTGCCGCGAGTTTGAGCGCATCGTTACTTCTCAGACGGTGCCTGTGTCGTGACCGTCCGTGGGAGCGGGGGTCGATCACGGGGCACACGCCTACAGGTGACACTGAACGCCATTTGTGGACGTCGGTGGCCTGGTGAGCGTTTCCTCTCCCGTGGTTGAAGGTTGCCGTGACAGATCACCCCGTCTTACTCGGCTGCTGCTGCCCCACACTTCGCTTGTCAGCGGGACTCCGAGCCCCTCAGCCGTGGCCGCTTCTGGCCCCGGAGGACGTGCCCGTGGGTCTTCCTGCTGCCAGGCTGCCCCGAGAGGCGGCTCACGGGGGGTCTCTACACTTCAGCCTCACCGCTCGCGGTCTTGGCCGCGGCTGCCTGGAGAGGGAGGGCCCACCCCGGAGTCCGCAGCGAGGCGCCGGGGCTCGCGCCCGAGGGCCGCGCGGGCACGCGCCGCCGAGGACCGGCGGGGGCGGGGGTGGGGTGTCCGCGGGGCCCCGCCCCTCCCCCGCCCTGCAAGATGGCGGCCGGGCGCCGCCCACGTGACCGGCGCTGGCCCCGCCCCCGGAGGTGCGCTGCGCCGCCTTGCGGGGGCGCTGGGGGTTCCCTTTGGCGTCAGTTGGGCGAGGTGGGGACCGGGGTCGGCTAAGAGCCGTGGGGAGGATTTGCTCTGGGACTGGCAGAGGCGGGTATCCTGGCAGCTTTTGCCCGGAAGTAACCTTTTAGGCCTATCGTTGTAACTTTTTAATTGCCCAGTAATACTATTTCTCTACTTACTCAAATGTCATCCATACTATCAATAAATGGATGAAGTAGAACTAATTTTCTTTTAACTTTCTCTTAGAGCATACTAGCCCAGAATAGTGTTCCTGGCTCTTTCAGGATTTGTATCCAATTCATAATATGCTGCAGTTTCTCGTTAAAATTTTAAAAACTAAGGACATTTACCGGTAGAACTTGTATTGCAGTGCGAATTTTAATTCTAGCCGTATGCTTTCAAGCTGACCCAGGCTCAGCAACTGTTGGTTTAGTGGCATAAGGTAGTCACGATGTCAGTAAAAGTGGCAAGTTCACAAATACTACTAGAGCTTACTACTAAGTAGGTCATTTTAGAATAATAGAGATTTAACAAGTATATTTTTATTTTTAAAAGAAGCATTTCTAGAGTTTTGCTACATGATTTGGACGTTTTCAGAGTAAATGTTACATAGGATTATAACTTAAATGTTGGCCTTGCTTTTAGGAGACTTACGGGTGAAGTTCATGTTCATCATAGCTGCAGTGAATTGCCAATCACTGGCATAAAATTCAACAACTAGCCCAGTTGGCAGTAGTGAAAATTACTCACAAAAATGTCCTAGGAAATTTGTGTGATTGATGCGTGTCATTGTTAATGAAATGAAGTACTGCATGTATAGCATAGCTGAAAAAAACTGGTATTAAAATGGGCCCTTTACTATTAGGAACACAAGGTATAAATGATGTGTTAGCAATAGCAGCAAAAAATGAATGTGTTTTTAAATTACATACTTAATGATTAAGTTTTTGTTTTTTGGCTGTGCTGGATTTTCCTTGAGGCGCAGGCTTTCTGTGGTAGCAGTGAGCAGGGGCTGCTCTAGTTGTGGTGCATGGGCTTCTCATTGTGGCAGCTCTCTTGTGGCAGAGCAAACGCTCTGGGCTCGAGGGCTCAGTAGTTGTGGCACACAGGCTTAGTTGCTCCACTGCATGTGGGATCTTCCCGGATCACGGATGGAGCCCATGTCCCCTGAATTGGCAGTCAGATATTACCAGGGAAGTCCATGATCAAGTGTTTTTAAAAGATACTAGTCTTGTTACTGTTTCATTGAAAAGATGAAAGACAGCCCCTATCTTTGTTTCCTGTCTTTGCATACTTACTAAAGACCCTCTGTTTATGAAAATGGATCCTCTAGTTCTGGAGGTTTAGCCCCCAGTTAGTAACACAAAGATGAAAAGAGCTAAAATTACCATGAAAGAGGAGAGTGAAAAAGTTGGCTTAAAGCGCAACATTCAGAAAACTAAGATCATGGCATCTGGTCCCATCACTTCATGGGAAATGGATGGAGAAACAATGTCAGACTTTATTTTTTTGGGCTCCAAAATCACTGCAGGTGGTGATTGCGGCCATTAAATTAAAAGACGCTTACTCCTTGGAAGGAAAGTTACGACCAACCTAGATACCATATTAAAAAGCACAGACATTACTTTGCCAACAAAGGTCCGTCTGGTCAAGGCTATGGTTTTCTGGCTGTCATGTATGGATGCGAGAGTTGGACTGTGAAGAAAGCTGAGCGTCAAAGAATTGATACTTTTAAACTGTGGTGTTGGAGAAGATTCTTGAGAGTCCCTTGGACTGCAAGGAGTCCTGGGTGTTCTTTGGAAGGACTGATGCTGAAGCTGAAACTCCAATACTTTGGCCACCTCATGCAAAGAGTTGACTCATTGGAAAAGACTCTGATGCTGGGAGGGATTGGAGGCAGGAGGAGAAGGGGACGACAGAGGATGAGATGGCTGGATGGCATCACCGAATCGATGGACATGAGTTTGAGTGAACTCCGGGAGTTGGTGATGGACAGGGAGGCTTGGCGTGCTGCAATTCATGGGGTCGCAAAGAGTCGGACACGACTGAGCGGCTGAACTGAATAGTTGTTAGTGGTTAATGTTGTTGGTATGGCCTTGTTTCTCTGGAGATTGTTTTCAGTATCCTCAAAAGTTAATTGTTTGGCAAATAGTGCTAATATTTGAATTAAAGATAGAAACTGAACTTTTATGTTATTAGTAGTATAGCAAATAGCTTTCAGTGTTATTTGAACTCAGACACAAAAATGTGACTATGTGTCCTTTAAAAAAAGATCAGTGAAGATACTTAAAAGGAAAACTTGGCAAAATTGTTACTTTTTCATAGCATAGGTTAATTAGATATATTGTACTTGACAAAACAAGTACCTCAACTAATTTTAATAATACAGATAACATACTGGTAGTGTTAGGACATAAAAAAGAAAACTCTTTTGGAAAGAGTGCTTTTTTGGAAATAAGTGCTCCTGTCCTGGATAACGGATGTGTCTGTGGCAGTCAGAATCCTAGTGAGAGCTCTGAACTGAAATGAGACTGGGGAGGTTCGTGTCCAAATGTCAGCTGTTGTTGGATTAGGCCCTAAAAAGATGCTTTCCAAAAATGACATTTGAAAAGAACAACTCCACTGCTCACAGTAATAAAACCTTTATTTAATTTGTTGTCCACTGCTGGGAGCTCTTACAATGACTTGGGTCCCTGAGCAGTGGGCACTGTCTGAGAAGGCTTTTTTCACTCCTATTGGAGGGATAATAATAGTACTTACGTTAGATTGCAAGGTTTAAATGAATGAGTACTTGTGGAATGATGTCTAGTACATGATTTTCAATAAGTGTTAGCAATTATTAATGAAAGTTAAACTTTCTTTGGAAGGTGCTGAAGAGAAGTGAGTGTAGCATCTACAAACTGAGAGTAGGGAGTAGAGCTAGTCATGACTTTTACAGGAAATTTTAGGTTGTTTTGGCTGCATCGAGGAATAAAAGCAGTTCAGCTATTAAATGCCTTCTGGGAGAGGCTTTTAGATCACAGTTCAGCAGTAATTATTTTCATAGCAAATGGCAGCTATTGGGTATCCACCCCCAGTTACTTAATTTTTCTCAGTGGTGGTTTTCTGAGTCAAGAAGAATTCAGGAAAATCTCACTCACACTGTAAGTTAATATACCATTAGTTCAGTTCAGTCGCTCAGTCGTGTCCGACTCTCTGCGACCCCATGAATTGCAGCATGCCAGGCCTCCCTGTCCATCACCAACTCCCGGAGTTCACTCAAACTCATGTCCATCGATTCGGTGATGCCATCCAGCCATCTCATCCTCTGTCGTCCCCTTCTCCTCCTGCCCCTAATCCCTCCCAGCATCAGAGTCTTTTCCAATGAATCAACTCTTCGCATGAGGTGGCCAAAGTATTGGAGTTTCAGCTTCAACATCACTCCTTACAATGAACACCCAGGACTGATTTCCTTTAGGATGGACTGGTTGGCTCTCCTTGCAGTCCAAGGGACTCTCAAGAGTCTTCTCCAACACCACAGTTCAAAAGCATCAATTCTTCGGTGCTCAGCTTTCTTTATAGTCCAACTCTCACATGCATACATGACTACTGGAAAAACCATAGGCTTGACTAGACGGACCTTTGTTGGCAAAGCAATATCTAAGCTTTTCAATATACTATCTAGGTTGGTCATAACTTTCCTTCCAAGGAGTAAGCGTCTTTTAATTTCATGGCTGCAGTCACCATCTGCAGTGATTTTGGAACCCCCAAAAATAAAATCTGACACTGTTTCCACTGTTTCCCCATCTATTTCCCATGAAGTGATGGGACCAGATGCCATGATCTTCATTTTCTGAATGTTGAACTTTAAGCCAACTTTTTCACTCTCCTCTTTCACTTTCATCAACAGACTTTTTAGTTCCTCTTCAATTTCTGCCATAAGAACTCTGCAAATTAGCTAATGTAATATATATTTATAAATTGACCTTTTGTCAGTTTTTGTGGGGTTTTTTTGTGTGTGTGGGGGGGCGGGGATGGGGCAGGAATTGTGTTGTTCACTTCAGTTGCTCAGTTGTGTCCAAGTCTTTGTGACCCCATGGACTGCAGCACGCCAGGCCTCCCTGTCCATCACCAACTTCCAAAGTTTGCTCAAACTCATGTCCATCAATTTGGTGATGCTGTCCAACCATCTCATCCTCTTTCATCCCCTTCTTCACCTGCCTTCAATCTTCCACAGCATCAGGGTCTTTTCCAATGAGTCAGTTCTTCACATCAGGTGGCCAAAGTATTGGAGATTCAGCATCACTGCTTCCAATGAATATTCAGGACTGATTTCCTTTAGGATGGACTGGTTTGATCTCCTTGCTGTGCAAGGGACTCTCAATAGTCTTCTCCAACACCACAGTTCAAAAACATTAATTCTTTGGCACTCAGTTTTCTTTATGGTCCAGCTCTCACATCCATACGTGAATACTGGGAAAACCATCACTTTGATTAGACTTTGTTGGCAAAGTAATGTCTCTGCTTTTTAATATGCTGTCTAGGTTGGTCATAGCTTTTCTTCCAAGGAGCAAGCATCTTTGAATTTCATGGCTGAGCCTCAGTCTTATCTGTGAAATGGGAACAACAACATCTCTTTAAGGTTGTGGTGTTTGCATTAGGGAGACAAAATGATTCAAATTGTCTTGAGCACAAATTCTTTGAGAATGATATTCAGTGCCTTTTCTTTTCCACTAAGATGCAGCCATTCAGATTGCTACATAAATTGTTTTCAGGAATAGGTTTTCTTTTTTTTTCCTTAATAAAAAGTCTATATGGTATAGTATAGAAAATACTATGCTGCTGCTGCTGCTAAGTCGCTTCAGTTGTGTCCAACTCTGTGCGACCCCATAGACAGCAGCCATCCCTGGGATTCTCCAAGGCAAGAACACTGGAGTGGGTTGCCATTTCCTTCTCCAGTGCATAAAAGTGAAAAGTGAAAGTGAAGTCACTCAGTCATGTGCGACTGTTAGCAACCTCATGGACTGCAGCGTACCAGGCTCCTCCGTCCCTGGGATTTTCCAGGCAAGAGTACTGGAGTGGGGTGCCATTGCCTTCTCTGAGAAAATACTATAGACTATAGTAATATAGAAAATATTCTCTATTACCATATCTCTAAATTGGTGTTCCAAGAAGGTAATTAATTAAGCTGGTGGGTGAGATACATTTCAGATAACTTTGTTAGTTCTTATGTTGTTAAGATCTGATAAGCTACAGATAAGCCCAAAGGAAGCATTTCTCTGGGTCACAGATGATTAAAATATGTATTTTCCCCGTATTGGATTTGGGGATGGGAATGGAGAAAATACATAGTTTCAATTTGGGTTATCATGAACTCCCTTGCAAATGTAATCTACTTAAATTTTTTTCACATTTAGTTAGGGTAATGTAAAGGGCTCAGATGGTAAAGAATCCTCCTGCTATGCGAGACGTGGGTTCCATCCCTGGGTTAGGAAGATGCCCTGGGAAGGGAGTGGCTACCAACTCCAGTATTCTTTCCTGGAGAATTCTGTGGACAGAGGAGCCTGATGGGCTACAGTCCATAGGGTTGTGAAGAGTCTGACAGGACTGAGTGATTAACTCTTCAAAGATATTTTGCAGTTCTTTTAAGTTATATAATTTTTTCATTTATTTCAGGGTACAGACTGGAATCCATAAATAATTTAACTTTTTTATACTTTTTTAAAGAAGCTATACATTGGCTGGTTTTTAAAACTGTTTAATATTTTTGATCTTCCTGAGTAATAAGTAGCTTAATTTTTTTTTTTTTTTAACAAAAGCAAATAAAGCCTGCACTACCCTCAAAGCAGACTGAGCTTCACTTTGATCAACTCTCTCTTCCATCACGGAGGACCATGTCGTCACAGGGCTCCTGTTCCTCACAGAGTGCTTTGTCACACAAGTCGCCTTCATCCGGGCTGTGTAAACAGTCACTCCAGAGGGCTGTGCTTAGGCGGGTGTTGTGTTTCAGGTGCGACAGTTGCTGGGCGCACAGTCGTCCTTCTCCTTGTGCTCTTCCTGTGCTCCAGAGAACACTTGGTTTAATGCCCTTCGAAATGTCTCAGTTCATTAGGCATGTTTAATGCTCATTCAGGAGGTAATTTGAGATCACTCTGGCAAGTTGTTTGGTCTTTCCAAGTTTCAGACTTCTCTGAATAGAATAGGGATCCTCTCACCATTTATGCAAAGAACTGCTTGAAGATGAACACAACAACCTACATGAAACACTTGGTGAATACGCGGGAGATAGGTCAGCTCATCTGTGGGCGGTTCCAAGAGTGGATAGCGCAGTTTGATTGCAGTGGATGAACAGAAATACAGAAGCTTTAAGAGAAAACAGGGGTTGGGTTGCATAGGAGCTTGAGGGTCAAATTAAAGAAACTGGTTTGCAGTGAGAGCAGGTGAGAATTTGTATGTCTTCCTGAAACGTTAACTGTCCCTTTACATTCATATGTGTGAAAAGAATGCATCACTGATTTGTTAAAAAAATAAATAAATAAAAGACATCTTCCAAACTCATCCAGTTTTCTCAGTGGTTCCATTACGTTTCTGGTCACTCTTATTTGCTTGGTAACCTTAATCCTTTCTCCTTCATAAGCTGAATCTACCCTTTTCACATCCTTGTTAACCCTTTCAGACTCCCACCTCTTAGCTGCTGACACCACTGCCAGGCCCCACTTCCTGAAGCAGTGTCCCTCGCACCACGTGTGCTTGTGGCGACCGGTGGGGCCTGGTCTCCAGTGGGTCTCGGGACTCACACGCCGCCTCCCGCTCCTCCTGCTCACCCTGGTTTCCGGTGGGTCTCGGGACTCACACGCCGTCTCCTGCTCCTCCTGCTCATGGTCTGTGGTTTTATTCAAGGCTGACTCATGCTGTCACCTCTTGTGTGGTGGTGTTTGGAATTGTCCTTGTGGTAATCTTGGAAGACTTTGCTGCCTCTGCCTTCCAATAGCCTGTATATTCTCTGTTACAATTTTGGTACTTATCCTGTGATTTTTTTTTCTGTTTTTTTTTTTTTAAATTTTACTTTGAATGATTTTTAACTTAAAATCCAGGAGGGAAGGTCAATCTTAGAGGTTCCACAAAGACTTAGGTATCACATTTCTTTTTTTTTTTTTTTCGGTCAGCGTTGCATATATCATAAGTGCTCAGTCAAAATTTCCTACCCTTAGAATATTTCAAATAGTGCTCTGAAAAATACCATTATGATTCATTACTGTAAGACAGAGTGCATCAGGCAGTGATTTTTTTTCCCTTGGTCTTGATGAAGTATCAGCTGCTTTGCTATTTGCAGCCACACAGTATATGTGCACAATGTAGATAGGCGCAGTTGTTTTGGAAATAGTACAAGGAATTGTTTGTTTAGATAGAAAGCATGGACCAGTATAGATTTGAACTGAAGCTTCAATGAGTGAATGCTGAATAGTTGTGCTTATTAATTATTCTTTCAAAATCAGGTCATGCTTACTCTACTCGTTAAGTTAACTAAACTTTTGTGTGTGAGGCTGATGCACGTTTTGCAAACCTATGGGTGATGTTTTGATAGGATGAAAAAAGTCACAAGTTACAAGCTGTCTTCTTATTGGGGTTGCTGTAGTTATTGCTGTCTAGGGCTGCTCTCCAGTTCGTGCTTTGCTTGAGGGGTGGTGGGAGCCTGATAGGGAATTGAAGTACAGCACCTTGCTTATGGGGCTTCCCAGTTGGCACAGTGATCAAGAATCCGCCTGTCAGTGCAGGAGACAAAAGAGACGCAGGTTCGATCCCTGGGTCGAGAAGATCCCCAGAAGGGAATGGCAACCCACTCCAGTGTTCTTACCTGGAAAATCCCACGGATAGAGGAGCCTGGTGGGCTACAGTCCAAGAGTCACAGAGTCAGATACGACAGAGCACACACGTGATCTTGCTTATGATCTGAAAGTTAAAAACTTTTTGGTCACTCAAGTGAACAATTTTATAACCTAAAAAGTATGGGGTTTTTATGTTTCTTGTTAGGAATGTTTAAATTGGGATAGTTAAGAAACATAATGTTTCCTCGGTATGATTGATTTTTGTTTTGGGTATCAGACGATTTTAAGTTGTCTAGTGGTCCTGGGAGGAAGAACGTGATCGTGTGTGAGCCAAAGTGTTTGGAGAAGATGTCCTCGGGGAAGAGGCTATCTGCTGACGGGGGGTGGTGGTGGTTTGGGGAAGGTGACATTTGTACTTGGTGGGGTTAAACACAAGGCCTGATTGAGTGTTTCCTGACACTAAGCATCATTGACCTTTCTGTCACTTTCTGTCAAGGATCCTTCATAGGCTTTGTGAGCATTTCGGTGGAGAACCCTTCTCTGGGGATGAAGTTCAGTTAGGAGTCCCTGCAGTGCCGTTGGCTGTCGGGGTCCTGGGCTCACCTCCCAGCAAGACCCGCTGGTGTCTCCTGTGGGGAGGGGTTGTAAAGGAGAGGGCAGCTCACTTCTACGCAGGCTGGGAAGGCGAGACACAGCCTCAGTAGGTCCTTTGGGTCTCATGCTCACGGGTGTGTGCTCCTCAACTCACCCAGAAACATTTTTGCAAAGTGGGGATCTAAAGGTCTGGGAGCTGCCAGCCCAGGGATGCAGCAGTTCCTGATTCAACCTCCTTGTTGTTGTTCAGACTCTTAAGTCGTGTCTGACTCTGTGACCCCATGGACTGTAGCCTGCCAGGCTCCTCCATCCATGGGATTTCCCAGGCAAGAACACAGGAGTGGGTTGCCATTTCCTCCTCCAGGGGGTCTTCCCCATCCAGGGGTCGAACTTGTGTCTCTTGTGTCTCCTTTCTTGGCAGGCGGATTCTTTACCACTGTGTCCAGAAACTCACAGGGTGCTTCATGAGGGAAACGTCAGGCTGTTGCTGGGTAAAAGGGCTGCCTCTCTTCTTTCCTTCTCCACTCCCTGCCTCCCTGGTCAGCTTCCACATCAGCATTCTTTCTGCTAGTTCTTCCCCAGTCGTGCATCCTGCAAGTTCAGTTCTCTAGAAAAGACAATGACGTCGACAATATTAATGTTTGCTTTTTGTTTTTTGTAATAAATTCAGAGTTCCCCCAAACACACATAAAGTTACAGTGAATCAAGTTTCCCCCTTCCATCCTATTCGACCACCCAGCTCCAGCTATGCCTGCTGTGGTCACACAGGTGCCGGCCCTCAGCTCACCCAATCGTCGTGGGAAGAACTGGGAGCTGGGTCTGGGCTGTGGGCTGTGGTGGCCGGGTGTGGACACGGGGTCAGTGCATAGCTTAGTCCTTCCCCCACTTTCAGTGACTAGAGCGCATTTACCCACACTTTTAACATAGTGAATCTGCCACACTTGTCTTGCTGAATCATCTTTTCCACACATTTCTAGTTAAACAGTAAGTTACATAGGGAGTGAGTCCACGGTCATAGCAGAAATCATGGCAAACTGTTTTTAAGCTGCTGACTCACTGGTCTCCCTCCTTTCTGCCCTGTTGGGTCGATTTTGTTCTTTGCGACATAACTTGAATACATTTGGCATCCACATTTCTCTCCCACCAGAACTTACCCTTTATCAGATGCTCTAGGTTGATTCAGGACTTTCCTTTGGGTTGGGTTACACTGTTTTCACTGAGGAAAGATGAGACAGATGTCTGCCTTTCCCCCACATCCTCTCAATTGAAGAGACAGACAGTAAATAGTTCATATCTTCGCCTGAGCTTCTTCCCTCTTCTACCAAAATAGATGAAATTTGACATCTTAGTAGTGTTTCTAATAGTGAATCATATTCTGACATTCAAAGAAAGACTTTCTATGAATCTTGCTTAGATAATAGCATATACTTGAGGTACAACCCTGGTTATTTAAAGAGAATTTACCATGTAGAACTGTAACAGATTACCTCCAAACTTAGTGACTTAAAGCAACAATAACACTTTTTTTCTTAGTGTTGTGTCTCATAATTCTGTGGGCCAGGAATTCAGACAGGGAGCTAACAGCAAGAGTGACTTGTGTCTGCTGCAGAATGTCTGGGCACACAGCTGGCGGCTGTGGGCCTCTCTCGCCTTTCCTCTCTATGCATGTCTATGGCGCGGCGTCTCCGGGGAACCACTGTTCCTATAGGCCTGGGGTCCCAGAGCAAGTGTTCCCAGAGGTCCAGCGGCAAGACTTCTATGACCTATCTCGGCCATTCCAGAATGGCTTTCCATCCCATCCTCCTGGTTAGGCCTATCTCTGAAGTCGGTCCAGATCCACTGGCTGGGGAATTATACCCACGGATCAGCAGGAGGAGTAGGCACAGTATTGTGGGCTGTCTTTACCCCAAAAACTTCATAGGATGTTGTCATATACTAATGTTAAATTCTCAGTCTGATTTGATAAATGTAAAAATTTGACATTAGTAAGTTTAGTATAAAAACAATTTCTGTGCTTTTTTTTGCCTTTTTTCTTAGAATGTCTTGGTATTTTAAGATGTACAGTCTGCATAAAAGGACGAGAGAAAACGTATAGAACATTGGTAGATGTGCTAGGATAAAGTCTGTCCTGTTAGACCTTTGTTAAAGTAACCTGAGACCCGCGTGATCTTTGCTCTAATGATGTGTTCTCAGAGAAGGGTCTTGGGACTGCGCAGTCAACTTGACTGTTTCACAGACTTTCCTCACATTTAAGAGATCTCCAGTAATTGTGATGGATCTGCATGTGTAAAAGTGAGGTCTGAGCAGTCTTTTAAAATAACCAAGATATGTTACATGACACGTGGATTTGAGTTAACCAGGAGCACGCCACAGGTCAGAGGAAGCTTTCTGAACTCAAATGAGCTACCTCAGTAGGAAGGAGAAGGGCACACACATGCCAGGGCTCTTTTTGTTCCTGTGCATATTTTTGCCAGCTTAGGGTTTTTAAAATTTGTCATCTTCTTCCAAGCAGAGAAAAATTCTCCCATTTTCCACTTGGTCCTGACCCTTTTTCTAAAATGCTGATTCTGGCATGTCATCTGCATTGCATTTGCATAGGAATCTGAACTTAATAGAGAACATGGGCACTATTCCTTCCTGCAGGATCCCATTAAGCCAGTGGTTCTCGGGTTTTTGGTGCCTTGCCCTGCACACAGTAAAAGCACACGTGCCGGGGGAGAGGAGACAGTGGAGCCAAGAGCGGTTCCTGCTGGGGCCGGAAAGCCCCATGATTCTGATCTCTGTAGCTCCTGAGATGTTAAATTCAGTTTTGGTTAAATTAATAAAATTAAAAATTTTCTAGTTTTTAAAACGTAGTCTAAATGACTGTATAGCAGTGATACATGCTGGGACTCAGTGTTGGGAGGAGGGGCAGAAAGCTTAATTAGTAGACATGTCATGGGTCGATGAACTTTGGTCCTTGGATAGAAATTCAGATTCCATTTTTCTGCCTACGTTATTAAACTAGGAGGCTTTTGACTTGGTTCTTAAATTGTGTGCTTCAAAGTAACTTCAGACTTTAAAAATGATTCCATACAGCTGTTTCAAAATTTATGGAGGCAATGTGATACAACTATTCTTAATTTTTTTTTTATTGTGGTGAAATATATATGCGTCCTAAGTCACTTCAGTCATGTCCAAGTCTCTGCGACCCTTTGGACTGTAGTCCACCAGGCTTCTCTGTCCATGGATTCTCTAGGCAAGGATACTGGAGTGGTTGCCATGTTCTCCCCAGGGGATCTTCCCCACCCAGGGTTCAAACCCAAGTCTCCTGCTTCAGTAGGCAGGTTCTTTACCACTATATGTAACAAAGTGTAACAAAGTATACTGTTTTCACATTTTTTGAGTATACATTTCCGTGGCATTCACATTGTTGTGCAACCACTGCCACCATCTGTCTCTGGAATGTTTCTTTTATCCCAAACTGAGACTGTATCCGTTAAGCCCTTAAGCCGCTACTCCCATCCCGAACTCTTTGAAGCCACTGGTTAGAATCACCATGCTGTCGGCGAATTTGACTACTCTAGGGTGCCTCATATAAGTGGAATCATACAGAATCTGCCCTTTTGTGCCTGGCTTATTTCACTTAGCATAATGCCCTCAAGATTGACCCATGTGTCAATTTTATGCCTTCTTAAGGCTGAGTAATACTCAGTTATACGTATACCTCATTTTGTTTATCTGTTCATCCATGGACTTTTGAATAGTCCACTTTTCAGCTGCAGTGAACACTGGAGTACTAATTACCTGCTTGGGTGTCTGCTTTCAGTTCTTCTGGGTATATGGCTAGGAGTGGAATTGCTGGATTATATGATAATTGTGTTTATTTATTTTTTTAGTAACTTTTACTGTGGCTGCATTGTATACACTCCTACCAGCAAAGCAGAAGGGCTCCAATTTCTCCCCATATTCACCAATACTTATTGTCTGTTTTTGGATAATAGCCTTTCTAATGGGTGTGAAGTGGTATCTCATTGTAGTTGTGCTCTGCACTTCCCTAATGAAAACTGTTCTTTCTTGTATAGTTTTGCATTCATTTATTTTTAATGGTGAGTGTTATTTTTAATTTTTGAACGACATATGAACAATATGGAATATACCCTTAAGAAATGGTGGGGGAGGGGGGGCACAGCGATCCTAAGATGGCAGAGGAATAGGATGGGGAGACCACTTTCTCCCCCACAAATTCATCCAAAGAACATTTGAACACTAAGTAAATTCCACAAAACAACTTCTGAATGCCAGCGGAGGACATCAGGCACCCAGAAAAGCAGCCCATTGTCTTCGAAAGGAGGTAGGAAAAAATATAAAAGACAGAAAGAGAGACAAAAGAGGTAGGGACGGAGCTCCATCCCGGGAAGGGAGTCTTAAAAAAGAAGTTTCCAAACACCAGGAAACACTCTCACTGCCGAGTCTGTGGCGAGCCTTGGAACCACAGAGGGCAACATAACTGGGAGGAAAAATAAATAATTAAAACCCACAGATTACGTGCCCAACAGTAACTCCCCCTAGCAGAGAAGCAGCGCAGACCCCTGTATTCGCCACTAGCAAAGTGGGGGCTGGGCAGGGAGGCGCAGGCTACATTGCGTAGAGTAAGGACTGGGCCTGAATGCCCCAAGGGCAATCTGAGGGAACTAACTTGGGATGGTAAACTAGACTGTGGGATAGCTACCACACGAAAAGCCCTAACCTAAGACACCGCCAGGCCCACTCACAGAACAAAGGACTGAACAGAGCTAGCCGGCTGCCTGCCGGTCCATCTTCCTCCTGAGACAGGCAGCCAGATCCGGAAGGGGGCAGTCGCAGACCCAGAGAGGCATTATCTACCAAACTGCAAGCAGGCTTCGTTGCTAACCGAGACTTCTTGGGGTTCTGGACGGTCAACGTCTGTCTGAGAAGGTGTACTGGGTGTACACCCAGAAAACTGAGTGGCAGGGATGGGGGAGGCAATGAGTCGCAGCAACTGCGCTCACCAAACACCTGATCACCTGAGCTGCTCGGACCTGGGAAGGGCACAAAACGCAGGCCCAACTGAGTCTGCGCCTCTGAGGACTACTCGAGTGCCTGAACCTGAGCAGCTTAGACCTGGGAGGTGCATGCAGCCCAGGGCCGGCCTCGGATGGTTCCTGGCGGAGCAACCTAGAGCCTGAGCAGTGTGGGCAGAGAGGGCACACACACCGTGAGCAGGGGCAGGCCTAGTGTGGCTGAGACAGTGTGAGCACACACCAGTGTTATTTGTTTGCAGCGTCCCTCCCTCCCCACAGCGCGACTGAACAAGTGAGCCTAAAAGAAAGCATCCACCACCATCCCACTAGTGTCAGGGTGGAAATTAGAAACTGAAGAGACCAGCAAACAGAAGAAGCTAAAACAGAGGGAACCGCCTGGGAACTGACAGGTAGTACCAACTACATAGGAAGGGGCCTGTAGATCTTGAGAAATATAAGCCAGATCAAGGAACTATCTGAAAATGAACTAACCCCACACTGCCCACAACACCAGAGAAAGTCCTAGATATATTTTTACTATCATTCTTTAAATTTTTAAAAAAAATTTTTAAGTCCTCTATTACTCCTTTAATTTTCATTTTTATAACCTATTACTTTGCAAAAAAAAAAAAAAAGACCCTATTTTTTAAAGCAAACTTCATATATATATATATATATATAATTTTTGTGACTGTTTTTTTCTTTAATACTGTATTTTTGAAAATCCAACCTCTACTCTAGATTTTTAATCTTCGCTTTTTAGAATTTGTTATCAATTTTGTACCTTTAAGAACCCAATCTTCAGTACCCATTTTTACTTGGGAGTGAGATTACTGGCTTGACTGCTCTCTCCCACTTTGGACTCTCCTTTTTCTCTACCAGGTTGCCTCTATCTCCTCCCTCCCCCTTCTCTTCTCTACCCAACTCTGTGAATCTCTGTGTGTGTTCCAGATGGTGGAAAACTGATTACTGGCTGGATCTATCTCTCTTCTTTTGATTTCCCCCTTTATTCCCCTGGCCACCTCTGTCTCCTTCCTCCCTCTTCTCTTCTCTGTATAACCCCGTGAACATCTCTGAGCGGTCCAGACTGTGGAGAGCACATAAGGAAGTGATTACTGGCTAGCTTGCTCTCGCCTCTTTTGATTCCCCCTCTTCTCATCCGGGTCACCTCTATCTCCCTCCTCCCTCTTCTCTTCTCCATGTAACTTGGTGAACCTCTCTGGGTGTCCCTCACTGTGGAGAAACTTTTCATCTTTAACCTAGATGTTTTATCAGCGGTGCTATATAGATGGAGAAGTCTTGAGGCGACATAAGACTGAAAACCAGAAGCAGGAGGTTTAAGTCCAAATCCTGAGAATACCAGAGAACTCCTGACTCCAGGGAACATTAATCGAAAGGAGCTCATCAAATGCCTCCATACCTACACTGAAACCAAGCACTGCCCAGGGGCCAACAAGTTCCAGAGCAAGAAATACCATGCAAATTCTCCAGCAACACAGGAACACAGCCCTGAGCTTCAATATACAGGCTGCCCAAAGTCACTCCAAACCCACTGACATCTCATAACTCATTAGACACTTCATTGCACTCCAGAGAGAAGAAATCCAGCTCTACCCACCAGAACACCGACACAGGCTTCCCTAACCAGGAAACCTTGACAAGCCATGTGAGGACGCTCCACAATACAGAGAACTCCACAAGCTGCCAGAATGCAGAAAGGCCACCCCAAACACAGCAATATAAACAAGATGAAGAGACAGAGGAATACCCAGCAGGTAAAGGAACAGGATAAATGCCCACCAAACCAAACAAAAGAGAAAGAGATATGGAATCTGCCTGATAAAGAATTCTGAATAATGATAGTGAAAATGATCCAAAATCTTGAAAACAAAATGGAATCACAGATAAATAGCCTGGAGACAAGGATTGAGAAGATGCAAGAAAGTTTTAACAAGGACCTAGAAGAAATTAAAAAGAGTCAATATATAATCAATAATGCAATAAATGAGATCAAAACCACTCTAGAGGGAACAAATAGTAGAATACAGAAGACAGGATTAGTGAGGTAGAAGATAGAATGGTAGAAATAAATGAATCAGAGAGGAAAAAAAAAATGAATTAAAAGAAATGAGGACAATCTCAGAGACATCTGGGACAATGTTAAATGCCCCAACATTTGAATCATAGGAGTCCCAGAAGAAGAAGACAAAAAGGAAGACCATGAGGAAATTCTTGAGGAGACAATAGTTGAAAACTTCCCTAAAATGGGGAAGGAAATAATACCCAAGTCCAAGAAACCCAGAGAGTCCCAAACAGGATAAACCCACGGTGAAATACCCCAAGACACATATTAATCAAATTAACAAAGGTCAAACACAAAGAACAAATATTAAAAGCAGCAAGGGAAAAACAACAAATAACACACAAGGGGATTCCCATAAGGATAACAGCTGATCTTTCAATAGGAACTCTTCAGGCCAGGAGGGTATGGCAAGACATACTTAAAGTGATGAGAGAAAATAACCTACAGCCCAGATTACTGTACCCAGCAAGGATCTCATTCACATATGAAGGAGAAATCAAAAGCTTTACAGACAAGCAAAAGCTGAGAGAATTCAGCAGCAGCAAACCAGCTCTCCAACAAATGCTAAAGGATATTCTCTAGACGGGAGACACAAAAAGAGTGTATAAACTCGAACCCCAAACAATAAAGTAAATGGCAACAGGATCATACTTATCAATAATTACCTTAAATGTAAATAGGTTGAATGCCGCAACCAAAAGACAAAGACTGGCTGAATGGATACAAAAACAAGACCCTTATATATGTTGTCTACAAGAGACCCACCTCAAAACAGGGGACACATACAGACTGAAAGTGAAGGGCTGGAAAAAGATATTCCATGGAAAGAGATCAAAAGAAAGCAGGAGTAGCAATACTCATATCAGATAAAATAGACTTTAAAACAAAGGCTGTGAAAAGTGACAAAGAAGGACACTACATAATGATCAAAGGATCAATCCAAGAAGAAGATATAACAATTATAAATATATATGCACCCAACATACGAGCACCACAATATGTAAGACAAATGCTAACAAGTATGAAAGGGGAAATTAACAATAACACAATAATAGTGGGAGACTTTAATACCCCACTCACACCTATGGATGGATCAACTAAACAAAATTAACAAGGAAACACAAACTTTAAATGATACAATAGACCAGTTAGACCTAATTGATATCTATAGGACATTTCACCCCAAAACAATGAATTTCACCTTTTTCTCAAGCGCACACGGAACCTTCTCCAGGATAGATCACATCCTGGGCCATAAATCTAGCCTTGGTAAATTCAAAAAAATTGAAACCATTCCAGGCATCTTTTCTGACCACAATGCAGTAAGATTAGATCTCAATTACAGGAGAAAAACTATTAAAAATTCCAACATATGGAGGCTGAACAACACACTGCTGAATAACCAACAAATCACAGAAGAAATAAAAAAAGAAATCAAAATATGCATAGAAACTAATGAAAATGAAAACACAACAACTCAAAACCTGTGGGACACTGTAAAAGCAGTGCTAAGAGGACGGTTCATAGCAATACAGGCATACCTCAAGAAACAAGAAAAAAGTCAAATAACCTAACTCTACACCTAAAGCAACTAGAAAAGGAAGAAATGAAGAACCCCAGGGTCAGTAGAAGGAAAGAAATCTTAAAGATTAGGGCAGAAATAAATGCAAAAGAAACAAAACAGACCATAGCAAAAATCAACAAAGCCAAAAGCTGGTTCTTTGAGAGGATAAATAAAATGGACAGACCATTAGCCAGACTCATCAAGAAACAAAGGGAAAAAACTCAAATCAATAAAATTAGAAATGAAAATGGAGAGATCACAACAGACAACACAGAAATACAAAGGATCATAAGAGACTACTATCAGCAATTATATGCCAATAAAATGGACAACGTGGAAGAAATGGACAAATTCTTAGAAAAGTACAACTTTCCAAAACTGAACCAGGAAGAAATAGAAAATCTTAACGGACCCATCACAAGCACAGAAATTGAAACTGTAATCAGAAATCTTCCAGCAAACAAAAGCCCAGGTCCAGACGGCTTCACAGCTGAATTCTACCAAAAATTTAGAGAAGAGCTAACACCTATCCTTCTTAAACTCTTCCAGAAAATTGCAGAGGAAGGTAAACTTCCAAACTCATTCTATGAGGCCACCATCACCCTAATACCAAAACCTGACAAAGATGCCACAAAAAAAGAAAACTACAGGCCAATATCACTGATGAACATAGATGCAAAAATCCTTAACAAAATTCTAGCAATCAGAATCCAACAACACATTAAAAAGATCATACATCATGACCAAGTGGGCTTTATCCCAGGGATGCAAGGATTCTTCATTATCCGCAAATCAATCAGTGTAATATACCACATTAACAAATTGAAAAATAAAAGCCATATGATTATCTCAATAGATACAGAGAAAGCCTTTGGCAAAATTCAATATCCGTTTATGATAAAAACTCTCCAGAAAGCAGGAATAGAAGGAACATACCTCAACATAATAAAAGCTATATATGACAAACCCACAGCAAACATTATCCTCAATGGTGAAAAATTGAAAGCATTTCCCCTAAAGTCAGGAACGAGACAAGGGTGCCCACTTTCATCACTACTATTCAACATGGTTTTGGAAGTTTTGGCCATAGCAATCAGAGCAGAAAAAGAAATGAATCCAAATTGGAAAAGAAGACGTAAAACTCTCACGGTTTGCAGATGACATGATCCTCTACATAGAAAACCCTAAAGACTCCACCAGAAAATTACTAGAGCTAATCAATGAATATAGTAAAGTTGCAGGATTTAAAATCAACACACAGAAATCCCTTATATTCCTATACACTTATAATGAGAAAATAGAGAAATTAAGGAAACAATTCCATTCACCATTGCAATGAAAAGAATAAAATACTTAGGAATATATCTGCCTAAAGAAACAAAAGACCTATATATAGAATACTATAAAACACTGGTGAAAGAAATCAAAGAGGACACTAATAGATGGAGAAATATACCGTGTTCATGGATCAGAAGAATCAATATAGTGAAAATAAGTATACTACCCAAAGCAATCTATAGATTCAATGCAATCCCCATCAAGCTACCAATGGTATTTTTCACAGAGCTAGAACAAATAATTTCACAATTTGTATGGAAATACAAAAAGCCTTGAATAGCCAAAGCAATCTTGAGAAAGAAGAATGAAACTGGAGAAATCAACCTGCCTGATTTCAGGCTCTACTACAAAGCCACAGTTATCAAGACAGTATGGTACTGGCACAAAGACAGAAATATAGGTCAATGGAACAAAATAGAAAGCCCAGAGATAAATCCATGCACATATGGTCACCTTATCTTTGACAAAGGAGGCAAGAATATACAATGGATTAAAGACAGTCTCTTTAACAAGTGGTGCTGGGAAAGCTGGTCAACCACTTGTAAAAGAATGAAACTAGAACACTTTCTAACACCATACACAAAAATAAATTCAAAATGGATTAAAGATCTAAACGTAAGACCAGAAACTAAAAAACTCATAGAGGAGAACATAGGCAAAACACTCCCCAACATACATCACAGCAGGATCCTCTATGACCCACCTCCCAGAATATTGGAAATAAAAGCAAAAATAAACAAATGGGACCTAATTAAAATTAAAAGCTTCTGCACAACAAAGGAAACTATAAGCAAGGTGAAATGACAGCCTCCAGAATGGGAGAAGATAATAGCAAATGAAGCAACTGACAAAGAATTAATCTCAAAAATATACAAGCAACTCCCGCAGCTCAATTCCAGAAAAATAAATGACCCAATCAAAAAATGGGCCAAGGAACTAAACAGACATTTCTCCAAAGAAGACATACAGATGGCTAACAAATACATGAAAAGATGCTCAACGTCACTCATTATCAGAGAAATGCAAATCAAAGCCACAATGAGGTACCATTTCACGCCAGTTAGAATGGCTGCGATCCAAAAGTCTACAAGCAATAAATGCTGGAGAGGGTGTGGAGAAAAGGGAACCCTCTTACAGTGTTGGTGGGAATGCAAACTAGTACAGCCACTATGGAGAACAGTGTGGAGATTCCTTAAAAAACTGGAAATAGAACTGCCATATGACCCAGGAATCCCACTGCTGGGCATACACACCAAGGAAACCAGAATTGAAAGAGACACGTGTACCCCAGTGTTCATCGCAGCACTGTTTATAATAGCCAGGGCATGGAAGCAACCTAAATGTCCATCAGCAGACGAATGGATAAGAAAGCTGTGGTACATATACACAAGGGAATATTACTCAGCCATTAAAAAGAATACATTTGGATCAGTTCTCATGAGGTGGATGAAACTGGAGCCTATTATACAGAGTGAAGTAAGCCAGAAAGAAAAACACCAATACAGTATACTAATGCATATATATAGAATTTAAAAAGATGGTAATGATAACCCTGTATGCGAGACAGCAAAAGAGACACAGATGTATAGAATAGTCTTTTGGACTCTGGGAAAGGGCAAGGGTGGGATGATTTGGGAGAATGGCATTGAAACATGTATAATATCATATGTGAAACGAATTGCCAGTCCAGGTTCGATGCATGATACAGGATGCTCGGGCTGGTGCACTGGGATGACCCAGAGGGATGGGATGGGCCAGGGAGGTGGGAGAGGGGTTCAGGATGGGGAACACGTGTACATTCATGGTGGATTTATGTTGATGTATGGCAAAACCAATACAATATTGTAATTAGCCTCCAATTAAAATAAATAAATTTATATTAAAAAAAAAGAAATGGTTGACCCGTTCAGCTAAACTTCCAATTAACATAAGTATTTAAGAGGATTACAGTGCTTTATTTATATTGATTTTTGAAGTATTTATAGCTGTTTTAGGCCAATATGGTTGTATTATTTTGTAGTAAATGATTATATAGTTTGGGTTGGGAAATACATGATTTTGTTATTGTTAGAAGAATTCTTATGTCTGCCTTTTTTTTTTATTCAATAATATTGAAAGTTGGTGAGTGCCATTCAAAAGTTGGATGCTGACTTAAGAGGTCGATGCTGTCTTTCTTCTTAAGTGTTTCTGTGTAGACAGCCTTTATTTCCTTGGGTTTCTAGAAGACGACACACCATGAGGCTGAAGCTTAGCTCCCAGGGGTATCTGGTGTGATGCCTGATTCCTAGGAATAGAGCCATCAACTGACAGCTCGTACTCACTGACAGGTCAGGAGGCATGGTCAGACTATAGAACAAAATGTTTTAAATTAGAATGCTTGGAAAGTTTAAGGTCTGCTGTTTACTTCATTTTTATATACAATTAAAAAATTAATGTGTATTATTTATTGCAGATTTGTAATATTATAATTAGCTCCTGTAAGTGAGATAATTTTGGTCTGAATAGTGTTTTGAGATTCTGAACATGAAGTGGGGGAGGATAAGGTATGAATTCTGATATAGATCCATTATAAAGCTATTTTAATTTTTGGCTTACCCAGTGGGTTAGAGTAACAATATATTGGGTTGATCAGAAGATTCGTTCATATTTTTCCATAACAACTTAACAGAAAAATTGAACTTTTTGGCCAACCCAATCCATGACGGTGTTTGAATTCTGAGAGCCATGTATAAGATTGGCAAGCTCTTCATGACTCCCAAGTAGCATTTGTAGGGATAAAACTTATACTCTAGTTCACTAATGGTAGAGCACCTAGTTGATATTAGATGGTTTAGCATTAATGTAAACTCATTGTCCACACACATTCTTGTTTAGATTTGTGTATTGATGATAGCCTTAAAAATTTTTTTCCTAACAAAGCATCTTGTTAGACTGTCACTAAGACCAAGTAGTGAATTAAAAAACTGCACGAAAACATAAAAAATACAGATGCCCTTACATCTGGGGAATAACATAAAGGGTACCGTCTTTTTATATGTGATCATGTTCACTTGGGTAAGGAATTGACATCTCTGGCGATTCTGAATAGCACTATGCTGTGTGTGCCCCCCAAACTGGGACAATTAAATAATTGATAGAATATTGCTGTTAAATGAAGATAAATATGGCTTTCTCTTTCCTGCTCTGGCACTGTGCCTTTCTGCTCTAAATGTGTAATCACCTATTTTATCTCTCAAATTGCTGTTGAAATTACTGCTGTTAAAAGTATCACTTTAATCTAGTTTATTTTTGTGGCATTCATTGTTCTTAGTCTCAGATGTAGATTAACCTGTGCCCCCCTCTCTCCTCTAGAATGACTCTTCTCATGGTGATTATATGCAAAGTAACGAGGCCAGTTTAATAGAACAAGCCCCAATACCTCATGATGGTCTTACTGTGACACCTCACAGAACCCAGCGAGAAGGTATGTTGTATTTTTCCTAAACTGTAAACCGTCTGTACACAGGATTGCAGAGTGCTACTGGTGCTGACTAATTCACCCCCTTGCCCCTTTGTGGAGTACAGAACTCTGTGGGTCCTGGGTTTGGCTCAAATGCTGGTCCTCTCGCTTCCTTGAGTCTGCGTCTGGGCTCCAACTCCGCAGCCCCCTGGCCCGTCCCAGCCCACACTTACTCGATTCTGCCTTTCTTAAATCAGGCTGCATACTTCTGGAGGGCAAAGACTTTAACCTCCCTCCAAAGTATTAGTACAGTGCTTTAGCTGTAGAATGTGCTCAAGGTCTGCTGGAAAAGTCAATTTTACTGAAGTGCACTGTAAGACAGAAGAGATTTCTTACAAGCACATGCTTCCTGCAGTGATGCAGTTTTCAAGAGGTCTGGGTGGGGGAGTGAAAGGACATTGCCACCTGAAGAGAAACGGGTTCACATGTTCTCTTCCCTTTACATCTGGGGGTCCGTTAACCTGCTGAGGGAAAATTTGGGAAGGGTGAAAGATAGGCGGTAAGCATCATACTCATTTATAACAGCTTTGAATTGATGTCTTTCTGTTTCCTTTTAGTTCCGATAATAATCCTTTTCATGTAATGCATTTTTCTTCACAGAGGAAAAATAGATGTGAATGTTTAAGGTTTAGAAAACGTTTACATAATTAACTGCTTCTGTTCAAGATTACTGAATCTTGAACGGTAATCTGGAATCCTGCCTGGTCTGCTTCAGCCAGGCTCAGTGAAGCAGAGTTTGGGTTTACAGTGAAGGTCCATTGTGGTTTTTTGTCATTTTTCTTCTTTAAGATAGCTAAAAAAAAATAAAAAGACTACATCAAAATGATACTAATTAACTGTAAGGTGGTACTTATAGATGGTTTTTCCTATATCTTTAACTTTTAACAAATGTCCATAGTCCATGCTCTGCAGTTCTTTGAGAGTTGCAGGGCCGCCCATTATCAGCCATCCCTCACCCCATGCCTTCTGTCTCCCTCACCTCGATTCTGATAGATCACAGCAGGTAGAAGTGAAATGGAGCCGAAGCCACAGCCATGCTACTGTGCCACACTGCTCTGCGGCCCCCTCTCTCAGCCTGCTTTCAGAAGTAAAGCTGCTTCATATTTTGGAACATTGATTAGTTCAGATCATTTTTATTTAATAGCACCATCCTTCACCTAATTGAATACAGCAGCTTTTGGAAACAGCAGGCCCCTCCCCTCCTCCAGCCTTCATCATACGCAGCAGTGCTGAGCCACTGCAGGCTTCTCACCCCACCTGGCGTCTGCGGTTGTTTCGTCTCCATCCTCAACGTTCTCATCCACCAAGGGAAACTGGCCCAGAAGGAGGCCACCAAACACTAGACATTTGGAAAGTTAACACAAAATTCTGGTAATGGTGTCTCCTAATGTCTGTTTATCAGCAGATTTCTGTAGTCTTATGATTCCTGCTTTCTCAGTGCCCACCTTCTGTGATCTATAGCAATCTTACTTCTTCCTGCACACTTTTGTTCCTTTGTATATTCTACTTCACCTGTTTTAACTTCTTCCTTTAAGGCAAAGTGAGTCCTTCCCTTTTCTTTTCCATCTCCTGTCCCCTGTGACTCGAGCGGTGACCTTGTGTTGAGTCCCTTTCCTAACTTCTTCCCTGTGACCTTTATCATCTTCATTACGATTTCTTCTACTTACACCTGAACAACAAATTTTTTTTCCTTAAGTCCTTATATTATGCTTAGTAGACTGGCTCTTTTCACTTTGTAAAGAGATTTACTTGCTAAGGTGGTAACTTCTATTGAAGGATGTATGAAATGAGGACTTTGGGGATTTGCACTTTGACTTACTTCATGAGTGAGCTGATCATCTTATCTAGTTCAGTTCAGTGTAATTGTTAAGTCACCAGTGTAATTTATGACCACTATTGTATAATAAATTGTGAGAAGTTTTACTACAGTGAACCATCATAATTCATTATAATGTTAAGTTGTGTTACCATTGTATGATATTAAGGGTCACACTTGAGGGAAACAGTTTTTAAATTCTGAATTGGAAAGAAGTCTTTTATCGCTTTCCTATTACTTTTGAAGAGTTCCCCACCTCATTTAAGAATTTTTTCTAGTTTATACCTAATCTGCCTAAATAACTGAAAGACTCTAAAGTGCTGTATTTGTGGTAACAGTTTTGAAGATTCCTCTAGATAAGCAATCTTCACTGCAGGCACCTCTTATTATTTATCTTTGGTGCTTAGCAGAGTGCTTGAAACGACTTTAGGCACTCAGCATACTCATAGATGTAGAAAGAAATTACTTGATGGATGGACAGCACATTGTTGTGCTTCTGGGGTTTTTGGTTTTATTCCATGATTAAGGCCAGTAGTAAAGATGAAGATAAATAGCTTAACCATTTGGCTGTGTCAGGTTGAATAACTGAAATGTGTATCTAGTCTCTGTAGAACAAGTCAGCATGTTTTCTTTCTTTCAGCTGTACACATTGAGAAGATAATGTTGAAAGGAGTCCAGAGAAAAAGGGCTGACAAATATTGGGAGTACACCTTCAAAGTAAGCTACTCTCACCCAAAAAAGATACCTCACACTGTGTTCACTGATCTTTTGGAAGGAATGAAAATTAATCTTTGGAAAAACTAAATGGCAGGTTTGCTAACTTAAGAAAAGCTGTGCACATATCTGTGTTTGTCTTAATTAAGGGGATGTGCTGTTTCCAGTATATACTGCATGGTTTGCCCAGTTTAAAAGATGTATCACATTAAGATTGCTCTGCCAGTTTGATTAAAAAGAAATAAGAGCCTTAGATTTAAGGCGTAAACAAACCTTTAGAAAGTGAAAGTAACCACTCAGCAGTGTTGAGCGCCCGGAAGACAGGCGTAGCCTTCCGTGGCGGTCTTCCCCGGTGTCTCTTCTCTTCCTCCGAGGCTGCTGTTTCCTGGCCCTCGTTGCCTGCTCTGGTCTCTGGTTGCTCTGCTGCCCTTCTGTCCGTCACACGGTGTCTGACTGAGCGCAGAGCCCAGCGTGGTCGGTCCCTGTGGCTCCTCTCTGCCTGTGGCCTGTGCTGTGGACCCTCGCCCGCGTCTCCCTCCTCCCTGCCGGCCGCACCGGCCCACGCTGCTCTTCAGGCGGCCGCCTGCGCTGCAGCTGCAGGGCAGAGGCGTCTCTGTGCGCCCGCCCCTCACTTCCTTCTGGAGGAGCTGCCCGCAAGACGTCAGCGGCCCTGCCTCACGAAGTCACTTCTGATCCTGCAGCAGAAGGTCTTTTCCTTCATCCCGGGTGTACCGCCATCATCCCTTTCCCAGGTTCTTGTACTTGGGTTACATGGTATTTCTTTCCAGAAGGCTGTCATCTCCGAGAGAGCAGGAGTCATCATCCTCTGCATCTCACCGTGTCTGACTGGCCTTGTTTTGTTGAATAAGTTTTGGGACTAGCTTCTGCCTTCTGTAGAAGTATCCTCAGTTTTCAAGTTTTAAGTCCTTATCTTCACATCTCATCTACATTCTGTAACATTTGACACCAGCCATTCTGCGCTCTTTACTCAGCTAGTCCAGCTCTCCTTGCGTTGCTGGAGCTCTTAGCTCGTTCATTCCTTAAGGCCTTTGTGTTCTCTGGCTCTGAACCATCTATCGGCCCCAGATTGAGCCCCCCGCCCAGGTCGTTCTTGGCGCCTGTCTCACGTGCTGCTCTCAGCCCCTGCTCCGTGCCTAGTGCACTGTCTGTGGAGCCCTGGTCACTGACGGAATCTCTCTGCTCATGGGCTCTGGTCTGACTCCTGCACTGGGCTCTGACCTCAGCCCACAGAGACTTCATTGTCTTGTTCCCTCCGTATCCTTTCATAAACAGTGTCTGACACCAGTAGCTGCTCAACGACCATTTGAATAATTAGAAGTCATTTAAAAGTTTGCCCCCTTAATAAGGATATTTGTTTGAGGGTTGCTGGGTAAAATGCTGAAGGTATTGTTAAGTATTTGGTTAATTGTGGCATGAGTAGTTGCTAAGGCTTATGTGTTACATAGTTCAAGTATTTACTCAGCTCAGATAATTGTAAAGTAGAAATTATTAGTGGGCCACCATTGAGTCCACTGAATTAAAAGTATCCAAGAAGTAGGTAGGTAATCAATTTTAGTTGTGGCTCTTCTGCTTGCTTAGAGTTTGAATCTGTCAGTTAGCCTTTTTGAGTTTTAGTTTCTCCATCTGCAAATGGAAGTAGTCATATCTGCCTCATCCACCTTCATAGGACTTTAAAGCATTAAGATAAAGATGATGAAATCTTTTCCTAAACTATAAATTCCCATAAAAGCACAATACAGCACTACCAAAGAGGGGCAGTGAACCCGGTATTTCTCTTAAGAATGTGTATTTAATAAGTTTCAGGAGATAGAATTTTTGTTTTTCTTGGGGCTTATATATCTGTACTCTCCAAGTGTCATTTTAGAGTCCTACTTCTCCAAAAGGAATGTAAGACATTTCCCTTTCTGAAAAATTACTAAAATGTAGGTACATTTATAGAAGACAGCTTGTTTTGAAAACCATGCAATTTGAAAGGAGTTACTAAAATTTTTAAGTAACATGTCAATATACAGTTAATTTTAACAATTTTGAAGAAATTATGATAACAGATTAACTTTATATTTGTAATTTGTTGATACTGATAAAATTTAAGTAAGGTCATCTGTTTTACACATGGCTTTTTTCCAGTCAGTTCTTGCCTGAGAAATAACTGTATAGTATGTGTTGTTGTTTTTTTTTCTTTTTAAATCAGGTAAATTGGTCTGATCTTTCAGTCACAACAGTAACAAAAACCCACCAAGAACTACAGGAATTTCTACTGAAGGTAAAAATACAGATTCTACTGTGAAAATGATTTTGATATAATACACAGAATCCAAAAACTTTAGCACCAAAGTAAACACCAGGAATATTAAAACATGTATGTAGAGGTTGACTTACAACTATTCATGAACATTAGCTGTAGAAAATGTCATATTATTCTAAGCATAGATTTTCTTACGTTATATTGCTAATATAAGGAATTGAAGGCTTTCCACATTAAAAAAAAAAAAAAGGAACCTTATCATTCCTAGCTTCTTGATGAGACGTATGTTGTTGGTGGCGATGTGCCCAGCACCCAGCAAGGTCTCTGTTCTGGGTTTCCTAAGCTTTGACTGTTCTTTTTCTTGACAGATTTCATTTTTTAGTAATACAACTTCTCTAAAGCTTAGATTTTTTAAAAAAATATATATATATAATTATTAGTCCCCAATAGATAGCTTATCCTTCAGAATCACAGTAATTAATGACCCCCTGTTTAGCCAACATTTGAATATAGTGTTTTTTATGTAAGACCAGTGCCTTATCAAGTTATATGAAATAAGTGGCAACATAATGTACTTCTAGGAACGAATTTCCTATTATAAAATATCCTTTCAAGTTTACCATATGCCTTTTTTTAAACTGTTTACCTTCCTTTTAAAATCATCTGCAAAATATAAGAGTAAAAACTGTTCCCTTCACAACCTGTGCTCCCTAACACTAACCTTTGCGGAGGCTGATGAAGGGCACTTGAGTTTGCTGAGACGTGCGGGAGTGCGGTCGGGCCTTCCAGCCCCTTTTCGGGTTCAGTGGCCGCCTCCCCGCTGCTCCGTGGCAGCTGCGTCTGGTACCTGTGTTATTCCTCCGCCCCAGAAGCGCGGCTCCATGGAGGCCAGGTGTAGGTTTCCTCCTCGGTGCTGTGTTCACAGCGCCAGACACAGTACTTAGGACACAGTCGGAGTTCGAACTGTGTGTTGACTGCACGAATGAACTAGTAATTCATGAGAAGAGTTACAAAAACTAAACCGTTGCCAGGTTTTGTAGATGGTTATCCATCAGGCCTCAGTGTTTTTAAAGAAGAGCTTCTAGCACACTGAGCTCGGCCAGGGCTGAGCTGGGGCTCCAGAGGGTGGGGACTGTTTGTGTAAACCTTGGGGTTTTGCCCCGTCATTCCCACCTAGCTCTTCACTGGGAGTGTAGCATTGGCAGTCTGAGGTGGCCTGAGGTTCACGTGTGAAACAGGAGCCACAGAGGTGGTGACTACAAAGACAGGCCATACTTTGCAGAGTGCCATACGAGCTCTGGGAAATGCTCCGTTTAACTGAAGCTCCTCGCTGTGGGTGTCCGGGAGCGGGAGGGAAGCGGGGTGAGCGCTGCGGGTCCCCACCCCACCCCCCCGCCCCAACCCCGCGGGGATGCCCCCGGGGACCCTGCCCTGCCCGGCGGCTGCTCCAGGCTGCGGCCCTGTATCGGGAAGGTCTAGAAAGGGAACGGCTTTGGGGTGATGTCTGAGCAGGAGGCACTTACGTTCCTTTTATGCCCCTGGTTTGTGCCCCCAGTGAGTGAGAGACGTTTTTGTTTCCTAGCTTCCCAAGGAGTTGTCTTCGGAGACATTTGACAAGACCATCCTCCGAGCCCTGAATCAGGGCTCGCTGAAGAGAGAGGAGCGGCGGCACCCTGACCTGGAGCCCGTGCTGAGGTGAGGTCTGCGCACCGCGCGCTCCCGAGGCGGGGGTCTGCGCGCCTAGGGCTCCTGAGGCGCGCTCCCGAGGCGAGGTCTGCGCGCACCCAGGGCACCTCAGGCTGCACGTGGCCGGCGGGGGCTGAGAACCCGGGCAACATCTCTGCAAAAGTTATATTAAAGAAGTGATTTTTTCTTATACTTCCCTTTAAAAACACCCTTGGTTGTTTTGTGAGGCTAGGCTGTGGTCTCAGGACCATAAATCGGATTCGGGACACTGATACCAGTTTGTGGACTTTGGGTTAGTGTCACTGTCATTCATGCCGTTAAGAAATGCAGCAGTTGTAAAGGAGGGGGAAGTCGAAAGAGGGAGGAAATGAGTGTGTAAGTGAGGGAGGAAAGTGTGTAAAGAGGGAGGAAATGAGTGTGTAAGTGAGGCGGCGATGGGGCCGGTACAGGGCCTGGGGTCTGCGTTCCCTTCCGCCTGCGCTGTGGATTAGGAAGATGACGGTGTGGTAGGGAAACGTGCATTTGGGGTTGGATGACGTCGTCATGTCAGATGCAATCTTGTTTTTTTTAATTGCACGAGTAGTTGATGGCCACTTTGTGTCCTGTTTGGGTGTAATTGCTCTCTTGTGGCCCTGCAGCAGTGAATCTGACGAGCCTGTATGCTGATTACAAGTCCCTGCCTTGTACTCAACATGACTGTACTTCTGACCAATTAGTTGGTTTGTAAACATAACGATAAATAGAAGCCTTTGGATTTTAATCCCCAGCCTTTGGTAGTGTGTTCAGACCTGGAAGTTTAGATGAGTGCCATACTAGGCGTCTGTTTCTCGCCCATCTCTCCATTTCCCCCTTTGTCTTCCTGTCCAATGTTTACCTCCACATTTTGAGTTCCAATAAGAAGTTTTGTCTAATGCATAAGGACGCTTCGGTCCATAAGGGTCAGCTCTTGGTATGGTATTTGATAATTTTGTAACTAATCAGAATGGTAGGTCTGAAACCTTGGGGAGTCAATAAGAACTAAAGTTTTGAATGAGCACTTAAAGTATTCAAAAGCAATGAAAAGGGATTTGTATGTTGAGCAGGGTGACAGTTAATGTGTGTGTACTACTTGAGTATCATAACCTTGAAGGATGTTGAAATTTCCTAAGAGGAAATTGGAGCCAAAAGGCCACATGCCTTGTTTAGGGTGATTCAGCTTGTAAGTGATTGAGCTGGTGTTCACATCCCAAGTAAACTTTCCATCAACTTTCCATCAGACTGTGCTGTAACTCTGCCCCTTTTGTAGGGAAGACCTCCACTTGGAATCCCCTAATGACATTAATAGAACACGAGGAAAGCTGTTTTTAAAGATAACAGCTTAGACTCATGGTGTGGTGCATACCGAGGTGACTCATCAGCCACGCGTGCCTGAGTCTGCAGCAGTACTTGTGACCAGCCTAGCGGCGTCTTCTAGCTTCCGGAACTCCCGCGCTCCAAACTTCCCGGTGTCTGTATTTTCAGGGGGTGGGACAGTTCCTTCATGGAACTGTGAAGAAGGGTGAAGAACCTGTAGTTGTTTTTCTGAGCAGAAAGGTGACTGCTAATAATACGTGTTGGGTCAGAATTGAAACCTTATCAGTAGATTATATAAAGTTGAAAATAAGCCTGTTTATTAGATTCTTGTAGATAAGTCTTTTATTCATTTCCTCCTATGGGGAATACATTAGCAAACACATATTCTTTTTCTTAGGAAAATAGTTTTTGTACCTGAATTAAACTGCCACGTGGTTTGTTTACCATCTCACCTATCTTGTGGGTTTATTGCATGAAATTAACCAGTCTCTTTTCTTTTTACATACAGGCAGCTATTTTCAACTTCATCACAAGCTTTTCTACAGAGTCAGAGAGTACACAGCTTTTTTCAGTCCATATCATCTGACCCTCTGCACAGCCTCAGTAAGTGTCTCTGCTCCTCCGTATAAATCTGACATTTTTCTGGCCTGGATTTCTTGCTATACCATGCCTCCCTGTATATGGGATTGCCATTTTAGTTAAGGTCAAGTGGCATACAAATTAGAAACATTGGTAGTTTTTAGTGAATTTTCACTGCAGTTTTAAAGAAAGTAACTTATAAAAGCTAATGTCACAAAACAGTAATGATCTGTATGTGAAAAAATGTATAAAAGAGTGGATATATGTATATGTATAACTGATTCACTTTGCTGTACAGCAAAAACTAACGGCTAAATCAGCTGTACTGTAATGAAAATTTTAAAAGAAAAAACGCTAACATCACAAAACAGGGGCCAAATATCTCAAACCCATGGGCCTTCTGGATCCTCAGGCCCCTTGATAGACTTGACTCACAGGTTGCCAAGACACTCTAGTGCAGCCTGGATGATGGATAACCTCTGACCTCTGCCCCTATTCCCATAAGGACCTCCCCAGCCTCCCAGGCTGGAAGCTCGGGCCTCACCCTCTTCACGTTTCCCCTTCATATCCAGTCGTTTAAGGACCAAGCCATGCCAGACAGAGGACGTCTTCCTTCTTACCTTCTCACCAGTCCCATTGCCAGGCCTGTTTTTCATGCACAGACTGTACAAAGCCTCACTTCTCTCCGACTCTAGTTTCTTGCTCCACTGTAACCTGCCCCAGGATTGTCTTGGGGATCAGTTTGTTAATCCTCTTGTTATTGTTCAGTCATTAAGTTGTGTCCAGCTCTGTGACACCGTGGACTGCAGCACACTAGGCTCCCCTGTCTTTCACTGTCTCCTGGAGTTTGCTCAAATTCATATCCATTGAGTCAGTGACGCTGTCTAACCATCTCATCCTCTGTTGTCCCCTTCTCCTTTTGCCTTCAATCTTTCCCAGCATCAGAGTCTTCCATGAGTCAGCTCTTTGCACCAGGTGGCCAAAGTACTGGAGCTTCCATCCACCCTCTATTCAGAGCGTTAAACACCTGCTGTGAGGCTCAGGCCCTGTCCTGAGCATCCTTGAGCCTCCTCTCCCTGGCTTAAAGGGTTGGCAGCCACTCGGTACACCTGGCCATTTCCTATTCCAGGGTCTTGCTCTTTTGCACCCTTTTGTCACAGTCTGTTAAGATCACACCTGTTTTTTGGGACCCAGCTGGAATAACCACCTCACAAGGATATTTCCTGCCTCCTTGTATGTTCCTGTGGTCTGGTTCGCCCTCACGTTTCAGCATTCATCACAGTCTGCTTTGCGTTTGGTTTTGTACACATCTATCTCAGCTGCCTTTTCTAACAAATATTTTGCCAGTAACATCAAAATAGTCAGTGCTTTCTTCTTGAACCAAGTGTGATTTTTTTAAATGAATATCTATAAATAGCATCTGTTTAGTTCTGAAGAAGCATTGAAGCCTGAAGTTAAGCTTTTAATTCAGATTTTAGCAAGGCTGCCTAGGAAAATGTGCTCAAGTGAGTAGTATACACATAAATAAGAGGAAACTCATCTGGAGAGTTCGGCAGTTTGTAAATTACATGAGCAATGTTAAAGAGGCTGGTGGATTTTTAAGATCTCAAATTGTATGAAATCAAGATAGTGTATTAAAAGACATGTTTTGAAATCATGGAAAATCTCAAGTTATTTCACCAAAGAACATATTGTTGGCAAAGTTCATTTTGCAGCCACTCATTTAAGAAAGGGCTTCTCTAGTAGCTCAGACAGTAAAGCATTCACCTGCAATGCAAGAGACCTAGGTTCGATCCCTGGGTTGGGAAGATCCCCTGGAGAAGGAAATGACAACCACTCTAGGATTCTTGCCTAGAGAATTTCATGGACAGAGGAGCCTGGCGGGCTACAGTCTGTGGGGTTGAACAGAGTCAGACATGACTGAGTGACTAACACACACACTTCTAAGAAACAACAGTTCCATACTCCTCCTGCGTCCCTGCAATAGCAATATTCCACATTCTGACATCCAAGAAAACAGGTGTTAGACACCCAAATGACTTAAAATGGTAACCTCTGCAAGCCCACTGCTCTGTCTGTAACGGAGAAGCAATCCGTCTCGTACAGTGTGTTCCGAGGGCCTGGGCTGGCCCATGAGCGCTGAGCACGTGTCTGGAGGAGGAGCAGGAGCGGGAGATGTTGTGCGCTGCTGCGGCAGCCTGATGTCACCGCACTGTCCTGTCATTCATAAAAAGGGCACGAAACTGACACAGCACAGACACTTAGAAGCGCCAGCCAGTCCATCTCCTCATTGTGCACCGGGCACACGGGCAGGCAGACTCGCCCAGTTGTTCCAGTCCTGTGACTTCTAGGGGGAGAGCTGGCTGCGTGGCTCAGGGCCCCGACTCCCAGCCTGATGCTCTGTGCCAGGTCTCCTTGCTTTCTTCAGAGTCCCAACTACTGGAGACGCTCTCTGTACCATTAACTCCAACTCTCAGCTTCTGTGGGAGAAAAGTAATCATTACACTGGTATATCTCACTATGATAACTTCCCTGAAAGTTAATGATATTTAATACTTCCTGCAGATAACTTACAGTCCTCTCTGAAGACCTCCAAGATACTAGAACACTTGAAAGAAGACAGCTCGGAAGCATCAAGTCAAGAAGAAGGTAAGCGTTGATTCCCTGGGATGAGTCATTCTGCACAGTGTTGTTGCAGGGGAAGGTAAACAGGCCGTCAGCACAGACCGAGGATCCGAGAGACAGACGTGTGGGGACTTGGTGTGTGAAAGGTGGTGTTTCAGAGAACCATCAAAGTGTGTGTGAGCAGTGGTACCGGCTGGCTTTCCAGTTGGGAAAAATTATATAATTAGATCCCTACTTCTGTCGCGCACAGAACGTTTCAAGTGAATAGCACATTATATGTAACATATGTAAACTTAATGTAAAATATAAAACTTGAGTTTTCAAAGGTTAGTACTCTGGGACAAGAAGGCTTTCCAGACAAGACAGAGCAGCATGGCCATAGGGGAGATCTTTCTGTTCTAAGTTAAAGCTTAACATGTGACAGAAAGCCACACTGAAGACATTTGCAGGGTATTTACAGGTGAAGACTCCAGCCAGGACTATACAGTCTTCAAAAATCCTTGAGAAAATCAGTCTGGTCAACAACAAAGGGAAAGATAAAAATAGGCAATTCACAGAAGAACCTTGAATGGTTCCGCCCCCTGAGTAGTCCAGAAAATGCAAATGAAAAACAATGAGAAATTTTTCTCATTGTCATCTCATTATCATCAAAGAGATATCCAGAGATATCCAGATTTCATACCCATCAGACTGGCAGACCTTTTTCAAGTTTGGGAATTATCAAGGATATGAAGTAAGGGGAATTCTCACCACTGTCAATGGAGTTTAAATGGGTGCAAGTGTTTTGGACAGAATTCGACGCTGTCGTGCAGTGGGAGGCGGTCCCTGCTGCTCCCCAGCATTTCTGCTTCTGTGAACATTGTTGCCCGTGGGCTCAGGGGCCAGGACTCGGGCCGTCCCGGCAGGCTGTGGGGGAACGGCAGAGCCCTGAATGTGACCCGAACGTTTCAAATGTTGATAAAGTTATGAATAGATTGAGGCACGTTCATGCTGGGTGGCAGTTAAAATAAAGGATATTTAGAGTATACTCAACCATGTGGCACCACTGTGTGTGTGAATGCACGGATGGGTGGTTAAACACGCGCGCCTCAGCTAACCTCTGGGGGGAGGGACTGGATGCAATGGAGGGAGGCATGTAATTGTTCCCAGATGTTTCCTTTCTTAATAAAAAGAGGAAAATACAGAGATATCCAGGAGGTGGGTACATGGGTGTTGGTTTTATTAATATGTATTTTTATGATATATGAGACACTTCATTTGCCTAATGGTTAAAAAAAAAGGCCTGAAATTCAATGTTGTGGTTTTACAGTTTAATGCTTATAGTCAACTTTTGTAGTTTTGGACAAATTTGATCTGCTGTTAGGTGGAATGTGTTTGAGAGGCTATTTAAGGACGTTCGTCACTGACTGTGTCTTTGGAAATTGTCTCTTTGAGGAATTTTCCGTGAGCTTGGAAGCGCTCTGGGTGGTCTGTGAACACTGTCACGGTCATAAATCAGCTGTGGGCTCCGTTTGCATTTTGCAGAAGGGTGTGGTGTAATGATTGTTTTTTCCTCCACTCCAGATGTGTTACAGCACACTGCGATCCACAAGAAGCACGCTGGCAGAGGCCCGCTTGTGCAGTAGGTATCTCTCTCCCAAACCCTGAAGGCGCTGTGTGCTTGTGAATCACTGTCCTGTGTACTTACTGAGATTCAGTTACCATTCTGCCATTTGACTGCTTGCTCGTTATTTGTATCAGCTTTAGCTCGCTCTCCTTGCTTTCGGGTGTTTTTTTTGTTGTGCTCTTCTCTTGTATCAGCCACGATGGTTGTGCATGCGCTGTTTCTCAATGCTTGCGGTGGTTACCTGAGGTTTTGTTCTGCGTTGGCAGCTTATGAAGGCCTGACCCCAGTTGTGCTTGTACCACCTCCCACGTGAGGACCTTCATCACTGTCTTCACTTACCTCCTCCTAGCTTACAGACTGTGTCTGTCATGTGTCTTAATTCTCTTTTAAACCTCATGAAGCCTTTTTTTCATTCATCATTTAGATACTACCATTCCATTGTTCTTCATTCCTTCCAGTGTGTCTGAGCATCCTTCTAACTAAAGAACACTTGAGAATCTCCTATTTCATTGTGTGCCAGTGATGAGTTCACTTTGTTTTTCTCAAGAAGAAATGTCCCTCTCGCCTTCCTTTTTGAAAGACACTTTGCAGATAGGACATAGGACTGCAGGCGGGTCATCACTTCCTGCAGCTCCGAGCGCCTGGGTCACCGTCTCCAGGCCTGTGCTTTTGGTCCCTCACTTCATCTCCTCTCAGCCCGGTTTGATTTCTGCCTCAAAGCACTTAAAATCGTCTGTGTGACTTCCGACCCTCTCCCACAGCCGCAGTCCTCTCCAGGCTCCCGCCACGAGCCTGTTGGCTCTTGGCCCAGGGTTCTGTGTGGGTGCTCTGGGCCTGTGTGGCCCTGGAACCGGCCAGCTCAGAGCGGGAAGTTCCTTCGCCCAGGGCTGTGCCCTCACTGGTGGGGAGCTCCGGTTCCTGCCCCTGGGGAGGTAGCTGTGGGAGTCCCAGGGGGCTTGAGCCTCTGTAGCTCGTGGCGGCGGCCCCAGTGACAGCACCACAGGCTGGCTTCTCCTCCTCCCATCTGACTTGCCCCTCTCCTTCCTTGCTCCTGCTTCCCAGATGCCCGGCCATGTCAACCACGTCACCCAGACTCTGCTTCTGGGGGGAGCTCAAGACCGCAGGTAGCCATTGTCTCCATCCTATTACTCTCTGAAGGTTAGGGGGCTTCTCCAAACCCAGACTGTGTGTTTGAATTTTCCCATTGTCTGGTTTTCAGCAGTTCCCTGTGATGAGTTTGCAGCTTTCTTTGAGTGAGCCCCTCCTCTGTGGCCCTGGGCGCCCACAGGCCAGGCTTTCCGCCACATCGTGCGTGCTCTCTCAAGCTTCTTCTGCTGCTACATTTTTCCCCTTTCCATGCCCCAGTCTATTTTCTCATGACCAGATTTCCTCTTCACTGAGTTTTTTCATCTGTTTCCATCCATTGAATTCCTGCTGCTAAGTCGCTTCAGTCATGTCCGACTCTGTGCGACCCCACAGACGGCAGCCCACCAGGGTCCCCCGTCCCTGGGATTCTCCAGGCAAGAACACTGGAGTGGGTTGCCATTTCCTTCTCCAGTGCATGAAAGTGAAAAGTGAAAGTGAAGTCGCTCAGTCGTGCCTGACTCTTAGCGACCCCATGGACTGCAGCCTACCAGGCTCCTCTGTCCATGGATTTTCCAGGCAAGGGTACTGGAGTGGGGTGCCATTGTCTTTCCTAATTTATTTTATAGTTCTAGAATTTAAATTTGATTCCTTTTTCTATTTTCCAGTATTCCTCCAAAGTTCTGTCATCCTGTAGCTCTTGACCAGTGTTGAGCACTGTTAGTTTAGAGTCCGTGTCCGGTAATTCTCTGGATTCTCTCTGAGTCTGTTTCTGTGGCCTGTTCCTCTTGATTTCCAGTCACATTATGCTGTCCCTTCCCTTGCCTTAGACACACACCGTCCATAGCGATTGTCTCAAGATCGGGGTTAGTACCCCGGCTGTGAGCCATGTGGAATGAGTCCAGAGACAGACTGTGCCTTTGTCAAGCTCCGCAGAGACAGGTATTAATTAATAAGTAGGTAAGAATGCTATGTACTGGCTTATTTTCATAGTGTACTTTTTTCCTTAGAGCTATTGCAAGGCATTCTATAAAAAACTAACGTACTGAAGAAAGGGTTGCCATCGCTTCTTCACTGTATGCTCAGTAGTTGGGATTTCTGAGGACAGAGCTTCACACTGGCACAAACTCTTTCTTTTGCTAGCACTGTCGGTGCAGGTTGTTCCCCGGTGGACACGCTCCCCGTGCAGTATGCTGAGCAGAATGGGGTCATGGATTGGAGGAAGCCAACCTGTGCCACCGTTCAGCACCAGGAGCAGTGTGTGGCCTTAGTCGACCAGGTACGGGGGTTGTTTTGTCTTCCGCCATGCTGATCAGGCGGTGTTACTGCATGTGAGTCAAGTTCCTTAAGCACTGTGAGGTCTGCTAGTGTATCTGGTAAGAAGAAACGAAGGAACATTTCAATGTAAGACTTTGAAGTTAATTGGTATACATGACCTAAGCTCCTCTGGGACCTGAAGAAGTGTATTTATATCAGTTTTAGTACTCAGAAATACTAATACATTTTATTGTGATGATGCCGGAAATGATTCACTAGGGATACACCGTTATGCCACGTTTTTTGCTTTGAAAGAATTATTCACATTTTGGTCCCTGTCTCGCTGTGGAGATGTGAACTCTGAAAAGTCTCTTCCCTCGTGACTTGTTGGGCCAGTTTCCCAGCACTCCCAAACGTGATTAGGAAGTACTCGCTTTTCATTGCTGGTGTAGTCGGAGAGCCGCATGCTCCCCAGTGAGTTTAGGGCCATGGCACTGCCAGTACAGGGGCGATGCTTAGTGGGACCGCTCTGGAGAGAACCACCTTCTCTAGAAAATGGATCTGTATTACTGGCTAACACTCAGGTCCAGATGTGAACCTTTATTGGGATGTGTTTTATGAACTAAAGCATTAAAACATACTTTGAGAAATTGTGTTATTAAAGTCATGCTCACTGATGGCTGATTCTCAGGTCCACCTGACTGTTGTGTGTCTTCATCTGCCTCGGGGCCTCTACCTTTTCTTCTTAGAGTCAACACAATCATGTGTTCTACCGACCTGAACTTGAGAAGACTAGTAAACCTGTAGCAAATACCAGTTACTTGATTGTATTTTTTTAGTGACAAAAAGAAAACAATCCATTTTATTAATAAAAGCAAAATACAGAATAGGTATTTTTCTCATGATTAAGTATTTGTCAGAAAATATGCAAATTTTAGTGGACCAAGTAGGTAACTTCAAAAAAGATAGAAAATAAAAATGTGTTAGAATACACAACTGGGGTTGTGTCATTTTAGTGTCTTGTATCAGAATACGAGGATGCCTCCTTGAGTGTGGCCGTGCTTTGGTCCAGTTACTTTTTTATTCTTTTCCGTAGCATTCAACTGAAAAACGAAGTTTATCTTCGATAAGTAAGAAGAAAGGAAAGCCACAAATTGAAAAGTAGGTTTAATTTAATGTTTCTAGTAATAGAAATTGGTCAGAGAAGACAACATCTGATAATAGACCTGTTTAGTTTATGTAGTATAAATAGTATTTTTATATTAGTTTTCTTTTTATTTTTACTCTGGACTTCTTTTTTTTAGTTCTAGATAATCAACACATGTACATAATAAAAACAAGGCTGTTGTCATGTATCATATTCAGTTTGGAGGGGCACAGTTTCCAGTCCTGCACACTGAAGGGTAGATCTTGCATTCACATATACCTTACTAAACTTTTTTTTTAATTATTAAAAAAATTGAGGGGAATTTTATTAGTGTTGTACTTAATGTGTTCTCTAGGGACTGTTAAAAAAATGTTGGTAACATGTATACTTTTGGCTTAGGGAGAAAATTAAGAAAACTGACAGTAGATTGAATAGTAGAATAAATGGTATTCGAATCTCTGCTCTTCCGCACACCCACGGTGGTTCTGTGAAAGGTAAGGGAGTTTTTCTTTCAATTACACATCACCTAAATATATTTAGCAGGGTACCTATTAGAGTGGGTGTTGAGCTGTTGTGTCAAAGCCTCACACACATTTTCCCTGCATTGATGTGAGTAGTAATTTCTGAATTAACTCCATGAATACTTCAGACGTATTTAATGCAGGAAATCTGGTCTGGCCTCGGAGGTGAAGGGACGTCTGCCGCAGCTACACTCCGGCCCCTTTCCCTCCCCCTGGCAGCAGCGGTCTCGTCATGGGTTTCCTCTTCAGCTACTCCCTGCTCCAGAGCAGAGGCCACAAGACCTGAGGGGTCTATCCAGCCTCACAGAAGCCTGTACTCTTGTGTTAAAGTCATCTTAAAAAATCTTATTGACTCTTTCAAGCTTTAATGACCATCCTTTGTGGAGGTTTATGGGAATCACAAGCTGAAGTCAAGATTTCCGGGAGAAATATCAGCAACCTCAGATATGCAGATGATACTACTCTTAGGGCAGAAAGTGAAGAGGAACTAAAGAGCATCTAGCTGAAAGTGAAAGAGGGGAGTGAAAAAGCTGGCTTGAAACTCAGCATTCAAAACGTGAGATCATGGCATCCTGTCCCATCACTTCATGGCAGACAGAAGGGGAAAAAGTGGAATCAGTGACAGGTTTTCTTTTCTTGGGCTCCAAAATCACTGCAGATGGTGACTGCAGCCATGAAATGAAAAGACACTTGCTCCTTGGGAGAAAAGCTGTGAAAAACCTAGACAGCGTATTAAAAACCAGAGACATCGCTTTGCCAGCAAAGGTCCATCTAGTCAAGGCTATGGTTTTTCCAGTGGTCATTTATGGGTGTGAGAGCTGGACCATAAGAAGGACCTTGAGAAGACTGAGCGCTGAAGCATTGATGCTTTCAAACCATGGTGTTAGAGAAGACTCTCGAGAGTCCCTGGGACTACAGGGAGAGCAGAGAAACGTGGGGGGCCAACTCATTGGAGTAACTTTTCGTGTTGTAACACTGCAGTGTCTGAGATTCCCGTGGTGATGGCAGCTGAAAGAAGGAGGCGCTGCTGAAACAAGGGGACAGGAGTTCTCGGTGGACGATTAGAAACAGCCGCTGCCGGGACTCCCTGTCTGTTTGCTCCTGGTTCGTTCTCTGCACTGCCTTCTAAGCCACATGCTAAATCAGGTCATCTCGAGCTAAGATTCCTGTCAGGTATACGCCACCCTCGTAACATCACTCTGGTCTCATATGATGTGGGAACTACATCCAAAAAGTTAGTAATGGTTTCTTCCCTTTGAGCTTCATATTTTCAGAGATGTACGTGGACTTTGATCTCAGACAGGTGTAGGTTTGCGTCTTTACCACCCCCCTAGTTTCTTAAATTTGTAAAAGAAGAATAATATCCACCTCATCAGATTGTAAGACTTAAATGTGACAACATGTGAAAAGCATTTGGCTTGCATCAAGTACCAAGGTGTTCAGTCATGTAATTCCTTTTGCCTCTTATAATAAGTTAGAAGAAAACATACGCTGTCTAGGTTAAGAACTTTGGATAATCGATCAGACTCTTAATTCCTTTCTTTATTTTCAAATATTATGAAAGTACAACCTCAGGATTTTTAATTCAAAATTAACCTTATTCTTTCTTGTTCTCTCTCTATGCCACTGATTCATATGTGTGTGTATATATATATTTTTTATTTATAGAGTAAACTATAAATAAAAAATACTTTGTGAAACTGCTGTCAGGTGTAGCTGAGATGTTTGCTGACCGCAGGTTAAAGATAAAACCCTCTGTTTATTAATCCCTTTGAAATACTGAGGAATTACCTTTAAGGGTTTTTAACAGAACAAGCACACAGTTAGTAAATGTAGATGCCATATTGAAGCTGAAAATATTGGGTCCTTTGATTCATGGATTGTCCAGATTTTTAAATAACTCAGTTTGAGATAAGTGTTTGTAACTTAAAATTTAACTTCTATTTTGGGTAAAATACATTTATGTAGTTCAAAATTCTGAAGGTACAAAAGGGAACAAAATAAGTCTCCCCGTCCGCCTGTATGTTGTCTTCTCCCCGAAACAGTCAGTGCTGTTCATCATCTGTGTTTTCACAATATTTGCTTTTAAAATCTCAAGCTTTAAATCTTTCTACTAAAGAGAAGGATGCCTTACCTCACTTACAGTATGAAGAACTTTATCCTATTGCATCGCCCATGTTTCTTCCACCCCATTTTTCTGTTGGCTGATTGTGGCACCAAAAATTTGGGGTTGACCTCTCAATTTATTTTAGATTATAATGATTTAAAGACCTTCATCTTCCTTTAATAACTCATTGCGGGTCTGTCGTCTGATGGGTCTAAATGGTTCTTAAGTCTGTCTAGCTTCTTTTTATCCATAAATACTAATAACTAGATTTTTATCATTAGAATAGTGGCTAGCGTAAGTTTTTTCCTCTTTGTCGTCTTAATAACGTGGCACCCTGTCCCATCACTTCATGGCAAATAGAAGGGGAAAAGTGGAATCAGGGAAAACAATAAGTAAAAAAGTTTATCAGTTCAATTCAGTTGCTCAGTTGTGTTCGACTCTTTGCAACCCCACGGACTGCAGCATGCCAGGCTTCCCTGTCCATTACCAACTCCCAGAGCTTGCTCAAACTCATGTCCATCAAGTCAGTGATGCCTTCCAACCATCTCATTCTGTCGTCCCCTTCTCCTGCTGCCTTCAATATTTCCTACCATTGGAGTCTTTTCCAGTGAATCAGTCCTTTGCATCATGTGGCCAAAGTATTAGAACTTTAGCTTCAGCATCAGTCCTTCCAAAGAATATTCAGGACTGATTTCCTTTAGGATTGACTGGTTTGATCTCCTTTCAGTCCAAGAGACTCAAGAGTCTTCTCCAACACCACAGTTCAAAAGCATCAATTCTTCGGTGCTCAGCTTTCTTTATGGTCCAACTCTCACATCCATACATGACTACCAGAAAAACCATAAGCTTTGACTAGATGGACCTTTATTGGCAAAATAATGTCTCTGCTTTTTAATATGCTCTGTAGGTTGGTCATAGTTTTTCTTCCAAGGAGCAAGTGTCTTTTAATTTCGTGGCTGCAGTCACCATCTGCAGTGATACTGAAGCCCAAGAAAATAGTCTGTCACAGTTTCTATTGTTTCCCCATCTATTTGCCATGAAGTGATGGGTCGGATGCCATGATCTTAGTTTTTTGAATGTTGAATTTTTTATATTTCTGTTTAAAAGGGCAGTTTGTGGAATAGCCTTTGGCATAGTTAATGATCCTTACCTTCCTCACCTTCTGAATTCAGAGGATCACATTTCTTTTTTATTATAAAAATTCCAAAGAATCCACACAATTCTAAAGCACCTGGATTGTCAAAAACAGGAAATTATGTTCACTATAGATTTAGATTTATGTATGTATTTCTTTGAAAATTGCAAATTAATCTATGACAGTTGAGTGATTAAAATATTTACTAGCTATATAATGTAAAGAAATTAATGGAATAAATTATTTCATTCTGAGAAATAGCTGCCTCACCTCCTTTTTTTTTTTTTAAGCATTCTGAAGCTTACCCTGTGAAGTATCAAAGGCTTCACTGCATGATAGTGAGCTCACTCTACCCAAGTGGTTTGGTGGTGGTGGCGTTTTTTTTTTTATTCCCAGTCCATCATTTATTTCTGCTTAGAACTCAGGGGCTACTCAGTCTACTTCATGGGAAGCAATTTAATCTTTTCAAATATTTCAGGCATGGAAATTTTAACTGAAAGGCATTTTTGGCAGTCAGTTGTATTCTTGAGTTGTTGTTTTATTTTATTTTATTTATTCTTTTTTTTAAGAAAGAATTTTATAGTATACTCTGAGGAGTTTTTATTTAACTTAAGAAGCGGTTCGATGTGGTAGTATTAGGCAGACCCTACAAAGAACGTTAATTCTGATTTTTAAAGTCAATAAGATTGACTATTTTCTCTGCCTTTGTTTTACGAATGTATTTGTCAATTATTTTCAGTTAAAATTGTGTTTCAGTAATGGACTTTTACCTTGGTCAAGGGCCAGTTTTTATTACATAATTATAGAAAAACTGAAAAAAAATTTACAAACTGTAATTTCTGATGGTTCAGTTCAGAAATTTATTTATTTTTTTTTTTCTTCCACCCTCTCCCTCTCCCACAGAGTCCATAAGCCTGTTCTATACATCAGTGTCTCTTTTGCTGTCTCGTATACAGGGTTATCGTTACCATCTTTCTAAATTCCATATATATGCGTTAGTATACTGTATTGGTGTTTGTCCTTCTGGCTTACTTCACTCTGTATAATAGGCTCCAGTTTCATCCACCTCATTAGAACTGATTCAAATGTTTTCTTTTTAATGGCTGAGTAATACTCCATTGTGTATATGTACCACAGCTTTCTTATCCATTCATCTGCTGATGGACATCTAGGTTGTTTCCATGTCCTGGCTATTATAAACAGTGCTGCGATGAACATCGGGGTACACGTGTCTCTTTCCCTTCTGGTTTCCTCAGTGTGTATGCCCAGCAGTGGGATTGCTGGATCATAAGGCAGTTCTATTTCCAGTTTTTTAAGGAATCTCCACACTGTTCTCCATAGTGGCTGTACTAGTTTGCATTCCCACCAACAGTGTAAGAGGGTTCCCTTTTCTCGACACCCTCTCCAGCATTTATTATTTGTAGACTTTTGGATCGCAGCCATTCTGACTGGTGTGAAATGGTATCTCATAGTGGTTTTGATTTGCATTTCTCTGATAATGAGTGATGTTGAGCATCTTTTCATGTGTTTGTTAGCCATCTGTATGTCTTCTTTGGAGAAATGTCTGTTTAGATCTTTGGCCCATTTTTTGATTGGGTCATTTATTTTTCTGGAGTTGAGCTGTAGGAGTTGCTTGTATATTTTTGAGATTAGTTGTTTGTCGGTTGCTTAATTTGCTATTATTTTCTCCCATTCTGAAGGCTGTCTTTTCACCTTGCTAATAGTTTCCTTTGATGTGCAGAAGCTTTTAAGTTTAATTAGGTCCCATTTGTTTATTTTTGCTTTTATTTCCAATATTCTGGGAGGTGGGTCATAGAGGATCCTGCTGTGATGTATGTCAGAGAGTGTTTTGCCTATGTTCTCCTCTAGGAGTTTTATAGTTTCTGGTCTTACGTTGAGATCTTTAATCCATTTTGAGTTTGTTTTTGTATATGGTGTTAGAAAGTGTTCTAGTTTCATTCTTTTACAAGTGGTTGACCAGATTTCCCAGCACCACCCATGGTTGAATGGAATTGTTAAAGAGATTGTCTTTAATCCATTGTATATTCTTGCCTCCTTTGTCAAAGATAAGGTGTCCATATGTGCGTGGATTTATCTCTGGGCTTTCTATTTTGTTCCATTGATCTATATTTCTGTCTTTGTGCCAGTACCATACTGTCTTGATAACTGTGGCTTTGTAGTAGAGCCTGAAGTCAGGTAGGTTGATTCCTCCAGTTCCATTTTTCTTTCTCAAGATCGCTTTGGCTATTCGAGGTTTTTTGTTTTTCCATACAAATTGTGAAATTATTTGTTCTAGCTCTGTGAAGAATACTGTTGGTAGCTTGATAGGGATTGCATTGAATCTATAAATTGCTTTGGGTAGTATACTCATTTTCACTATATTGATTCTTCCAATCCATGAACATGGTATATTTCTCCATCTATTAGTGTCCTCTTTGATTTCTTTCACCAGTGTTTTATAGTTTTCTATATATAGGTCTTTAGTTTCTTTAGGTAGATATATTCCTAAGTATTTTATTCTTTTCGTTGCAGTGGTGAATGGAATTGTTTCCTTAATTTCTCTTTCTGTTTTCTCATTATTAGTGTATAGGAATGCAAGGGATTTCTGTGTGTTGATTTTATATCCTGCAACTTTACTATAATCATTGATCAGTTCTAGTAATTTTCTGGTGGAGTCTTTAGGGTTTTCTATGTAGAGGATCATGTCATCTGCAAACAGTGAGAGTTTTACTTCTTCTTTTCCAATTTGGATTCCTTTTATTTCTTTTTCTGCTCTGATTGCTGTGGCCAAAACTTCCAAAACTATGTTGAATAGTAATGGTGAAAGTGGGCACCCTTGTCTTGTTCCTGACTTTAGAGGAAATGCTTTCAGTTTTTCACCATTGAGGATAATGTTTGCTGTGGGTTTGTCATATATAGCTTTTATTATGTTGAGGTATGTTCCTTCTATTCCTGCTTTCTGGAGAGTTTTTATCATAAATGGGTGTTGAATTTTGTCAAAGGCTTTCTCTGCATCTATTGAGATAATCATATGGTTTTTGTTTTTCAATTTATTAATGTGGTGTATTACATTGATTGATTTGCGGATATTGAAGAATCCTTGCATCCCTGGGATAAAGCCCACTTGGTCATGGTGTATGATCTTTTTAATGTGTTGTTGGATTCTGATTGCTAGAATTTTGTTTAGGATTTTTGCATCTATGTTCATCAGTGATATTGGCCTGTAGTTTTCTTTTTTTGTGGGATCTTTGTCAGGTTTTGGTATTAGGGTGATGGTGGCCTCATAGAATGAGTTTGGAAGTTTACCTTCCTCTGCAATTTTCTGGAAGAGTTTGAGCAGGATAGGTGTTAGCTCTTCTCTAAATTTTTGGTAGAATTCAGCTGTGAAGCCGTCTGGACCTGGGCTTTTGTTTGCTGGAAGATTTTTGATTACAGTTTCAATTTCCGTGCTTGTGATGGGTCTGTTAAGGTTTTCTATTTCTTCCTGGTCGAGTTTTGGAAAGTTGTACTTTTCTAAGAATTTGTCCATTTCTTCCTCGTTGTCCATTTTATTGGCATATAATTGTTGATAATAGTCTCTTATGATCCTTTGTATTTCTGTGTTGTCTGTTGTGATCTCTCCATTAGGAAGAAATGAAGAACCCCAGGGTTAGTAGAAGGAAAGAAATCTTAAAAATTAGAGCAGAAATAAATGCAAAAGAAACAAAAGAGACCATAGCAAAAATCAACAAAGCCAAAAGTTGGTTCTTTGAAAGGATAAATAAAATTGATAAACCATTAGCCAGACTCATCAAGAAACAAAGGGAGAAAAATCAAATCAATAAAATCAGAAATTTATTTAACTGAACAATTCTGCTTTTTATAAAACCATGTAATTTTCAGATGTGAGTTTGGACATTGGATCTGGACATGACACGTGTGGAGAGACATCTTCAGAGAGTTACAGCTCTCCTTCTAGCCCCCGACATGATGGAAGAGAGAGTTTTGAAAGTGAAGAAGAAAAAGACAGAGGTTTGCTCTTTGGAAGGGTGTGGGGGAGGCAGAGGGAAATGTGTGCTCTTAAAATCTGTCAAACAACTATTTTTATGGTACTGAAAATGTCATTATTGACTTTAAATTTAATTGGTATAACAGGTGTCTTAAAGACCATTAACTTAGCAGTTTCTAGTAATGTTGATTTTTTAAACCTGTTTCACTGGAAATGATATTAAAGAGAAAGACAGTCATAACAAAATACAGAGTAGGTGTAGAAAGATTGAAAATTGCATATTGTTTGATGGACATATAATTTTTATGTCTTCCTGATTGACCATTTTTATCATTATAAGTATCCTTTGTCTCTAATGGCAGATTTTGTCGTAACATCTGTTTTATCTGATGATAATACTGTAGCCACTTTAGCTCTCTCTTGGGTGTTTGCAGGATACCTCTTTTTCCATCCTTTTACCCTAAACGTTGTTTGTGTCTTTGATTCTAAAGTATGTCTCTTAAAGACATCTTATAGTTGGATGATGGTTTTTTTAAGCCATTCTGCCCATCTCTGCCATTTGGCTGACTTGTTTATGTATTTAAATTTACTGTAATTAATGATAAGGTAGGATTTATATCTGCCATTTTGTTTTCTGTATGTACTGTATCTTCAAATCCTCCTTACATGAAAGCTCAGAGTCAGCCAGAAGTAAGAACTGAGAGCCACCTTAGGTCTTTACTGTACAGGCCCACAGCCCTGCATATGAGCGTGGCCTTCTAAATTCCCAGGGATATATCCAAGCCACCTTAGGTCTTACTGGATGGGCCCACAGCCCTGCGTATGAGCATGGCCTTCTAGATTCCCAGGGATGTATCCAAGCCACCTTAGGTCTTTACTGGACGGGCCCACAGCCCTGCGTATGAGCGTGGCCTTCTAGATTCCCAGGGATATATCTAAGCTTTTCAGAGCTTCCTGTGGACATCTCATTCTTCAGTTTTTTCTTTTAAGTTTTTTGGTCAGGCTCTTGTTAGTCCCAACTAGTAATGCTACCTCAGGCAGCCATATTGTTAAACATTTGCCACTGATGGTGACAAATGCCCCATGGGTCAGCAGTTGTTAACCTGGCAGATTCAAGCTGTTAGTCACTCAGTCGTGTCTGACTCTTTGCCGCCTCATGGACTGTAGCCCACCAGGCTCCTCTGTCCATGGGATTTCCCAGGCAAGAATGCTGGAGTGGGTTGCCCTTCCTTCTCCGGGGGGTCTTCCCCACCCAGGGACTGGACTTGGGCCTACTGCACTGCAGGTGGCTTTGTTGGTGGTGGTGGTCATAATGGGGTTTTGTTAATAAGACGTTATACTTTTCAAAGTCATCTCAGAAAAGGAAAACCTATCTCTAAATTGCTAGATGAGTCCTTCTAATGAATGTTCAGAAAACCATTTGAGATCAGTTAAAATCATGGGGCCATTTGCTATGACTTAAGATGATTTAAACAAAGCCCAGTTCATTTAGAAATTTAACTGATCATCTGAAAAATGTTAACAGCTTCTTTTGAACTTAAATATTATTTTTAACTCCTACTCATGTGAAGGTACAGATACCGATATAATGCCTTAAGTAAGTTACTAATTGAATACTTTTTGTTTTGCAGAGTTTAACAAGGAACTCCTCAGTTATTAAGGGGAGTCTATATTAGAACCATTTGTTCATAAGTTGAATCTCTTCTAATAAAAATTATTGAGTTACTAGTATTGTTGTTTACATTCTATGTCACAAAATAGGTTCTATTTAACCTTTCTCCAGGAAGCATAGTATGATTTGTTTTTAGAATTGTTTCTAAAAGTTTTAGCTTCTTAGCTGAATATAGCTAGTTACTACCTTAATAAATATAAGCATTTTAACTACATAATGCAATTCTGCTTATATTTGTGAGCAAAAAAAATGCTAAATCAGGTGCTGCATTTAATTGGATGGTCTCAGTGCATAGCGCTGCAGGGTCTGGGTTATGAGAGTTAAAACTGAACTAAATCTTGCACTTTGCCCCCTTTACACCAAAAATCAAGAAACCCAGGGGAAGTCTCTATTGAATGTATTATGTTTGCAAGCATAAGAGTGCGGAAGAATGACGCAGTAATAAAAAGAAATGTGGCACAGCTTTGTGTCTGCCGCTCGGCCGTCCCCTTTAGGAGGAGCTGCCGCGCTCTCGCGCTTTCTTGCTTCTTGTGTTCTAGCGTTCACTTTATGACTGTAATGGTGGTTTTACATTTTCTTTCTCCCACCAAAGTATTTAAAAGGAAGACTATTCCACTCCAGGAAAACTGTCTTCCCTTCTCTATGTCTAGATGTTTAAATTAAATATAGTCTTGATTGAACTCCTTTAAATTGTATAATTTATGAGAGACAAATGTGAAGACCTCGCGTTTGGCAGGCAGTACAGCATATAAGTCAAATGAATTGCCTAAAATTGATTAAAGGTAAAAGATACCTGATCCCTTGTAATAAAGGTCTGTGTTTATACTGTGCTTCATCCAGGCGCCATTAACCTTTTGTGTCTTACCTGTCCAAGGGTTTTTTTGAGGTTTAATTTTTTTAGAGCGGTTTTGGATTTACAGTGAAATTGAGAGAAAGACACAGAAATTTCCTGTGTAGCCCCTCTTCTCACACGGTATGAACATCACTGACTGGAATGGCACATTTGTTTACCAAGGATGGAACCGACTTTGACACAAAACTGACTTTGACGCGTGATACGTGTAAGGGCACAGTCTTGTGGTGCACCTTCAGTGGCTCTGGGCAGATGTGTAAGGATACAGATTCACCTTCACTACATCATACAGTGTTTCCACGGCCCTGAAAATCCTCTGTGCTCTGCCTCCTCATCTTTCCCCCAGGGCTCCACCCCTGGCAACCACCAATCTTTTTATTGTCTCCTTGGTGTCTTGCCTTTTCCAGAATCTCCATAGTTTTCAAATAAAGTCCATAGAAAGCCAAAAATTAAAAGAAGGTTAGCTCAGTAGTCAGGACACTGAGGGGGATACATTTATTGGTTTTAAAAGTCAGGGTATATTTTTAGGTATACTTAAATTTTATTTCTAGCAGGATGGACGGGAGAGGATGCTTGTGTTAACATCTGTTTACATGTTTCCCTCAGACACAGACAGCAATTCCGAGGACTCTGGAAATCCCTCGACAACCAGGTTTACAAGTTACGGTTCTGTGGGCCAGACGGTCACGGTCAAGCCACCTGTTCAAATCGCTTCCTTAGGAAACGACAGTGCAGACCTTTTGGAAGATCCCTTAAGCTCAGCCAAGTATCAGCATATTTCTTTCATGCCAACTCTACACTGTGTCATGCACAATGGTGCCCAGAAGTCTGAGGTCGTGGTGCCTCCGCCCAAGTCTGCTGATGGCAAGACGATCGGGATGCTGGTCCCCGGCCCTGTGGCGCTCTCCGCCCTCCGGGAGCCTGCGGACCCCGCGCCCCTGGGCGCGCTTGGGCCAGCGGCGTCCGCCGGGGACTCGGAGAAGCCACTGGAGCTGCTGGCGGCCCCGCTGCCACTGCCCTCCGGCTTCCTCCCGCACGGCGGCGGCCCCGCGCTGCACCTCACCATCCAGAGGCTGAAGCTGCCGCCGGGCCCCCCCGAGAGCTGCGCCCTGAACCTGGCGCCGCCGCCCGCCGCGGGCCTGGGCGCGGGCTCCGCGAGCGCCGCCTTTGGCCCCGGCCCCGGGCCCTTCCCGGGCTCCCCCGTCGCTGCCACGGACCCTGTCCCAAAGGCCGCCTCACCGGCGGCGGGACTCTCTCCAATGGTGCCTCAGCTGGAGGGCGGCGCGGCAGCCGCGGCCCCGCCCGCCGGCGTGAAGGTGGTGGTCCCCGCGGCCGCGCCCGCCGCCTTCCCCGGGCCGGCCGCCACGAGCGCGCCGTCGGGCGCCCCGAGCCCCGCGCCCAGCGCGAGCCCCGCGCCCAGCACGGCGCAGGGCGACGGCGCCGCCTTCCTGGGCGCGGGCGCGCTGCTGGCCCCGGCCGGCGCCTGCGGCTCGTGCGGCCGGCGCTGCGGCTGCGGGGCCGGGCTGCCACTCGGCGGCTACTACTACCCCGGGCCGGCGCCCGGGCCGCTGTACCGCGTCTCGCCCTTCTTCAGCCTGCCCTCCCTCTGCAACGGCAGCTACCTCAGCCAGGCGCCCCAGGGCAGCGGCGGCCAGCTCCCCTTCTTCCTGCCTCAGGCCCCGTACGCCAGCGGGCTGGTGCATGACCCGGTGCTGGGCGGCCAGGCCGGCTACGGCGTGCAGCCGGTGGCGGGCTTCGGCCGGTTCTACCCCGTGTACCCGCACAGCGTGGTGGCCGGCTCGGGCGGCGCGGCGCCCAAGAAGAGCGGGAGCGCCTCGTGCTACAACTGTGGCGTGAGCGGACACCATGCGCAGGAGTGCAAGCAGTCGTCCATGGAGGCCGGCCCACAAGGTAATCACGAGAGCGCCCGGAGGACTTGTTTCTGAGGGGCCGGAGGCGTGCGGCTCCGTGGGAGCAGCAGGAGCCGCCGGTGTGTCCGCGGGCTGCGCGCGCAGCGACAGCCGAGAGGTGCAGGCGGCCAGACAGCGTAGACACAGGCCCCGCAGCTCAGGGCAGTTCAGAGGAATCCAGTTGCCAGGGAAGGAGGAAACCGGAAAGGCACTTCTAAAGGGATATAAATGGGAATTTGCAAATCTCTTTGCTAGCAGCACTTTTTTTTTTAAGCAACAATCCAGTTTCATAGAGTAAGCGAAAAGTTTTAAATACTGAAAAATTAGGAAGTGGTAGTCACCTGACTTGGGAGATCCTTTGTTATTTGGGTCTATCTGTGGGCAGGCAGATGACCTCAGGCGTGCTCCCTTCTTTCCCAGCCGACGTTAGTTTCCAGTGCTGTCACATTTTAAGGAACAGAACAGTTAAGCACTGTGCTTTCCTGGTGGCTCAGAGGGTAAAGAATCTGCCTGCAATGCAAGAGACCGGGGTTCCATCCCTGAGTCAGGAGGATCCTCTGGAGAAGGGAATGGCAACCCACTCCAGTGTTCTTGCCTGGAGAATCCCATGGATGGAGGAGCCTGTGGGGGTACAGTCCATAGGATGGCAGAGTCAGACACGACTGAGCGACTAACACTTTCACTTGGGAATAAGAAAATTAGAACTTTCTTGTGTTACCACCACAATAAAGAAATTCTTAAATAAGTACAAGTAGGATACCAAATTCAATGGAGGCCTCAAACTGTTACATTTCAGCTCACACGAAGCTTTTGAATTTTGCCAGATCTCAACACAGGAAAAGGGTCTTTAATTGGGAGTGTTTGCTTGGAGTTTTTAAGGGAAAGTTGAGTTTGATAGCTTTAGGTTGAACTTAAAGCACAAACTTCACGTTGCTAGGACTGTTCTGGGTCACGGCAGTGCAGAAGGTGCTGCCTGGACAGAGGGGCAGGCCCGTCTGATGTCTTGTCATGTGTGATGCCTTACAGTGCACAGTGACTTAGCAGCTCTCTTTCCCGTTTTAGGCTCTTACAGACTGAGATACGCACCTCCCCTCCCCCCTTCTAGTGACACGTTGGATTCTGCAGACTGAAACAAGTAAAGCTTGCCTCCTTAATACACTGAAGTGTGGGCAGTCATGGTGGGGTGTGGAGGGGAGGGAAAGGAAAGGTGTTTTGTTTGTGTTTCTTTGTCTATACATTTCCTAGATTTCTATGCAGTTGAGATTTCTCATTTCTCTTGTACGGATGGCCAAAACAAAACAAGAATGCATTGCTTTTGAGCCTCTGGTCTCCTGGTTCAACAACAGGCTTATCTGTATGATACATGTAATTTAAACCTTCAAACAATCAAAAGGAAAATCTTGATGTGTGCTTTTTTTTTTTTTTTTTTTTAACACTGAATACTTGCTGTGTGCAATGTTTACTGAATCTTTGAAACTGTGTATTTGACCTTTTTTCATAACACTGGTGACGGTCATATGGTTTTAGGGAAAAAAAAAAAAACTTTGCTTCTTCCCCAGCTTTTCTCACTTTGGCCCTAATCTCCACGTTTTCGTCCCACCTCCGCTCTTGACAGTGGCTGCCGAAGCGGCTGGCCCTGCACGGTCCACACTCTAAACCGCTCTGTGTAGTATCATTCACTGGTAAAATGTTCCACCTTCACAGTAAGGGAGAATCCGATTCCCAAGCAGTGTGTATATATGTAATAAACACTTCCACGTACACACACCAACGCAGCGCTTGTCCAAATAAAAATCGGAGTGGAAGAGAGAGGAAGAGGTAAACCATATGAAACTGAGAAAATGTGACATACGAAGTGGACAAAGAGCTTTTTCTTTAAAAACAGAAACTTTTTTACTCCATCATACGTTTTTAGCCTGTTGCTTCAGAGAGACATAAAGTGAACAAACTTGTGTGAGTGTGGTTCTCCTGTGTGTGTGTGTGTGTAACGAAAGCCAACAGCCAGTTTTACATGTAGTCTACCGCAGTCTACCGCTGTGTCACGTAAAAGACACAAGTCAAGATTTCTTTTCCGTACACCAACTGTCAGTGTTCTGTCATGTTTGAAATGTATACGGTTTATTGCGATCTGAACAGAAGCTCTGCGCTTCTACAAAAGTCAGGTATTCGTCCCTATCCTGTCTCTCGTAGCAAAGTCACTTTGGCAACAGTTCACCACTGTGTTTGATTATAATGTGAAAGACTGAATTCTGAGTGTGTTAAGATGGTGTTAATCATGTCAGTGTCCCGTCACTAAGTTTAATGCTGCTGTTTAAAACGACTGTTTGTTTTTAAAGCCGATCTATGTACTAAATTGCTTCCAGGTAATTTTTGATTTCCTAAAGTGCACTGAGGTTATCTGGAAGATGGGGTGTGGGTTTGGACCCCTGCCGTCGGCGGCACGGAGCAGCCCCCGGCGTTGAGCCGCGGGTGTGAGGGCTGGGGGTTGGGTGTGCTACGCCCCATCCTCAGTACAGAGCAGAGACGGCGGGTGTTTCTGTGGGGTCACGTTGGTGTGCGGCAGAGGAACTTAAATATCTGGCCTTGGTTCAGAAACCTAACAGATTGCCAGACAAAAGGAAACACTTGAAGTAAGAAGCTTCCTGTAAAGCTTCATAGGTAGAATTTATATTTATAGCACCAATGTACATTTTGAAACCTTCTTTCAGGGGTGGGAGTAAAAGGGGAAGAAAGGTGGGGTGGGAGAAGGGGTAGGCGAAAGCTTTAATTTAAAAAGAAAGTTCAACGAAAGGAAATTATTTTGATTAAATATATTTTATTTGGGTATTTTTGGACCATATTATTAAATTAATTGTTAAGCTGCAATCGAGCTATGGAAGTGAGAGTTTTGATAAGCCCTGTATGGACCGCATTGTGAATCACTTGCCAGTTGTACTTTATGGAGCTTATTTTATGATTTAAAAGACTGTACTGTATATAGGAGGTATGTTACCTTCTCCTTATTTGTATGTTTACCATATACTTTGATATTTGAAATGTTATGTACTGGAAAGGCCACTTATATTTCTAGAAAAGATTGGATTTTATGCAACCTTTTTTCCTTGAATTAACAGCAATAAAAAAAAATGAAAAATGGCTTCAGAATTGTGCTTTATTGCAAATGTTGTAGCAGTGAAGAGAGGGGGACATCATACCTGGTGGGTTTGGAGTTTTTCCTTTTTAAAGAATCAACCAGTTATTTCCCTGTAATGTGGGCCGTGAATCCCCTGGTTATTTACCGTCTGGGAATCCCAGCCACCCCAAGCAGCCTGCCTGACTGTACAGGTCACCTGCGTGCCCACTGCGAGCAGAGCCTTGCCCAGCGCCCCCGGGCGGGCCACGGGTTTGGAGAGAGCACGGCGCCCCCTGGTGGTCCGCAGGCGCCCGCTCCGTTAGCCGGCGGGCCGGCGCCTCACGCCGCGCGCGGCAGTTCCCCCCAAGGTGGAACTGCCCGTCGAGGTGACGCCCGTCTCCGGGTCGTCTGCTGCGTCCCTGCGCTCCTTCCGCCGCACGAGGTCCCCGCTCTCAGTGTCACTGTCCTCTCGCTGCTCCGCTTTGCGTCCTCCTTCCTTGGCTCGAGCTTTAGAGAAAGGGTGCCCTTTACTTCGGCTTCTGAGACTGCGTCTTCTCATCCGGTGTCAAGCAGACACCTGGGTGGTTTTCACTGCTCTGCCGTCGTTAACAGGAGCATTTTTGCCCCTGTCTCCCGGTTTCCACGTGCAGGAGCGCCCTTGGGAGACACATCCAGGCACGCAGGTGCGGGGCCGTAGGCCGTCCTCCCAGACTGGCCGGCGGTTTTCCAAGTGGCTGGCGCTCGGTCCGTGTCCTGGCCGCTCCTGAGACCTGGTGACAGTGCCCCGGGCGCCTTGGCTGGGGTGGACGTGTAGCCGGGGGCGAGGCGGGGGTGGCTTCGTGTGAGGCTTCGTGGAGGAGTGCCTGACTGCACGGGCGGGCGCGGACGGCCCAGCCAGGGCCGGGGGCGCGCTGCGGGCACCTCCGGGTGACAGGCGCTGTGGTTAGGAAGTGGGGTGAGGGGGCCTGACACGGGCAACTGTTGTGGGAAACATCCTGAAAGAGTTACAGGATTTGTGGTTCAGTTAGTAAAACAGCCAGACTGCAGAATTGGGAGTTGTTGAAGGAAAAATTGGAAGTTGCCAGGTTTTAAAATAGAGACAAAAAGAAAAAAATGTGTTGACATGGTTTTTTAAACTGTCAGATGGTTGAGAGAAAGCCTGGAAGTTGAGAGATGGGTTAGGGTGAGGGCAGGACAAGAGGGGGATGGCAGAGGCGGATGGAAGGACCCCTGGGCTGCAGAGCTGCGTTTTACCACGTGGATGACAAGCTTAAGTTATGGCTCCGAGGATTAAATAATAATGGGCAGGGTCCAGCACCATGAAATAGCACCAAGGAGGCACTCAGATGTCAGCAGAATTCTGTTTCCATGAACAGAACTGTCTGCCTGAAGGCAGTGGTTGGTTGCGGCGGTGAGGAGCTTAGGAAATGTAGTTCTTCCTTATGTTAAGCTTAGTTGTTTGAGCTCTCTCCATTGATAAAAGATAAAATATTCCTTGTCCTCAAAAATTATTTGGGATTTCCCCAGGTGGTCTAGTGGATGACTCTGTGCTCCCAATGGAGGGGCCCAGGTTCGATTCCTGGTCAGATCCCACATGCTATGACTAAGACCCAATGCAACCAAATAAAGTATATATTAAAAATTATTTGGAGGCAACTCTGGGGTATAATATCCATGGGCTAAGTCTTGCAGAACCGAAGTAGAATAAGGTCTTACAAGGCAAATCCACATTGTAGTTTTTTTTAAGTGCTAAATACCTAAACTTTCTGAAGGTTCCCGAAAGATTAAAGCACAATGCCAAATAATCCCTCTCTCTCTCTCTCTCTTTTTTTTTTTTTTTAACAGGGAGCATCTAGTACTCAGGAGCACCACCCATTAGAGCCTGGAAGACACCTGTTTTCAATTCTATGTATTGATTACAAAAGCATTCTAAGGTTAAGGCAGTGAAAGCAAATGGAGGCAAGCTGTGGTAGCAGTTAACCCCATAACACTTCCATCTCTCCTCTCGAAGGAATGAAGAAAAATACTGACACCCCACCTACTGCACCCACAAAAAGGATGCACTTATTTCTGGAGAAATGAATTGAGATCTGGGGGATGGAGGAAGAGAGGGTACGCTTTTAAACATGGTTGCTGCATTTCTGGTCGTTTCTGTGGGGCTGGAGGAAAGTCTGCAGCGGGTCCTGTTTGGCGAATGAAGGGCCCTGGAGTCTAGGCTGAGAGTCCGGTGTCACCGCAGGTGAGGGTGTTTCCCCTACAGTGCCCGCGCTCTCCTGCAGAGGGCAGCACTGTCCTTTTCCGGAGCGTGCACGGTTTTAACACCTGAGGTCCATCTAACATCAGTATTTCAGTTTATTGCTACTTACGGATCCCGTTGTGCCCATATGTGCAAAAGTAACTGTGCTGTATCTCCAGAGAAACTGACCTAGTTGTTAAATGCTGTCCTCTTTTGGAAACTTGGCCCCTTTGGAGCATGGGCACCCATGGCGTGACCTCTGTGTATCCAACTGTCGGTCCACCTTGGAAGCCGGGTGGCTTTAGGCTCCCTCTTCCTGCCCTGGAAAACGGGGCCCATCACAGTGGAGACGAGGAAAAGCCTTCCTGCCGTCGCAGCTCGGCTGCACTGACCGCTAGCCTCAGCCTCCAGAGCTGCTAGTCCCGAGGTCCTGGTTTGATACTTGAGACCTGGGGGTAGGGGTGAGGCGTGTGTGTGTTGAGGGGGGTCCTTCATTGTTCTTCTTTGTCCTCTTGCAGCTCCAACGCAGTCCACTGGAAACGGGCTCACCCGCCTCGAGACCGAGAGATTGCTCGTTGGGCAGCAGCGCCACCTGGTGGGGAGAGGACGCCGCCACGAGCGGCCTGACGGGGCGGAAGGCGCGAGGCATTTGGGGTGGTGACCTGAGCTCAGGGCCTTAAAGCTTGCCGGCGGCTGTCCGCGGAAGCAGTGTGAGCGGCCTCCCCTTTCAGCCTCCGCAGTCTCAGTAGGGCATACACATCTTACACGCACCGATGGTGCTTCACAGTCTCCCGTGCGAAGGGGTGCTTCTCCCTGTCCCCCCACCATTGCTCAGGGGGCTTCAGGGCCACGGGCGGTGAAGGCCCGGCCCCAGGTTCAGAGGAGGCTCCCCCTGCTCGCCCACGGCCCGCAGCGCCTCCCTGCTGAGCCCAAGGCCACGGCCTTTGAAGCCGCATAAAACGGTCGATACCCGTGGTCTTAGGAGCCTGGGGCCTCTGGACTCCCTGCGGGAGCAGAGGGCCGGCTCTGGGCGGCCCGGATGTCTCTTCGCTGCGTCTTTGTTGACGGATTTGAAGACGCGGGGTGAGGGGAGGCGTGCAGAGGTGGACGCCTCGGGACTTCTGGACGAGGCTTTAAGTGTTCTGTCTCCGATGAATTCAAGAAGCGGTATTTCTCGCCTACACCCAGGGTTTTAAACAGGCGCCACTATCCTCCGCTGAAACACCGACTTTTGCTCTGCAGAGGTTTTTATGATCCCCCAGATGTCTCGGTAAATCGAGCATTTAGTGAGTCAAGACTTTGGAACTTCGGAAACGCAGCGGCAGGGCACACAGAGGACACCTGACTGCTGACGCTGGAAAAGCTCTGAGAGTGACATGTGGATGGTCGCAAGCACTCCCCCTCAGCCCCGCGGCTCAGACTCCCCGGGCCGAAAACGGCGGCAGCAAAGGCACCTTCAGGCAGACACAGCGGCGGCCACATCCACCGCGGAAGCCCCTCTGGATGCTCTGGGGAGGCCGCCCGCTCACCAGGGGCCTGGGGCTCCTTCCTGCTCGAGTATCGAGGACTGGACTCGGGACATGGTCATCCCGCGTGCCTCGTTCGCCTTCATCAGACGAATTTGTGCAAGAGAGGAGGTCTTATTCCAGCACCACCCCCGCTTCACACCACCTTCTCGGGCTCATCTACGGAGTGGGGATAACGGTCACTTTGTTAGAATAGTTACAAGACTTAACTCCGGTGAAATGAATGAAGAACTCAATATCAGATACACAGCAGGCGCTCTGTAAGTTCGTGAAGGTGGCAAACACCTGAGTGCCCCTTGGGGCGGACTGGTCACAGCCACACGACCGCCCCTGGAGGCGGGTGCGCTGCGTCGGCTTACAGCTGGGGCAACTGAGGCACGAAGGCGCCCCACTGAGGGCGCAGAGCAGGTCAGCGGCCAGGCTGGGACTGGCCCCCGAGCCGCTCCTCCCCCCCCCGCCCAGTTCTCTGTGCTGGGGTCCCAGGACGCCGCAGGCGGGGCATGGACGTCCAGGGCGCCCCGTGCGGGGCCCAGGCCAGCTCTGCTGTGAGCCCTTCGGTCTGGGACACCTGGCCCTCCTGGACCTTCATCTCTCACCTGAAAGCTGAGTGCTTTCTTGGAAGAAGGTGGTAGACACTGAGCAGAATGACCGCAGAATTCTGACTGGAAGCTTGCCTTTTCTCTTTAAGTGATTTATCAGGTTTCTGTAGTTCTCTTTGATTTCACCGATGTGCGGCCCTTCGGGGCTGTGGCTAGGCGCACGAAGCCCAGCTGCGCCCACGTGCTGATGGAGGGCACGTGGCACTCGGGAGAGGAGAGGAGGCCCGCGTGGGACCGGCCGGGCACCCGGGGCAGCGCCGAGCAGGCGGTGCTTCCTGTCGTCAGAGTTCTAGGCTCTTGTCTCCTTGAACCAATAAGGTTTTCACCTGGGGGGCCTTCCAGTCAAAGAAGGGAAGCTCACTTCCCGAGTCCTGTGCTGAAGGACACAGGGTCAGCCGTGGTCAGCAACACGACCCACAGCCAACCATGCTTTTACATCTTTCAGTGGTTGAGAAGAATACTTTTATCACGACACACAAAAATCCCCCAGAATTCATGTGTTAGTGTTCACAAAGTTTTTTGGAGTCCAGCCGCTCTCGTTCCTCTCGTGAAGGCTGCTTTCGCCAGGAAGTTGAGGAGTTATGAGAGACACCATATGACTATCAGAGCCCGAGATACTATCTGTGTTTTTATGGAAAAAGCTTGCTGAGCCCAGATGCCTATCAACCTTCTCTGAGTAAAGACGCACTGTCCGGTGCCTTTGAGGTCCTCTGTGTGAGTAGGAATCTCCTTTTTGCTGCAGAGTCGTCTTAGCACCGCGAGAGGGCCTCTGGCGCGCAGGTCCTGTGAGCCATGCAGCAAACATCTCTGGGCTCGGAGCTCAGTGTCATGGGGGCATAGCCATGGGGTCCCGGGGTGGACGGGTGAGCTCCGCCTGCTGAGAGCTGGGGAACGATTTGCAAAGGACACAACATTTCCAGGGCAGAGGGGCAGAAAGGAAGAAGTGAGACATTCTTAGTGAAGAGGCAGAGAGAGGGCAGAGAGTGTCATGGAAGACGGGCTTCAGAGAACGCCCTGGGACGCGGGGAGGTGCGGGCGCGGGGCTGGCGCGGACTCCGGCGAGACAGACGCGGCCTCAACCACGCAGGAGCCAGGACGGGTGGCCGCCTGGAGGAGAAAAGCGGACTCTTCTGCTCTTGCTGAGTCTGAGTGACACCTGGTTGTCCAGGCCCCAGATAGCAGAATCACCCGAAGGCTCGACTGAAAGCACAGATGTCTCAACCCTTCCCCATCCCCGGAACACCCCCCTAGAGAAGGGAGCTCCCCGGGGTTCACTGGGTGGGGGCCGGGAGGACGCAGCAACCCGCCAAAGAAGGCTGAGGAGGTGGCCGTACAGGAGGAGGTACCCTGGAGACACCGGGACTGAGATGGTCGTCACCGACACATGCAAGAGACCAGGAGTCACGGCCGAGAGCTTGCCAGTCATGAGGTCCTGGTGACTCTAAATGACAGTTTCAGAGGAATGGTGGGGCGGGGCGGGGGCAGCGGGCAGAGCCAGAGGAGGATGGGAGACCCGGGATCCATCCCCGGGTTGGGAAGATGCCCTGGAGGAGGGCATGGAACCCACTGCAGTGTTCTCACCTGGAGAACCCCACAGACAGAGGAGCCTGGCAGGCTACAGTCCACCAGGTGGCAAAGAGTCAGACACGACTGAGCAATTAACACTAGTACTATCTTTAAAGTATTGCTTAAATGAATGTAACTAGTGTTAAAAAACTTTTTAATATTTCAGATTTTTAACATTTTAAAAATAGTTCAAGACTATTTTTAACACTACTACTTATTTTTAAAGGCAGTATATATAATGCAGTATTTTGAATCCCAAGGCTGTCCCACTTGAACTGGGGCCCCTGAGCAAGTTCCCTGACTGTAAACAAAAGTTTACAAGAGTGTCCACCTCTTAGGGTTTTTGTGCAGGTTAAAACGTTCCAGGGTGGTGCGAGGCGTACAGGGAGCACTAACACGGTGTTCTACTTCCTTTAAAAATACTTTCTTATTCAGAACCTGCCCTCCTATTTCAGGGCCTGTCAAAATTAGGGATGCCTCCCTTCTTTGAATTATGAATGCATTGTTCTCTTGTTTGTGTCAGCTACTGCTTTTGCTTTACATCACTGCAATCATCCTATACACACATTTTCTTTTATATATATATATATATATATATATATATATAGTTGGTGAGCCAGTGTCGATCCTTTACTATTAACTAAAGCCCATAGTTAATGTCAGGGTTTACTCCTGGTCTTGTGCGTTCTGTGGGTTTTGACTGATGCATAATGACACGTCTCGCACAGAGTAAGCTTCACTCCCCTAGAGATCCCACGTTCTGCATACTCACCCCCCTCCCGCCCCTGGCAGCCACGCATCTTTTTACTGGCTCTGAAGGCTCGCCTTTTCCAGGTTGTCATATAGTTGGAACCCCATGGTATGTAGCCTTTTCAAATTGGCTCCTTTCACCCAGTAATATGCATGGAAGTTTCCTCCTGTCTTTTCGTGGCTCAATAACTTAGATTTTTACCCCCCCACCCCCCGAATATTCTACTATCTGATGTGCCAGTTGTCTCTCCACTCACCTACCAAAGGACATCTTGGTTGCTTCTAGGTTTTGGCAATTATGAATAAAGCTGCTCTAAACACCCGCGTGTGGGTTTTTGTGTGGATATAAGTTTTCATCTTAGTTGGGTAAATACCAAAGAGTGCAATTGCTGGATCATATGGTAAGATATGTTTAGTTGTGTAAGAATCTGCCAAACTCTTTGAGAGGGCCTGTCCCGCCTTCACCCCGCCAGCAGTGAATGGGGCTTTCTGTCGCTCCACAGCCTCACAGCGTCTGCTGTTCTCCTGGGTTGGGTTTGAGCCATTACAGGAAGTGCGCAGCAGCGCCTTATCGTGTGAATTCACAGTTCTCCAGTGACACATGCCACGGAGCGTTTTGTTCAGGTGTCTGGCATCTGTTTTGGTAGGGTGTCCAGATCTGCTGATTTTTAAAGTTGTGTTGTCTGTTTTCTTATTGTTGAATTCTAAGCATTCTTTGTACATTTCGCATCCCAGTCCTTTGTGTTTTGCAGACGCTTTCTCCTTGTCCTTTCATTCTTTCAGTGCTTCGTTCTTTTTATTGCGATGAAATGGGGGTGTGGAGACACCGAGGGACAGAGAGGAGCCAGAGGCCCCCTGTCTTCACCCTCCTTAGATGCAACGCCAGGCGTCTCCAGTGGCACCTGCTGTGTGTCCGGCTACAGTGTCAGAAAGGGGGTCCCCAGTGGTGGCCAGGCCCTCAACCCTGGGGGGGGTGGTCACGTGGCTGCTGGAGTGGGGCCAGGAGGCTGCCAAGCCCCTCTCTGAAGGGACAGGCGGGCAGGCAGGCTGAGCCGCTTCAGCTGGGCCAACTGTGCGATCCCATGGACTTAGTTCTCCGTCCGTGGGGCTCTCCAGGCGAGGATACTGGCTGGGTGGCCATGCCCTTCTCCAGGGGATCTCCCCGTAGGGACAACCTGGCACAGTTGGGCGGCTGGGACACCACTGGCCGTTCGTGTCACTTGCCCAGAGGATAGAAATTGTGGGCCTACAACGACATCCCCTCATAACTTGTTCAATCTTATTTGGGACACAGGACCGCGTTCCTCCCCAGTGTATTTACAGAGACACACAGGGAGAGGAAGCAGACCGTTTCCCACGGGGCCTCCAGCAAGGCTGCCTGTGCTCCTCCGGGCTGGGCCTCATTCTGCGGGACACACACATACCTCATGGGGCCTCGGGGGAGCAAAAGACAATAGTGCTTCCCGGGATGGGAAGCGGTCCCACCATGGGGACAGGATGTTAGCTCCTCGGAGGGCTGGGCCTACGGTTGTCAGAGCAGCCCTCCCACCCCACCCACTTCGGGAGAAATGGATGCGAAGTGAACGCTGCCAAATAGCCAAGGATCTTCTCTGGAGTCCAGTATGAAACAGGCATATTTTTGGCTACAATGAAAGCCTGGGGAGGAGGAAGTGAACTGCCCTAGAGAGCGTGATCCCTGTAGAGATAAGCCATTGTGCCCAGCTCGTCCTGAATCCCAGTTTCCTCTTAAGTCAGATTTTCCACTTAATGGAAAGTGAAGGTGTGTTTACTCAGGCAAAGATGGTTGTCATTCTTGACCGAAAACACTTGGAGGGAAATCAGTGCGGTGCCGCCTGGGAAGCCCCTGGGGGCCTCCAGCGTCCAGGTCCCCCGACCCCTGCACTGAATGCTGGGCAGAAGGCCCAGAGGGTGCCCCTCAGGCTTTCCGATGCAAAGCACCATCAAGCTAAAAGCAGGGCTTCCCAGGAGACCCTGGTGGTAAAGAACCCGCCTGCCAGGGCAGGAGATGTAAGAGACGCGGGTTTAATCGCCAGGTCGAGAAGATCCCTGGAGGAGGGCCTGGCCACCTGCTCCAAGATTCCTGTCTGGAGAATCCCATGGATAACGGAGCCTGAAGGGCCACAATCCATGGGGTCACAGAGTCGGACACCACTGAAGTGACTTAGCATACAAGTTGAAAGCAGAAACTTGAGAAGCCTAAAAAGCTGGACTTAGATCTTCACTCCCTCACCCAGTAGCCGTGTGACTTTGGCTTCATTCTTATCTGTAAAGTGGGAATAATAACAATGGGGCTGTGCAGACCACTCACTGCCTGCACAGCTGCTAGAAGCTAAAGCACTTGAAACTCACCCTGAAACACACCGGAGACCCTCAGAGAGGAGGCCGGCTTCACAAAGTGTAGGAGGCACCCGCTCCATGCGCTTCACATGAGGAATGATGACTAGCTTTTATGGAGTCTTATCCTGCAGCACACATATCCTAAACTCGTCTGTGTATTAAGCCAATCCCATGATATAGGGTAATTGCGACACCTGTTTTATAGACGGAGAATCGGAGGCAAGGACAGCCTAAGGAACTCACCGGCTAAGTGGCCAGGCTGGGATCTGAACGCGGGACCGCGGAGCCTGGGTCGCGGTCTTCTCCGTGGGCCTCCGGCCAGTAGGGCCCTGATGGTAAACTGACAGAGAGGCATGAAGCCCACTGACCGGGAAACGACGAAGTCCATCAGCTCTTCACGACCACACGGCTCCAGTGACCCCGCTGTGGCTCCAAGACGGACGGTCCCCACGAGCCTACGCGGCATCCTCGACGCTGTGAGTCCCACGTCCGGTCTGCGGCCAGAGGGTCACCGGGGTCACATCAGTCTGTCCCCCACAGGCTGATTTTAGACAAAGGGCCCAGGGCAGAGAGGCTGCAGGGCCGGGCGCAGGCCAGGGCCCTCCCGGCGACCCCCACTCCGGCCGCGTGGACGCCCCTCTGCACTTTTCCGAAGCCGTTTTAGGGCCGAGAGAGCCGCCCAGGGTCTGTCCCCTGCGCACCGGCCCCAGGGGAGCTGTCCGGCCAGGCCCGGGGCTCACGTCCTGACGAGGCCCGCCCCCAGGACCGTCTGCCCGGGAGGAGGCAGAGACCCCGCCCGCGCCCCCCGCTGGCCGGAGCGTCCGTGGGTGCCGCCTGGACGGCGGTGAGAAAGGGGCCCCAGGCTCGGTCCAGAACGTGCCCCCGTCCCCCCGGGGTCCCTGCCCCGCAGCTCCAGCCGGCGGGCCGCAGGGCCACGGGACTCTCCCTGGGGGCCCCCTTGTCCGCTTCTGCTCCAACCGACCGCACTCCCGAGCCTCCTGCCTCGGGTTTAGGCTCCGAGCAGGGAGAGACTTGTACCCGGGAGGACCAGGAGGCCGCGCAGCGTCTGCGCCCAGCACCCCCGGGGGGAGCGCCGTGAGCGACCCCAGCGAGGAGCCGGCCCCCCGCCGGCCGCGCGCTTCGTTCTGCCTGAACCCGGAACCGTGCGTGTGCCCTGAGAGGCCTTCTAGGACGCGGCCCTGATGAGGACGATTCGGGGCTTTCCACCCGCGTGCTTTGTTCCTCTGGAGGCGCGGAAGAGGGTATTCCAAGCCATTAACAAGCGGATAGGAAAGGCAGGAAGCAACACTGAAGGCAAAAGCAAATGGCCTCATTTACTTTTAAAAATGATACCTGGAAAACAACAGTGCTCAAAAACAATATGTGTTTTTAAAGCATGAACAGTTAGAAGTCCCTGGTCCCGGAGCCTCCGTCTCGAGTCTCTGCAGCGGTGAGCAGTTGACGCGACTGGGGGTCCGGCTCAGCCGGGAGAGCGCGGAGGCCGGGCCCGGTCCTCGCCCAGGGCGCCCCCTGCAGGCCCCTGCTCGAGAGCGCCTCCACCCGGAACGCCACCCCTGTTGTTTCCCTTCGTGGCGAGAAGGGTATTTAATTCCGTTTTTAAGGTATAACATTCATATAGTAAAGAGCACAAACCTTAAAGTGTGCCACCGGAGGAATTTTTACATCTCTTTCTGCATACGTAGTCACCCAGGCCAAGACGCTTACTGTTTGCAGCCCGAGAAGCCTGCCGGAGCCTGCCCAGGTCAGCACCCAAACCCGGGTAAGCACTGTTCTGACCTGGTCATCGCAGATTCCTGTTGTCGGGTCCTGTAAATGACCCAGGGCTTCCCTGGGGGGTTCAGTGGCAAAGAGTCCACCTGCCAAGCAGGAGACGTGGGTTCCATCCCTGGGTCGGGAGGATCCCCTGCAGGAGGGCATGGCAACCACTCCAGCATTCTTGGCGGAATAATCCCATGGAAGGAGGAGCCTGGTGGGGGGACCCGACTTAGCGACAATGGTGAATGACCTAAGGCTCCTTGGTGTCTCCAGCACTTTCTGTGGGAGTCACTGCGCCCTCCAGTCAGCTCACGCGTCGCCTCCTTTCCCGCGCCTTTCCTAGCATCACACTTTCCTTTCCTTCAGAGTCATGATTTGCAGTTTGTTTGCTGTTTGCACCTAGAAGGTGGGTGTCCTCTCCCGTTCACCGCTGTCTCCTGAACCCCTAGCCCAGTGTCTAGCATATGTAGACAATCAAATATTTATTCAACAAATGAATACGTTTGTGAATGAAAGGAAGAAACGCCCAGGTATCAATTTATATGGCCCTGAATCCAAAACTAATTATAGTCGTCCAAACTCCACTTCTGAGGCCTCTGCACTTCTGGTGTCAAAGACAATATTCACCAAATTCAAATGTGAAGATTTAGAAAGAAATACTGGAGTTGTTCCTGCTTCCTGCCTGGAAGCAAAAAGTGGGCTGATTCTCCCCTTCTGTAAGAGGATCGCTTTCTCACCAAGACTGGCTTTCACTTTGTAGTGTTGAATCAGTGTTTTATAAAACAGCTCCATTTTGGCAACTAAAAAGACTCTCTCTATAGCGGTAAACTCTACTGGAGCAGTCGAGGATGATGTTCTTCAAACTTCCTTCATATTTTGTGATGTTTTAAAAATGAGCACATAATACTTTAAAAAAAATTTAAGTGGCGATAAAATACACAGAAGAGGAAGTTTACCACCTTAACCACAACATCTTCAGGTTGTGCAGCCGCCTCCAGAACTCGTTTCAGCAAAACTGAAACTGAAGCCGTTAAACGAGTCCCCCATCCCTTCTCCCCACAGTCCTTGGCAATCCTGATTCTACTTTATGTCTCCATGAATTTGACTACTCTGGGACCCTTACGTAAGTGAGCTGTGTAGTACATGAATCTGACCTCTCTGGGACCCTTACGTAAGTGAGCTGTGTAGTACAGTATTTGTGCTAGCAACTGGTTTATTTCACTTAGCATAATGTCTTCAAGGTTCATTCATGTTATAGCATGTGTCAGAATTTCCTGACTTGTCCTGGCTTGATGATATTCCGTTGTATGTTAAACCACATTTCGTTTATCTGTTTATCCATTCCTCCATGGATGGATACTTGAGTTGCTTCCAGCCTTTGGCCATTGTAAAGAATGTTGCTGTGAACAGGTGTATTGGATATATCTTTGAGATTCTGCTTTCAGTTCTTGTGGGTATTTAACTAGCAGTGGAGTTGCTGGCGCATATGGTAATTTCGTGTTTCATTTTTCGAGGGCTGCCTTGCCATTTTCACAGCATCCGCATCATTTTACATTCCCAGAAGCAGTGCCCAAGCATTCCAACTCCTCTATATCCTTGCCAACACTTGATGTTTTCTCATTTCTTTTACTATAGCCATCCTGATGGGTGTGAAATGGTGTCTCATTGTGTTTTATTTGTGTTTCCCTAACGAAAATTTATATCAAGAGCATTTTCATGTGCTTGTTGACCATTTGTGTTGTCTTCTCTGGAGAAGTGTCCAGTCAAGTCCTAGGCCCATTGTTTTATCAGCTTCTTTGTTGCTGGTGTTTCTGGGCACATACGTCTTAAAATAAGAAAAGAATTTTATTTTATGAAAAAATCGGGAAATACATACAGAAAGCCATTTAAGAGATTGTGGTAGTTAGGAACTCGGACTCTGGAATCAACAACATTCAGTCACCGTAGTTATTGAGCACTTAGTCAGGGTAAGCTAATATTCTAACACACAACCCTTAAAGTGACCTAGTGCAAAAAAGAGTTGCTCGTTTACTGCAAGTCCCTGGCGGTCCAAGGCAGACGTGGGAAGGGCAGGAGTTATGGAGGAACTGTGTCTCTTGGGGACTCTGAGTCTCAGTCATTCAGGGGTCGTGGCTGCATGCATCCTGCGGCCCTGACTTCCCGAAGCTGTGGCCTCTGGGGTCCCCAAGGGACAGGATCAAAGGGAGGATCACACCAGGGGGTCTTCCACTGACCAGGCAGCCTCACCTGTGACACAGCCCTGCCCACTGCACAGGGCACTGGGAGATGCCCCTTCCTGCATGCCCAGGACAGGAAATGGCCTGGTCTCTGGTTGGAGAGGAGGACTGCAAGGAGACCCAACCAGTCCATCCTAAAGGAGATCAGCCCTGGGTGTTCACTAGAAGGACTGATGCTGAGGCTGAAACTCCAATGCTTTGGCCACCTGATGCGAAGAGCTGATTCACTTGGAAAGACCCTGATGCTGGGAAAGATTGAGGGCAGGAGGAGAAGGGGACGACAGAGGATGAGATGGCTGGATGGCATCACCGACTCAATGGACATGGGTCTGGGTGGACTCCAGGAGTTGGTGATGGACAGGGAGGCCTGGCGTGCTGCGGTTCATGGGGTCACAAAGAGTCACGACTGAGCGGCTGTCTCAGTCTTCCTCCCTGCACACAGTCTCACCCTCTTCTCTCCAGAGACAGCTCGCCTCCAGGATCTCCGCTCGCGTGTTCTTGTCCCTCAAGACTAGGCTTCACTCTTACTTTCTCGTGACCAGTGAGGTCTGCCTCCCACTCCAACACCCAGAATGCAGAGCTGAAGTAGAGGTGACTGATTCCCACTGGGTGTCCCAGGGGTGCAGTGGCCAAGAGCCCGCCTGCCGACCAGGAGACATAAGAGACGCAGGTTCCTTCCCTGGGTCGGGAAGAGCCCCTGGAGGAGGGCATGGCAACGCACCCCAGTATTCTTGCCTGGAGAATCCCAGGGACAGAGGAGCCTGCGGGCTACGGTCCATGGGGTTACAAGTCGGACGTGATTACACGACCGACTGACCCTGTCCGGGGTCTGCGGGGGACACGATTACACGACCGACTGACCCTGTCCGGGGTCTGCGGGGGACAGGATTACACGACCGACTGACCCTGTCCGGGGTCTGCGGGGGACAGGATTACACGACCGACTGACCCTGTCCGGGGTCTGCGGGGGACAGGATTACACGACCGACTGACCCTGTCCGGGGTCTGCGGGGGACAGGATTACACGACCGACTGACCCTGTCCGGGGTCTGCGGGGGACAGGATTACACGACCGACTGACCCTGTCCGGGGTCTGCGGGGGACAGGATTACACGACCGACTGACCCTGTCCGGGGTCTGCGGGGAGCCCCCAGCTTTCTCTGTCTTTTGTTTGATGCTGCAGAGATGGAGCCCTCATGTCACACGCGACTCTCTCCCTGGAAAGGAGCTCCATTTGCTTTCTCCCCGCTCCTCCTATCCGCCCCCGTTTTCACCTGAGAAAATGTGAAAGCCGACCATACGGTCACCATAGTAAAAGCAGCCCTTAATCTTGTTAATGATAGCAAGAATTTGTTGTTGTTGTTCTGTTGCCCAGTCGTGCCTGACTCTTTGTGACCCCATGGACCGCAGCGCGCCAGGCTCCTCTGTCCCTCACCACCTCCTGGAGTTTGCTCAGATTCCTGTCCATTGAGTCAGTGATGCCATCTAGTCCTCTCATCCTCTGCTACCTCTTCTCCTTTTGCCTTCAGTCTTGCCCAGCATCAGGGTCTTTTCTAGTGAGTAGAGTAAAGCAGGTATCCTAGTCATTAGGTGTTAAAATGTCCTTGAGCTGAAGGCGCTGAGAAACCAGGGCTAGTGATCCAAAGATGAGATCAAAGCCTAATTTCCAGGCAGCTGCCGTGTCACCAGGTTCCTAGCTCCCACGTGGGACAGATCATTCCTGGCCCAGGAGGCTCCATGCTGTGTGCTCTCATTAGGCTTTCTTTCATAGCAAGCATCTTAAGTTATTAAAATATATATATATATTTAATTTTTAAAAGGTTTATTTTAAGCCTGCCCATGACGAATGGGCACGGTGGCCTGGCCCCTCTTGGGGGGTCTGGGGCGGCTGCAGGGGCTGCTCCCCGTGGGTCCCTCCCACCTCCCCTGCTGGCGTCCGCTCCCCTTCACCAGCGGCCTGGACTGTTGGCGGGTCCGCTTCCTCAGGCACCCCTCTCGCTGCCCCCACCGACCTCCCGAGTCACGGCTTGGATTCCCCCCCGCCAGCGCCAATGGCCTCTCAGCTCGCGCCCCCAAGAGCCAGACGGGCAGACTGGCACTTGGGTTAGTTTGCCAGGTCTGCCTGGGGGCCAGGCTGCCTCTCACGGTGGCGGGTTCACGTCTCATGTGACACAACGAGGGGGAAGGAGGCCCAGCTTCTCCCAAGAAAGGCGGGCGCTGGGGCCCCGCGACACGCCTTCCAGCATGCAGTTTCAATGACTCCCTTCTCTTTAGTAACACAGTCCAGCTGTCAAAACACTCCTACTCGAATGCCACGTCTCGTCACTGCCGTAGAAGCAGGAGGGCAGGGCCATCTCAGAAATCACCTGCTCACCAGAGTCCTTTCGGCCCTGCTTGTGTGGAGATCCCTTCAAGATCGATGTTTTCCACTCCGTATCCACGGACTGAATGGTCCGTGCAACTGCAGCCGATGCAGCTCTGCATGACGGCGGTGCAGGAATGGGGTGATTGCCAAGGGCAGCCCCCTCCTCCCCTTGGCTCCCACACACCCAGCGAGGCGGGGTCAGCACTGCCATCCTGACTCGTCCCCAGATGGTCCTGGGCCTGCAGATGCCATCTGAGCCTCGTGCTGGGGGCTCCACGGCCAGACTGGCCCCCGTGGGTGCTGGGAGGGCCTGGCGGCCTCGCTTCACTGTCCTGCGGGCCGCACGGTGCTCAGAGTGACTCCTGGGCTCCATCTGTGGGAGGGTTGCGCCACCTCACACATCGCAGGGAGAGCTGCCTGGCTTCCCAGCCCTGTTCGGAGGTCTCAGGATTAACTGAGGGGCCAAGACTCCCTGAGATGTTTGAGTGAGATGCACCCCTTTTATTTTATTGGGCTTCCCTGGTGACTGAGATGGTAAAGAATCCTCCTGGAGTGCAGGAGACCCGGCTTCCATCCCTGAGTCGGGAAGGTGCCCTGGAGGAGGGCATGGCAACCCACTCCAGTATTCTTGTCTGGAGAATCCCATGCACAGAGGAACCTGGTGGGCTGCAGTTCATGGGGTCACAAAGGGTTGGACACAATAGAAGGTTGGGGATATTTTTAATCTCTTTTATATTTTAGATTATGAAAGTATGATAACACATTTATAGGAGACTTGAAAAATACAGAACAAGGTTATATATAGTTCTAGGCTGTATATTGTCATCCTACTTATTTAACTTATATGTAGAGTACATCATGAGAAACGCTGGGCTGGAGGAAGCACAAGCTGGAATCAAGATTGCAGGGAGAAATATCAATAACCTCAGATATGCAGATGACACCACCCTTATGGCAGAAAGTGAAGAGGAACTAAAAAGCCTCTTGATGAAAGTGAAAGAGGAGAGTGAAAAAGTTGGCTTAAAGCTCAACATTCAGAAAACTAAGATCATGGCATCTGGTCCCATCACTTCATGGGAAATAGATGGGGAAATGGTGGAAACAGTGGCTGACTTTATTTTTGGGGCTCCAAAATCACTGCAGATGGTGACTGCAGCCATGAAATTAAAAGACACTTACTCCTTGGAAGGAAAGTTATGACCAACCTAGATAGCATATTCAAAAGCAGAGACATTACTTTGCCAACAAAGGTCCATCTAGTCAAGGCTATGGTTTTTCCAGTAGTCATGTATAGATGTGAGAGTTGGACTGTGAAGAAAGCTGAGCACCAAAGAGTTGATGCTTTTAAACTGTGGTGTTGGAGAAGACTCTTGAGAGTCCCTTGGATTGCAAGGAGATCCAACCAGTCCATCCTAAAGGAGATCAGTCTGGAGTGTTCATTGGAAGGACTGATGTTGAGGCTGAAACTCCAAAACTTTGGCCACCTCACGCAGAGAGCCATCAGGGTCTTTTTCATTTGAAAAGACCCTGATGCTGGGAAAGATTAAGGGCAGGAGGAGAAGGGGACGACAGAGGATGAGATGGCTGGATGGCATCATTGACTCGATGGACATGGGTTTGGATAAGCTCTGGGAGTTGGTGATGGACAGGGAGGCCTGGCGTGCTGTGGTCCACGGGGTCGCAAAGAGGTGACACGACTGAGCGACTGAACTGATATATTACAATGATTATTTTAAGTAGATAAATTAAGATTTTTACCTGAAGTCTCAATATCAAACTCTCAAACATTAGTAGAATGAATAGACAGAAAAGTAAGATATAGTAGACCTTGAAAAGCACTATGAACCAGTTCAACATAATTAAGCTTTACACAATTCTCACACAACAGCAGGATACACATTCTGTTCACGTTCCCATAGACTGTAAACCAGGAGACCCTGGAACATATCCAGGGTCGTAAAACAAGGCACAAACGTTTCATGGTGCAAAGGTGTGGAAATGATGCCGCATCTGTGCCCCTCTGTAAGTCACTGTGGGATTATGTTGGAAATCAATGCCACAGACATTTAAAAAGAACCCACGTATTCTCAAGGTGTCCTCGATGCCCCCGGTGCCCTCCCTGGCATCTCTCAGCTTATAGATGAATGATTTTGCTTCTCTGGGTGTTTGGATCACCACCCCCTTGGGAGCCCTCCGCTGTTATAGCTGCAATCGGGCCCCAGAGACCGCTGTCCTGAGGCCTTCGTGGCTCCCCGGGACGCTGGCCTGCCCTCCCCTTTTAGTGGCTCAGGGTGGGGTAGGGGGTGGTCATAAGAGCCTGGCAATCAAAGTGCTTTTCCTCCCGGCTCTGACTCTGACCCCGCTGCAAGACCGTCAGCTGGACAGAGGTTGTGGGCCAGCCCAGCACTGTGCATGCAGTACCCACACCATCATTATGTTCTGGGGGATAGTTCTGGGAGATACCATGTCATTTAAAACAACTCAGTCCCTCGGGCAAGCTGCCGGGGATGCCAATTCCATCTGTGGTGCCACCCCTCCCTCCCGAGGGCCCCTGCAGCCTACACCCTGCTTTCCTTACTGCGATCTCACACGATCCTCATGCCACCTCCACACCATGCTCTTAGGATTCTGTATCCTATAAATGGGGAAACTGAGGCAGAGACCATTCAAGTGATTCATTCAGAGTAGCACGGCAGGAATAAGGACTTTAACGTCCTAGGTTCTAGCCCTATTCTGGGCCTTGAGTTGGATGGGAGCAGTTCTTACGATGTTAGCAGGGGGATGTGTCCACGAGGGGTACTTCTCAGGAAGGGGGCGCCTGGTAGATGTTAAGAGGTCACCCCACGTCTGTCCCGGTCTGCTGGCCAGTCTTGGCTTCCTCGTCATCTCAGGGAGAAGCTCCCTTTGCTCTCTGCCATGCTCATAACACGTGATGGCTCAGGAACGAACGACCCACGCCCAGCGCTTCTCATCCTCCGTGATTTTCTCTGGAGATCAAACTCTTTTATCCCTGTCTCTAGCTTCCTTTGATGCCAGCCTTCATGGCTGCAAGGCTGTGCTTGTCAGTCGCTGTTTTAACAGCTCAGAGGTCATTCCAGTCCCTGCTTCCATAGAAAGGATGGGTTTGGAGGGAGGCAGCCCAGCTTCTCCCCGCTTCCTCCCCTCCGTTTGTTCGTGTCCGCGTCATCTCTTTTTGGCCGTTGTTGTCCTGTATATGGAAACAGGAACCTTATTTTGACGGCTGGCGGTGTCTTTGATCTTGGGAGATGTCATTCGGAAAAGCGGGGATGTGAGCGGATGGGCCGTGGCTGGTGCGCCCATGGTCGCCCTGGGGCGCCGCCGTGGGGGCTGGAGTGGGGCTTGGGGTGGGGGTGGGGGTGTGCCTTTGTCTGTGTTTCGTGTTTTGCCAAATTCCCTGGGACGGACTCATCGGGCCGCAGCAGCTCCATCTCATCAGAACCAGGTGCCAGGGAGCGAGCAGGGCAGCAAGGAGTCCCGCAGGCGGGGTCCAGGTGACCTCGGGGGTCCTGGAGGAGGAAGGGGAGACGAGCAGGTGGGCGTGGGCTGCTGGTGCTGGGAGGGGCTGATTGCCCAGGGCTTTGTCTTGGTCCATTTATAATAAACCTCCCGGGACAAGGTGGCTGGTAAACAGCGGAAATTCCTTTCTCCCCATTCTGGACGCTGGGAGTCCAAGGTCGGGGTGCCAGGCTGGCCCGCTCCTGGTGAAGGCCCGGCCCAGGACGAAGGCCCCGGCTGTGTCCTCAGGGTGGGAGGAGGGAGCCCCGTGAGGACACAGCTCTGGGGGTGCCTCCCGTCCGTGGGGGGCTGCCCTCAGGACCCAGGCCTCCCCGAGGCCCGCCCCGCCAGCATCACCTGGAGGGCCAGGGTCTCAGTGGGCGAGTCTCAGGACACGCCTTCCATGAGCAGCCCACTCTTTCCCGAGACCTGGGACTGACCGGCATCACGGGCGACACCAGCCTTGGCACCTGGAGAGAGAGGCCTTTAGGGCCCAAGGCCGTCCTTGAGGCTATGGTGGGGGCCCTGGGGGGCCAGGCTGCCCCCGCCAGTGAAGGGCAGAAACAGAAAGCCTGAGCTGTGGGTGCCTGCCCACACCCTGACCCTCCAAATGTGGGGAGTGGCTCTGCAGCTCTCTCGGGGGCCGGGGCAGCAGTGAATGATCAGGAAGGTGGCATTGCCCTGCGGTGCTCTGAGGTGGAGCTGCCGCCCCTCTCCCCACTGCTCAGCTCCGGGCTGGGTGTTTCCTCGTGGCCACCAGCAGCCAGTCCCGCTGGAGGCGCACAGCGGCCAGGGCTGCGTAGGGAGATCTGGCCCAGCTCCATCCCTGGGGTTCAAGGGTCACGGCAGCAATCTGGAGATAGGCGTCTGGATTACTGCTCACGTGGAGGGCCAGCAGTGCAGGAGACCAGCGGGCTGCGTCTCAACCTCAGGAAGAGGCCCCTGGCCGGGCCCTGCCCACAGCTGCGGGGCTGCCCCTTCAAGCCCAGGTTTCCCTCGCACCCAGGGCAGAGTCCCAGCCCAGGCGCGAGGCTGTCAGAGGTTGGCCGTGTCCCCCCGTGGACGGTGAGCCGGGAACCCCCGCCCCCCGGCGGCTCCTGAAGCCCCTAGTGACAGCCACTTGTGATCCTGAGGAGGCGGGAGAGGAGGCTGGGAGGAAGCCTTGCGTCCACTCACAGCTCATACACGCTGAGTGGTTCCACGGGGGTTTCTGGCACTTTCTTCAGAGGGTCCCGGCTACAGAGAGGACTGTCCGAGGCCCTGCTCTCAATCCTGTCCCCTTGGCCGGATGAGGGCTTCCCTGGTGGCTCAGCCGGCAGGGAGACCCGGGTTTGATCCCTGGGTCAGGAAGATCCCCTGGAGGAGGGCATGGCCGCCCACTCAGGACTGGGAGGGATGAGGGGACAGGATGGTGGGAGGACACCCAGGTCGGGGCTGGCGCATCCATGGGCACCCTGCCCTTGGGGCCCCCTGGAGTCAGGCGTCTCCTGGACTCTTGTCCCCTGTGGTGGCACAGTGGGGTTGGAGCAGGGGTCCCGGGCTGAGCTGCGGGGAGGCGGCCCCCAGGGTCTGAGGCTCAGCTGGCAGTGGGGGTCGCAGGCCAGCCAGTGAGCCCCTCCGTGGAGCCCCTGACCAGCTGGTCCTCCGGGCGGGCTCCTCCCAGGGCCCGCAAGTCAGCCGTTCGCTGAACTGGGAGAGCTTCAGGGAGGCCAGTGGCCCCGGCATCCGGCCTTGGGGAGGCTCAGGGCTGTGCTTCCTGCATCTCCACACCGGGAGTCCCTACGACAGAGACTGTAGACAGAAGCTGCTGCGGCTCCTCGGGGCGTCTTGGCCGAGAAGGCATGACGTAGGCAAAAGGGACAGGAGGGACCCCGGTGAAGGCATCTGAATGAGAAGAAAGAGGAAGTGTGGCTCTTTTTAAGACTGCAGTCATCGGGAAGTGCTAGATGCCTGTATGTGGTAACAGGACTGTCATAGGCATCACAGCATTTCAGCACTTCCTGCCTGCCTCTGGAGACAGCCGACATTCACGAGTGACACACTCTGGTCCAGGAGCCGACACTGAGCTGGAGAGTGACGTGTGAACTTGTCCCTCTGTGCGAGAGGAGTCCTCTCAAAACACGTGCGGGAGTGACTTTACAGAATGGGCTTGAGTCACCTCTAAAATTATTATTGAAATATTGTAATAAACCAGAGACTATTACTTTAACTAAATAACCAAAGACTGTCCGGCTCTTTGCGACCCCGTGAACTGTAGCCCCCCAGGCTACAGTCCATGGGATTCTCCAGGCAAGAACACTGGAGTGGGTTGCCATTTCCTTCTCCAGGGGATCTTCCAGACCCAGGGATCAAATCAGGGTCTCCCGCATTGCAGGCAGACACTTTACCGTCTGAGCCACCAGGGAAATCCTCTATTTTAACTGTTGGTATTAATAACAAATTACCTGTAACAGGTGTCTCAGTAACATCATCTTATGAGAAGCCTGTGCGTGCATGTCTGCTATAAGTCATTTCAGTCGTGCCTGGCTCTTTGAGACCCCATGGACTGTAGCCCTCCAGGCTCTTCTGTCCATGGGATTCCCCAGGCAATAATACTGCAGTGGGTTGCCATTCCCTTCTCCAGGGGATCTTCCCAACCCAGGGATCAAACCCTCACTTGCTACCTTGGCAGGCGGGTTCTTTACCGCTTAGCCACTGGATGCCCCCTTAATAGCATTAGCAATTTATTAATTACCCATTTCTCTTTGGGCTTAATGGAGTTTTTCCTTTCTTTTTTTTCCCTTCTTGTTGCTGGTGGACCCTGCCCCCTGCTTCCTTTCTTCTGCCTCGTCTCCTTTTCGTTTAATAGATAGAGAATATTGCATTAAAGAATTGTTTTAAATCTGTATTTCTTGAAGTTAAAAAAAGGGGGTATAGCCAGTGCTTTTGATGGCACCTTGGCACCATAACAGCCTCACGGCCCATGTGTGTTTGATCCCAAAGAGTGAGGTCTCTTCAAGACCCATGCCCAGACCTGCGCGGGGATGCCTGACCAGTCAGAGGGGAGTGTGTGGCGGGGCCGGGGCGCTTCCACCACAGCCCTTAACTCAGTTCCCAGCAGAGAGCAGCCAGTCAGGAGGCCGGGGTTTAAGGAGAGAGCGGCTCCTGGGCCTTTTCTCCCGGAAGCTACGTGGGCTCCACGTGGACTCCTAAACAGCTTTCCTTCCTTGGTCTTCTGTCCTAAGTATGGCAACCACGTGTCTTAAATCCACTGACATTTCAAACATTCGGTCCAGTTGTCCCCATAAAAGGCACCCCTTCTTTTCAGGCCATGTGTCCCCAGGTTGAATTTAGAAAGGATGGTCACTACTATTTTGGAATAGCGGGCCCACCCCCACCACTGGAATGCAAGCCAATTAAGAGCAAAGACTGTGTCTTATTCATCCTTTCAAACCTGTGTCATCTTGTCCCTCCTACCTACCCATCCTTTCATTCTAAAATTGGTTCTGCTTGCTTTCTCGTCGTTTAGCTGCTGTTCTTTGAAAGGACAGATCCCAAAATAGCACCTGTCTCTTTCCTCTCTTCCAAACACTGTGTGTGTGTCAAAATGGGTTCAGAAAATACTTTGCCTTAATGTTTTATGTGCAGCAGCAGAGGCTACAAGCAGTAATGCATCCAGTAAGCATCACCTGTCAAATTAACGTTTCTGAATACTTCATTGTGCTGCGGGCAACCAAGTGGTACTTGAAAGTCACAAACTTCACTGCTTTTGCTTAATATACAAATTAAAGTTGTCCTGGCCAACAGATGATGTTAAGCTCCATATTAGGAGGTCAATCATAAAAGAAACTTCCAGTACAGTGCTATGAATTCATAGTTTTCAGTAAATATTATAAAATGAAAATGATACACTCATAGAATTTATGTGTCTCATACCCACACAGCAAATCCTCCGGGGTCTCAGGAGAAGAATTCCGGCAAATGCTTTGCCTCTAAACGCTTTGCATTCCACACTTTATTGCAGACCCAGCCCTTAACATTTTCTTCCAGATTCCTTCTCCTAGTACTGTCTCCAGTGTAAGTCTCCAGGAGGCAGTCTTGAATTAGCACAGAGTTCAATATGTCAGGAGACCATGGCCATCCTTCGCCTTATAGCTCAAATATCAAACTTTTGTTATGGATAGAAGCATCTAGATGGAGTATGGTGAATGGGAGTATGAGATGACGAACTTAAACTGTCAGGAATTATCTTTCCACTATCCTCTAGAATTTTTAATTCCCCACCAAAGAACTTGAACTACAAATTCCAGGTAACTGAAGAAGCAACCTTTGGTAAACGTTATCTGTACATTAGTAGGCTCCCCAGACATTAGTCTAAGTGCCGACGAGAACCTAGGGTCCTGCAAAACACCCCCCTCCCCCACCATCTCCTGATTCTACCGCACCTGCCCCAGGTGTGGCTTCTCAGTCCGGCTGACTTTGTATGTCACAGCTGCCCTCTGCCCCCCAGAAGTCAGCCTGGACTCCTGTGGCCGGCCTGCCCCGAGGTCAAGGAGCTTCAGGTCAACCGGCGGGTGGTTCTCCCACCTTTCTTCAGGACCTGAGCTCCAGACCTCATACTGAGCAGGCGGGGGACTCAGCCCGTGTGGACTTTGAGTCACAGCTCCCAGGGGCCAAAGGGACGGCCAAGCAGGAACCCCACCGTTGTTGGGGCAGGAGGCAGGGGTGTGAGTCAGAAGTCTGAAGAGCTCCCATTGGATGGCAGTCCGCATAGAACCCCAGCTAACCGTTGGAACCAGGGAACACGTCTGAATATTAACAAGAAAAGACTGGGCCTTTAGAGGAAGACCCTGGTGGTTCAGATGGCAGAGAATCTGCCTGCAAGGTAGGAGACGCAGGTTCGATTCCCAGGTGGGGAAGATCCCCTGGACAAAGGAATGGCACCCCACTCCAGTATTCTTGCCTGGAGAATCCCATGGACAGAGGAGTCTAGTGGGCTACAGTCCACGGGGTCACAAAGAGACGGACACGATGGAGCAACTAACGCTTTCACACTTTGGCCCCTGGAGAGACCTGTGTCCAGGCTGGACTGCGCGCGTGGCAGCATGAGCCGCAGGGCCGAGGCGAGAGCTGGTCCTGACCCGGGGGCAGGGCAGAGGCCCGGTGGCCCGGGAGGCGCTCCCAGCCCGCAGGCCCTGGTTTGCTCCACTACTGGCATCTTCTCTGAGCTCCTGTTCGTGGCTGGACCGCGTCCTGGGGGCTGGGGACACCGCCGCCACTCGGGAAGACGCATGCCCTGTCCTTGTGGAAGAAGCACTGCGTGAGGGAGGGCTTTCAGGAGGAAGAGTTGGGCTCCCGCGTGAGATGCAGTGGCTGTCACGGGGCCCCAGAGCCCACTCCCGAGGCAGTGACTTCCTGCCCCACCAGCCAGGTAATGATCCAGTTCCTGCCTTTGCCGAGTTGGGCTCCGGGACAAGACGGGACAGTCTGCAGGCGGGAGAGCCTCACTGGGCCCAGCGGGGGAGGCTGGGCGGACGCCCCCGTGGGTTCTGCACACGCGTGTGTGTTCACGGCGGCACGATCCACAGCAGGCACAGAGGGAAACAGCTCACCTGCCCGCTGACGTGGGAGGAGCTAAACAGAACGTGTCCTACACGTGCAGGGGGATACCAGCCTGACAGAGGAAGGAAATTCTGACACAGGCTGCGGCTCGCGTGAGCCCCGAGGACGCGAAGCTGGGGGATAAGCCAGTCACAGAGGGACACATACCACCTGATTCCGCTCGTATGAAGTACCTGCAACAGTCAGATTCATAGAAACAGAGAGCAAATGGTGGCTGCCTGGGGCCTGGAGGGAAGGGCAAAGGGGAGAGAAGTGCTCAATGGGGACCACATTTCTGTTGTTGTTTCCTCACTAAGTCGCGTCTGACTCTTGGCGACCCCGTGGGCCGTTGTCCACCAGGCTCACTCTGTCCATGGGATTCTCCAGGCAAGAATACTGGAGTGGGTTGCCGTTTCCTCCCCCAGGGGGTCCTCCCCACCCAGCGATCGAGCCTGTGTCTCCTGCTTGGCAGGCTGATTCTTTACCGCTGAGCCACCTGGGAAGCCCGAGTCTCAGTTTAGGTAGGTGGTGGAAGAGGTTCTAGAGGCGCGGTGGTGAAGGCTGCACACCGGTGTGAGCGTGCTTAGTGCCACTGGACTGTACACCTAGACGTGATCAAAATGGGAAATTTTATGTCTTAAAGTAAAAAAAATTTTAAGTATGTTTTAAAGTAAAAAAAAAAAAATGTAACCCATAATGTGGTAGGTAAGGGCTTCCCTGGTGGCTCAGACAGTAAAGAATCTGCCTGAGAAATGGGAGACCCGGGTTCAATCCCTGGGTCGTAAGCTTCCTTCAAGCTCAGAAGTCTTCCCCAGGCCGTCTTCCCCCCCTGGCCTGTCAACTCCTTGACGTTTAGGAACTTGCCAAATAATGAACTAATATGTTCTCTTGTGAAACAGAACAAAACTGGGAAAAAGCAGAAGCAGGGGAAGTAGTGAGAGATTGACCCTTTCTGTGAGCTTAGCCCGTGCCTGTTGCTCAAAGTCTGCCTCAGAATCCCATGCAGGGCTTGTTAAAATGCGATGACGAGGGTGGGATGACTTGAGAGAACAGCATTGAAACATGTATACTACCGTGTGTGAGACAGATGACCAGTCCAAGTTCGATGCGTGAAGCAGGGCACTCAAAGCCAGTGCTCTGGGACAACCCAGAGGGATGGGGTGGGGAGGGAGGTGGGAGGGGGTTTGGGATGGGGACACATGTGCTCCCGTGGCTGATTCATGTCAGTGTATGGCAAAACCCACCACACTATTAGAACAAAATTTTAAAAAGAAAAAAAAGAAAAGAAAAACCCACGATGACGTTCGCAACTTTAACAAGCTCCCAGGTGGTGCTGACGCTGTTGGTTCAGGGACCACACACGTTGAGAACCACAGGCCTCAAACCCAAAGCTCTTTAAAGCGTCAAAACCACAGACCAAGGATTCTCAGATTTTAGCAAGAAGATTTCCGTGAAATGCTTGTTGCAGTGCCAGAGTCCTCAGCCCTGTAGATATTTGTGCATTTTGAAGCTTCCCCAGCTGCTTCTGAGGCAGTAGGTTTTTATTCCATGGGGAAGTCGATGCAGATATTGGCCCAAGGGTTCTCAAAGTGTGGTCTGGATCAGCCGTCACAGAACCCGGGTACCAATTGTTCAGTTGCTCAGTCGTTTGGGACTCTTTGCGACCCCATGGACTGCAGCACACCAGGCTTCCCTATCCTTCACATCTCCTAGAGTTTGCTCAAACTCATGTCCATCGAGTCAATGATGCCATCCAACCATTTCATCCTCTGTTGCCCACTTCTCCTCCTGCCTTCAATCTTTCCCAGCATCAGGGTCTTTTCCAATGAGTCGGCTCTTCGTATCAGGTGGCCAAAGTATTGGAGTTTCAGCATCAGAATCAGTCCTTCCAGTGAACATTCAGGTTGATTTCCTTTAGGATGGACTGGTTTGATTTCCTTGCAGTCCAAGGGACTCTCAACAGTCTTCTCCAACATCACAGTTGAGAAGCTTCAGTTCTTCGGCTCTCAACCCTCTTTATGGTCCAACGCGAATGTCCATACCTGATAACCGGAGCCCTTGTGGCTGATTCGCACTAAAGCCTCAGAACCAGCGAGCTGGATCTTCTGATAGTTCCTTGTTCACTGAAGTGCTGATGACTAAGCCCGGGCTTTTTGACAATGAGATATGTAGTTTCCCTGTCCATGTAACCAATTACTGGAAAAACAAATTGTTTATTCTTTTTTTTAACAAAAATGTTGACCTGGAAATGTGATTTGTATATTACCAGGGTTGGAAATATACAACCCTTTGTTGTCCCTTTCCAATTCCACAAAAGTTAGCTTCTAAAGGTTGGAAAATGAGGAAAAATGAAAGAATTCTCTCCTTCGGTTAAGAAATGTACATTAAAACATAGTAAGGATGGTGGTGTTTTTAGCTCTAAGTTTGTTAGTGTTAGTCACTCAGTCGTGTCTGACTCTTTGTGACCCCATGGACTGTAGCCCATTAGGCTCCTCTGTCCATGGGATTCTCCAGGAAGGACTGCAGTAGGTTGCCATTTCATTCTCCAGGGGGTCTTCCCCACCCAGGGATCAAACCGGGGTCTCCCGCATTGTGGGCAGATTCTTTACCCTTTGAGCTACCGGGGAAACCCTTTTAGCTCTAAGGACACCTGTAAGAGACAAGTTCACAGGAGAAAGGATTTGTATTAAAGAAAGAATAATTTCTTAGCAAAGATAATTATTAAACGTTGGATAGGCTGAAAGAGTTGATCGTGGAAGATTCTCCTCTGGAGATTTCCAAAGCTCAGATGACATCTCCCCCATCTGGAATAATGGTGGGGATCATTTAAACTCCCCTCCAGCCCTGATGCTGATGTTCTGATTTGCACAGCAGGATAGTAAACCAGTACAGACTGTTTCCCTCAAGCTTCTAGAAGAGCCATAATGAAAGCTTCCCTCATTATTAGATTGTTAATAAAAGATAATAACGATGGTGTGATCACTCACCTAGAGCCAGACATCCTGGAATGTGAAGTCAAGTGGGCCTTAGAAAGCATTACTACGAACAAAGCTAGTGGAGGTGATGGAATTCCAGTTGAGCTATTTCAAATCCTGAAAGATGATGCTGTGAAAGTGCTGCACTCAATACGCCAGCAAATTTGGAACACTCAGCAGTGGCCACAGGACTGGAAAAGGTCAGTTTTCATTCCAATCCCAAAGAAAGGCAATGCTAAAGAATGCTCAAACTACTGCACGATTGCACTCATCTCACACGCTAGTAAAGTAATGCTCAAAATTCTCCAAGCCAGGCTTCAGTAATATGTGAACTGTGAACTTCCAGATGTTCAAGCTGGTTTTAGAAAAGGCAGAGGAACCAGAGATCAAATTGCCAACATCCACTGGATCATGGAAAAAGGAAGAGAGTTACAGAAAAACATCTATTTCTGCTTTATTGACTATGCCAAAGCCTTTGACTGTGTGGATCACAATAAACTGTGGAAAATTCTGAAAGAGATGGGAATACCAGACCACCTGACCTGCCTCTTGAGAAACCTGTATGCAGGTCAGGAAGCAACAGTTAGAACTGGACATGGAACAACAGACTGGTTCCAAACAGGAAAAGGAGTACGTCAAGGCTGTATATTGTCACCCTGCTTATTTAACTTATATGCAGAGTACATCATGAGAAACGCTGGACTGGAAGAAACACAAGCTGGAATCAAGATTGCCGGGAGAAATATCAATAACCTCAGATATGCAGATGATACCACCCTTATGGCAGAAAGTAAAGAGGAACTAAAAAGCGTCTTGATGAAAGTGAAAGAGGAGAGTGAAAAAGTTGGCTTAAAGCTCAACATTCGTAAAACGAAGATAATGGCATCCGGTCCCATCACTTCATGGGAAATAGATGGGGAAACAGTGGAAATAGTGTCAGACTTCATTTTGGGGGGCTCCAAAATCACTGCAGATGGTGATTGCAGCCGTGAAATTAAAAGACGCTTCCTCCTTGGAAGGAAAGTTATGACCAACCTAGACAGCAGAGACATTACTTTGCCAACAAAGGTCTGTCTAGCCAAGGCTGTGGTTTTTCCAGTGGTCATGTATGGATGTGAGAGTTGGACTGTGAAGAAAGCTGAGCACCAAAGAATTGATGCTTTTGAACTGTGGTGTTGGAGAAGACTCTTGAGAGTCCCTTGGACTGCAAGGAGATCCAACCAGTCCATTCTGAAGATCAGCCCTGGGATTTCTTTGGAAGGAATGATGCTAAAGCTGAAACTCCAGTACTTTGGCCACCTCATGCAAAGAGTTGACTCATTGGAAAAGACTCTGATGCTGGGAGGGATTGAGGGCAGGAGGAGAAGGGGACGACAGAGGATGAGATGTCTGGATGGCATCACTGACTCGATGGACGTGAGTCTGAGTGAACTCCGGGAGTTGGTGATGGACAGGGAGGCCTGGCGTGCTGTGATTCATGGGGTCACAAAGAGTCAAACATGACTGAGCGACTGAACTGAACTGAATAAAAGAGACTCAGCCAGTGGTGGACAGATAAAGTCCTCCCGCCCTCGTCACCCTGAGTTTGAGCAGGAGGCCAGTCCAGCCTCTCAGTGGCCTGTCACTCAGTACCCCCGGGTTCCTGCAACCTTTATCTGAGCACTCAGGCTGTGGGCACCAGTCTCCAACGTGGAAAAACGAGAAACGTCCCCCTGACACGCTCTTCCTGTGGCTCTGATTTTAAGGTGCAGCTGGAGTGAGATGTCAAGGGCAGCACTGCTGAAAAGGGAAGATCTTAAGGTGAAAAGGGAGGCAGGAAGGAAGGCCCTGAACAAATAGAGATATGAATAGCAGCGGGCTATTCCTATTCCGCCGGGAGGACAGGCCCCACCCTGGAAGGAGAAGGAGCCGCTGAGAGGCCGGGACGTCGGGCCAGGCAGGGGCAGCGCTGGCGGCTCTCAGGTATCCTGAGGATTTCTGCTTCGGGAAAGAGTTGCAGGGAGACCCTTGTGGTTTCTCAGTTGGAGGCCTAAGCAACAGTGATGTCCAGCTTGTGAAAACTCTCCAAGGTTATCCAAAAGGTTCAGAGGACTCCCTCCATCAGGGAACACATTTACCAACCGCGGCATCGTGGTTGAAAACAGGGGTCCCCAGCCTCCGGAGAGAAGGTGAAAAGACAAGAAGGCAGCAGATGATGAAACGGTTGCACAGCGTCGCCGCCTCAGTGGACGGGAGTGTGAGGCGGCAGACGATGAAACAGTTATTCAGCATCACCGCCTCGGTGGGAGTGTGAGGCGGCAGAGGATGAAACGGTTGCACAGCGTCGCCGCCTCGGTGGACGGGAGTGTGAGCCAGCTCCGGGAGGTGGTGAGGGGCAGGGACGCCTGGCGTGCTGCAGGCCATGGGGTCCGAAGAGCAGGACGTGGCTTCGCGACTGAACAACAACCCTGCCCTCTGATTCTAATGCCTGATGATCTAAGAAGGAGCTGGTGTAATAACAAGAAATAAAGTGCACAATAAATGTGACGAGCCTGAATCATCCCCAAGCCACCTCCCACCCTAGTCTGTGGAAAAATTGTCTTCCGCAAAACTGGTCCCTGGGGCCAGAGACACTGGGGACCTCTGGGAGGTGCTGGCTGCGGAGTCAGGTGGCTTGGGTTAAGCCCCTCCTCTACCGCTCGACCGTGAACACGTTTCTCGACACTTCCAGGCTGCGATTTCCTTGTTTGGAGCGTGAGGAAAGTACAGATGACTGGACTTCTGATGCAGTCTCACAGATAACGATGGCTGAGCGCAGGCCTGGCACGTAAATGCCCCATAAACCTTGGCTCTCAGCGCCTTTCTGAACAAGGGCAGGGCTGACCTTAGGTCCACGAAGGCAATGCCTCCCAAGGGCCGGCGGACCCCTGGCACCCACCTGGGGCAGAGTTCTCAGCATCCCTTGGCAGATGGGAGACGCGCGTCTGACACCTGCGTGTTGGCCCTCGGCTGCCCAGGAGCTTTCTTCTCTGCTCCGAGAATGCACAGCGCTCCTCGGTTTTGGAGATGACGAGTATAGAGCAACGTTTAGTTTTGTGTTCTTTGCCGCCTTGCTTTTTTTTTTTTTTTCTGGTCTATGAGATACTAAGAATGGGAACCATTCCTGTAAAAGTTAAGGGAGACAGAGAAGGGGTGGGGAGGCTCTCACGTCTCCCACCAGCACAGGCTTCTCACGCTCTTGCTGTTTAGTGTGTGTGTGTGTGTGTGTGGCGTGTGTCTCAGTCGTGTCTTACTCTTTGTGACCCCATGGTCTGCAGCCCGCCAGGCTCCTCTGTCCATGGGATTCTCCATGCAAGGACCTGAAGTGGGTTGCCATTTCCTCCTCCCGGGGATCTTCCTGACCCAGGGATCAAACCTGAGTCTCCTGCATTGCAGGCAGGCTCTTTACCACTAGCGCCTCCTGGGAAGCCAGCCTGGGAGGTGAGAGTGGGGAAGAAAGGAAGTTAACTTTTTCCTCTCCTGTACCCTTTAGGCTGTACTCTTTCTCACCCCTCCCTGACCCCCTTTTTTGCATTCTCCCTGCCGTCTTCCTGCCCCGGCCTCGCACTCATCTTTCTGTTTCTGAGTTTGCTCCTGGCTCGTCCATCGCAAGAGCCGCCCCCACGTGTGCTCAGCCCCGCTGCCTGAGGACAGGCGCCTCCCCGTCCCCGCCGGATGGAGGTCTGTCTGTGCGGAGGACAGCAGAGCGAGTGAGGACCTCAGGACCGACCTCTCTGTCTCTCGGAGTGCTGTGCCGTTCACTGAGGTGTTGTCTTAGCGCCGGAAGACACTTTTTACCCACAATGCTTCCAACACGAGGGGCACGTTCAGGGCGATGAATCTGAGGGCAAGAAGTCTGGCTCTGCACAGACTCCGAAGATGGGAGCCAAGGCACAGAATCAAAGCTGTGGTTTTCACGGTTTCCTTGAGATTTGGGGCAGGGACAGTTCTCCACTTCAGAGAGCCAAGTCGGCCAGCATGTCCTGGTCTGCCTGGGACTTTCCTGGTCTCAGCTCTGAAAGTCCCGTGTCCTGGGAAGGCCCTGGCCAACTGGGCAGTTGGTCCCTGGAGAGGCAACAGTAACAAACCCTCTACTGCAGCGGGCCCCGAGCTCTCTGACACCGGGGACCATTTTCCACGGACCCGGCAGGGGGGATGGTTTCGGGATGATTCAAGGGCATCACATTTACTGTGAACATTATTCTATTGTTAGGGCCTCAGCTCCACCTCAGATCATCAGGCATTAGACCCTGGAGGTTGGGGACCGCTGCTCTCATGGACTGTTTGTCCAAGATTCTGTTTAGGCAGGTCAGGAAGATCCCCTGGAGAAGGGAATGGCAACCCACTCCAGTATTCCTGCCTGGAGAATCCCATGGACAGAGGAGCCTGGCGGGCTGCAGACCACAGGGTCGGAAAGAGTCAGACCTGACTGAGCGACTAACACTTTTAACTTCCAAATCCAGAGAAGGAAACCACAGAGAAGATATTAAAGGAGCTGGAATCATTCCACCCAGAGAAGAGGAGGCTGATGGTGGGGGTGGGCAGGGCTGTGCTGGTGACCACACATGTGCCCGGGCTAGACTGTGTACCCAGAGTCCTCTCCACCCGAGCTCAGAGCCAGAGGAAATGGGTGTGAGCGGAGCCCAAACTTACTCACAACAGCGAACTTCCTGGCAGCAAGTATTCTTAGAAACACTGAGTTTCTAAGACAGATTAGGCATTGTCCTTGGAGGTCTTCAGCCCAGTAAACTCCTAAGGGCTTTAAGGGTTTAGGTGTGGTCCGAGAGCCAAGGGAGTGAGCCAGCCCCGTTCCCAGCTTTCCTTCCGACGCTAGGAGTCCGCTTCCGTCCACCCGTCTCAGATGACTGATGCGTGTTGTTCCTCTGTTGCCTGTAGTTAAACCAGAAGACGACCAGGAAAAGTGCTGCGGCTGGGGTCTCACGGAGGAGTCAGTCGAGCTTCTCCAGACCTTGACGGGGGAAAGATGAGTGTGCTTGTTTCTTTTTTCCCAAGGAAAGCTCACATTTAGACAAGGTTATTTATTGGTCAAACGATTTCATGAGGGCAATGTTGGCGATTTTAAGTGGGGAAAAATTCCCTGGGATCCTATTTTTCGAACAGACTGAGTGACCCACCTTCTCTTTCCACTCACTGGCCTGATTTTTGTTGTTCAAAAATCATGGCTAAGTCCTGTCCGACTCTTTGTGACCCCACGGACTGCAGCATACTGGGCTTCCCTGTCCTTCAGTGTCTCTCGGAGTTTGCTGAAACTCGTGTCCATTGAGTCGGTGATGCCATCCAACCATCTCATCCTCTACCACCCTCTTCTCCTTTTGCCTTCGATCTTTGCCAGCATCAGGGTCTTTCCTGAAGAGTCGACATCTGATATTTCCCTCCAACATCTTTATGTTGAACCTAGATCCAACCTTCCCCACAGAGGACTTACATACTATGGCAACTGGACCTCATTGAGTGATGAGAGTAAAAAGCAAAACAAAGGGAAAATTCTTACGTTATTTCCCATTTTCAAGGTCAGCTCATTTTCCTTCATAGCACTGTTTCACATCCTGGAAAACTGAGCTGAGCCGTCTGGGGAATCACTGTGGTTGAAATGGACAGGGTTTTCTGGGCGGTGCTTCTTGCTTTAGGAATGTTTGTCCCTCTTATGTCAACAGTTCTGTGTGTTGGAAATTGAATCCCACCTACAGTAAACCTGAGCATCTTTCCTTTAATCTAGTCTGAAGTTGTTCCTTCTCACTGATCCCAACCCACCAACCCTGAGCTCAGCTGATGGCATATACTCTTCATTAGCTTCTTAACCACTCCTTACAGGTGTTTCTTGGTATATTATTAGTCAGGGTTCTCCAGGGAAACAGAACCCATAGGATGTATACATATGAAAAGAGAGAGAGATTAAAGGATTGGCTAGCAAGTCCAAAATCTGCAGGGTGAGCTGCCAGGCTCCTGTCTCAAAGGCTGTCAGCCTGGAGGGAGAGCAGTCTCCCATGATATTCTGGCCTTCAACTGACTGGACGAAGCCCACCCCCCATTTGGAGGGCACTCTTCTGTACTTAGAGGCTCCCAGCTTAAATACTGGTCACTTCTAAAAACACTGAGCAAGCATCAAGAGTAATGTTTGACCAAATATCCAGACACCATGGCTCAGGCAAGTAGACAGTGCTAACTGTCTTTCCGCTGGACTGTGTCTGCCCACACCCTGACACTGCCCCCCGCCCCACGCACACACACGCCTGTAATCCTGTCACGGGCTTCTCTCTGGGGAACAAGGCAAAGGAGGGTCTGGTCCACAAATTCAAATGGCTAAGAAAATCTCAACCTGATATAACCAGGGCAAGAAGACCAGCGCCAGGGCAAATTTCTGACTCAAGAAACAGCTCCTGAATTCTTTTACATGAGTGGCTGTTTTCAGAGGAGTATTTGAAATAGTTTTGGCTTCACCTTTGGATATAAATTTGGCGAAATAAATTCTGCTCAAGGGAGCTGTAGAGAGGACGCCCTGCATAGGTACTGAATTCACATTTAAGAGTCAGCAGTTACAAAGCACGGCCATGGAGCAGAATACACCATGGAAGCCAGTCTGTGGATAAGAGGGAAGGGACCACCAGCCTTTTAACCCAGGATTTCAGCAACAAGCCTGGGGCTTCCCTGCGCGAATTCCTCCTTTAACAAGAGGAAAGATGCCTTCTGTCGGGTTCTGTCTTCCGCTCCTTTAACAAGAGGAAAGATGCCTTCTGTCGGGTTCTGTCTTCCGCTCCTTTAACAAGAGGAAAGATGCCTTCTGTCGGGTTCTGTCTTCCGCTCCTTTAACAAGAGGAAAGATGCCTTCTGTCCGGTTCTGTCTTCCGCTCCTTTAACAAGAGGAAAGATGCCTTCTGTCGGGTTCTGTCTCCCGCTCCTTTAACAAGAGGAAAGATGCCTTCTGTCGGGTTCTGTCTCCCGCTCCTTTAACAAGAGGAAAGATGCCTTCTGTCGGGTTCTGCCTCCCGCTGGGCCTCCGTTCAGTTACAGGCCAGCAGTGATGCTAGTGATACCAGCGAAGCACTGCCAGCAGAAAAGCACTCCGCATTTTTTCCTGTTTGTATAAAAGAGGCTCTGTTTTGGTTTATTCTTTTAAAATACTTGGTTATTTGTTTGGCTTGCTGGCTCTTCGTTGAGGCATTCGAACCCTGGGCTGTGGCCTGTGGGATCCAGTTCCCTGGCCGGGATCTAACCCAGGCCCCTTCAGTGGAAGCACAGAGTCTCAGCTGCTGGACCACCAGGGAAGTCCTAGAAATATGTTTTCACTTGGTCTTCCAAATCACAACTTTGTCAGTTAAGCTCATGTTGTCATAAGTTGTAGGTGCCCGTATAAAACTAAATTTCTGATTTTATTTTACTATAGTGTCTTAATTGCTCATGGATTCACCTCTTAAAAACATCCAGTCTGGGCTTTAACATGTGTTCTTGCAACTCACCTTCCACGCCTTCACATGCACAAAGCAGGCTTTCACTCACGTAGCCAGTGTGGTGCTGTGCACCTTACTCGGCTCGTTTTTTCACCTGTCGTACCGTTTCGGAGACGAAACCATGTTGTTATGAGTCAATCTCATTTACCGCTTCTGACCGTCGTGCCGTTTTTCCACCCTACGGTGCTCCACAGTTGACGTACTCCCTCTCGCCCTGGAGGACGGGTTGCTCACAGCTGTTTGCACGCTAGTGCAAACACACTGTCACGAGTCTCTCCGGCACCTGACGGGTCCTCAGAGCTGCCGCCTGGGAACAATATTCCCAAGTCACACGAAGAATATACATATACATGTTGTCAGCACTCCTGCCAAAGTGCCCTCCAGAAGTGGCATCAAGCGCGCCCTGCCCACCTGTGGTGCAATAAGCACGTCCGTCTCCCCACACCCCTGTCCACACCTGCTGTTATTCAAAACCTTTTTATTTCTTACCAGCCTAATCGTAACAAGGTAGGATCTCACGTGTACTGAAGTTTAGTTAATACACAATGTTATATAAGTCACAAGTATACAATATAATGATTCACAACTTGTAAAGGTTACATTCTATTTATGGTTATTATAATCTATTGGCTGTTTTCCCTGTGTTGCAATATATTCTCATAGCTTATTTCATACCTAATAGTTTGTACTCTTAATCCCCTCCCCCTATGACATCCCCTCCCTCTTCCCTTTCCCCACTGGTAACCACTAGTTTGTCTTCTGTATCCATGAATCTGCTTCTTTTTTGATATATTCACAAAATATAGTATGTTGTATTTTTTAGATTACACTTATAAGCAGTATCATGCAGTATTTGTCTTTCTCTGTCTGACTTATTTCACTTAGCATAATATCTTCCAAGTCCATCCATGTTCTTGCAGAAGGCAAAATTTCACTCTTTTTAATGGCTGAGTAGTATTCCATTGTGATATATACCCCATCTTCTTTATCCATTTATCTGTTGATATAGGTTGCTCCCATATTTTGGCTATTGTAAATAATGCTGCTATGAACATTCAGTTCAGTTCAGTTCAGTCGCTCAGTCGTGTCCGACTCTTTGAGACCCCATGAATCGCAGCACGCCAGGCCTCCCTGTCCATCACCAACTCCTGGAGTTCACTCAGACTCACGTCCATCGAGTTGGTGATGCCATCCAGCCATCTCATCCTCTGTCGTCCCCTTCTCCTCCTGCCCCCAATCCCTCCCAGCATGAGTCTTTTCCAATGAGTTGGGTTCATGTATCTTTTTGAATTAGTGTTTCTGTTTTTTTCTGGACAGATACCCAGTAGAATTGTTGGGTCATATGGCAGTTCTATTTTAAGCTTTTTGAGAAACCTCCATGTAGCATCTCATCTTTAACATAGCCTGCATTTCTCTGATTACTAGTTAATTTGAGAGTCTCCTCATCTATTTATTGGCCATTCTGCATTCTTCTGTGATTCTTTTTTCATATTTTTGCCAATTTTTCTGTTTTATTTTTCCTTGCTAATTTACGAGAGTTCCTGGGATGTTCTGATTTTAATCCTTTGTCCTAGTTTTGAAAAATATCTTCTTCTAGCACATTTCTTATCTGTTACTCTTGTCAAAGGTGTCTTATTTTGGAGAGAGAGTTTTACTTTTGATGTCATTAAATTCATCAAACTTTTTTTCCTTTGAAGTTTGTACTTTCTGGGTCTCTGCTTGAATCAGCTACCTTTTGACATGTAACAAACCACTGCAAAGCATAACGGCATAAGCCAGCAGTGACGCCCTGCTGTGGCCTGGCAGGGTGGCCCTCTGGTCCGGGACTGCTTCCTGGGACTGGGTGGTCGAGGGTGGTCTCAGGTCACGGGGACCTCGGCTGGGAGGGCCGGGCTGCTCAACCTCCAGGAGGCTAGCCCAGGCCTTTCCACATGGGGATCTCGTGGGTTCCAGCAGTGGGGAGGACAAACCCCGGGGTGCACATGCTTTTCAAGCCTCTGCTTCTTCACATCACAAGGACCCAGTGGACCACAGCAGGACCCTTGACCAAGCCCAGATTCAGGAAGTGAGAAAAAGAGCCCAGCTCTGTCCTGCTGGGAGGAGCTGTGGCGTGCTTGTCCGTTTTAAGGCACTTTATTTTTTAGAGCAGGTTTAGGTTCGCAGCAAAACGGAGCAGCAGGCACAGAGCTGCCGATTTGCACCCCACCCTCTCACACGTTCACACCCAGCCCTCACACGCGCAGGACCCCCTCCACAGCCCCCTCAGAAATGTTAAGTCTGTGGACAGAGCACACCACGCAGAGTCCACGCAGCCTTTCTTGGTGGTGTTTGTTCTGTGGGTTTGGGCCGATGTACGATGACACGTACCCTTCGGTATAGTGTCAGAGAGAGTAGCTTCACAGCCCTGAAAATCCTCCCGGCTCACCCGTTGTTCCTCCCACTCTTCTCAATCCTCCAGGCGTTAGGAGTTTTATGGTCTTTAAACTATTTTGAATTTCTTTTTTTGTATTGATTTTGTAAATCTTTAAATAAATAATTATTTAAAATATAAAGTATTTCATTTATAATTTATATTTGTTAAACTTAATAAACTATGTTATTATATATTATATAATTATTAAAATAAATTTAGATGTAAAGGTTTTAATTTAAATCCGTTTTTTTCATAAGGTGAACCACATTTTTCCAAGATCAATTATTATGTAATCCCTCATTTTTCCCTCTGGTCTATACTGGCAGCTCTATCATATGCCAATTCCTCGTATACATGTTGTTCTGTTTCAGAACTTTCTGTTTCTGTTCTGGCTCTCCTGTATTTACGTTTTGTAATCCGGGTTAGCGTCTGATAGAGCTAGCCCTCCTTTGCTCTTTGTTCTCAGAATTCCCTTGGCTGTTTGTGGACTTTTACTCTTCTCTATAAAATTTGGAATTAATCTTTTCAGTTGAAGAATCGTCTTGAACTCTTCAAGTTCCAGGGTTTAAGGCACATCTTGGTGACTAGCGTCAACGAGACTGTGTTGTATGCCCCGAAGTTGCTATGAGTGTAGACCTTTAGTGTTCTCACCAAAACAACCACAAAATAGCAGTTACGTCAGGTGAAGAATGTGTTAACCAGTCTTGTGCTAATCATTTCATAATGTATACTTAGGTGGCTCAGACCATCACACTGCACACCTTAAGCTAGAATACCGTCATGTGTCAACCGTGTCTCAGTAGTTGGAAAAAGTCATCTTGAGATTTTGACTTAAATTGCATTAATTTAGAGATTAGGGAAAATTATCATCTATTCTGTGCCAAGTTGGCCTACTCATAAATATGGTACATATGTCGGTTTATTTAGATGGTCTTTTATATCCTTTGTTAGAGTTTTAATTTTTTTCCATAACTTCTTTGTGATTTTGGGGTGGTTAGGTTTATAGATAATTAAGTTTTTGATACTTTTTCAATGATATCAAACAATAGGTTTTTTTTGTTTTCCTGTGTTCTACCGGACTTCAAATGGTATAGGAGGAGCTTTATGGAATTGTTGAAATGTTGTTTAAAAAAAGCTCTGAATCTGAGGGAAAAGCATGTCATCCAGGGTTATAACAGTATTAATATTTGAAGTGACATCATTCATCATGCCTTCTAAACTCTAACAAATGATTAGTTTCAAAATGAAATCAGGCTGTTGAGGTATTCACCCAAGAGATTTTAATAGATTTTTCTCTCCCAGTAACACAGGAAGTTCAGCGTTCGGTACAACTCACAAAGACATAAGGTCATGAACTGCTCTCTCTGAAATCTTTATTTCAGCAGCTCCCGTTAGAGAGAATTAATTGCTCAACTGTAAAAACAGTCCCAGAGAAGTTTGAAAAACCAGCCAGATGGGAGAGAGTTTATGGTACACGCAGGCTTCAACCCTAGCAACAACAGCAGCAAGCCAGGACTTTTTTAAAGGGTTACATTTCCATTGTCAGCGTAATGTTTTAAGTTTTCTTTGTTCTCGGGATAAAAACTGAGAGAGGTGAAGGGCGAAGCTTACATACTGAGTTTTCAAAGGATGGACGCCAGGGAAGGTCCTTCCTTGCTCAGAAGAAGATGGCAACTTTGTCTCTTTTGCAGAGAATACGGAACATGAAGTACCTTTTGAGATCCGCATGTATAGACAACTGGAGAGTGCCTTGTGTTGTGGGTGCAAAGATGTGTTCAGGGGAATGATTACCCGGTCTAGGCAGCAAATGCCTTTCTTTGTTTCGTACTTTTCTCCTTTTTTTTTGCTTGGTTTGATTACTTCTTATTACATTTTTCATCTCTTTTTTTTTTTTTTGCATTCATTTTTAAAATATCTGGACCCACTGCAAGTATTTTTGTCAATGAGAAGTCATGTTATTTGGAGCATGGACGCTCAGGTCCAATCGCCGACATTACAGTTCATTGGACCTTAGGGTCTTTCTCTGCGTTCAGCTCACCCCTCTGACACAGGAGGGGTTAGGTGACCCCCAGGTGTCCTGTCAAACACTAAGAGTCTGCATGTCTTCTTGGACTCCTGGCCTTTGGAGATAATTCTTAAAGTTTCCATAAATAAAG